>NC_136263.1:56984808-57309808 GCF_964187855.1 Myxine glutinosa | reverse complement strand
GAAGGTGTGATTTCCCAGTCGCCTCTTGAGGGTACCTTTGCCCATCTTTGGCAGTGTGACTGTCAACCGAACGGGATTCTGGTCTCGATACGACATCGTTGTGACGATCACTGGAGCGTGGATCGACTTTGGCTTGAAGCCGGGACAGAGACATTGGGAATGTTATTTTCGCTCACTTGGAGCACAGCGAGTTATATTGTACGAAACTGATGGTACCATCATAGGAATGATATATTGGTTGTACAATTGATTACTGTTGTTTTTGTGCTGTTATTCTTTTGTGACCTTAATACAATACTTGTTTGTTGGTAACAATTGGTGTGGTTTCACCATTGATCTGTGACACACAGTATAACACATCTTTCTGCCGTGACTCCTTTCGGGGCTCGGAGGTACACCGTGACCGGGGTTTGGGGAGGAGCACGTAACAGAAATTGGGGGTTCGTCCGGGATAGAATTCCCTAACATTCCCAAAATTCCCAAATTTGGAATTTTCTAACATTCCCAAATTTTTCCAAAAATTGGGATTTTTTTGTGTGAAGGTTAACAGGTGCTAGCTGATAGTCACCATGGTGTTTGACGCAGAAATGTTTGCGGCATCCCCTAAAGAGGCACAGTTTGAGGCATTAAAAAGATCGGAACTCATGATATTGGCCAAATATTTTAACTTGGAGGTCCGAGTTAATATGAAGAAAGCAGAGATGCAGACATTGGTGGTGGAGTCTTTAGTGGGACAAGGAACATGGGAAGAGGTAGCCTTGGATTGGTTACCAGAGGAAAAAGGGAAGTAGGAGCTTATGAGATTCTTGGGTATGGCTGGTTGGTACCGGCGGTTCTGCAGGAATTTTCTGATTTAGATGATGATTTTCTGATGATGTTCAAAAAATGAAAAATAAAAATCAGAGGTTGATGAGATAGAGTTTGGCTTTGCAGGAGTTCAACTTGGAAATTGAGCATGTAAAGGGCAGGGACAATGTCGTTGCTGATGCTTTATCCAGAGTGAACTAACTTTGGAAATTCCTGTAGGTTGTTTGGAAGTTTTGTTGCTTTATTTTGGGGAATATTAATTATTGTTGCTCACGTGAATTGATCATTTGGGTGTGAGTTTTACTTTTGTTTGTTAAAAGGGTTGTTGCAGGAAAAGAAAGTTTTCACGATGTTCAAACTTTCTTTCTTGAGGGGGGGGGGGGGGGGGGAAGTGTTACAGATTCGTCACTTCCGTTGTTGTGGTTTTCATCCACTGTAAACATTTTTGGTTCCATGTACTGTTATTGTTATCGTTTAAGTGAAATGGAGATAACTGTTTTCAAAAGGTGAAAAAGTTGGTGTTTTAAAAAGAAACCGGAAACTGGATCGGGAACCGGAGGAAGAAGAAGAGGGAAAAGGAGGCGGAGCAAGTGAGGTCGAGAAGAAGCCGAGCTGCTTCGAGGTCTTGAGCAAACGCTGGCGAACGGGGGTCACGAGTGAACTTTGGGTTTCCTGGGAAAGGGATTCCTGTGACAGAGTGGTTATCGCTGTGACAGATAAACCTGCGTGACAGGTTTTGCGGTTGATTCCGAAGAGAATCATTGGAGTGCCTTTACGCCTCGAGTACGGGCCGTCGGCCGTTTTGCCTCGTGCCCGATTTCGCATCGCTCCAGGCTTTTCACCTCGCTTCAACCATTTCACCGCATCCAGACGTTAACCTGGTTTGTGTGTGTAACGTGGATTTAGGAGTGTGTTACGTGCTCCTCCCCAAACCACGGAGACCACTTCATGCAGCGTAATGTGACGGTTTTCCCTTAGCACGCGCTCAACTCCTGCAACCATTTCTGGTTCTGGATATAAAGGTGCGGTTCGCTGTTTGGGAGCCGTTGAACGTCCATACCCGAAGGTGTGATTTCCCAGTCGCCTCTTGAGGGTACCTTTGCCCATCTTTGGCAGTGTGACTGTCAACTGAACGGGATTCTGGTCTCGATAAGACATCGTTCTGACGATCACTGGAGCGTGGATCGACTTTGGCTTGAAGCTGGGACAGAGACATTGGGAATGTTATTTTCGCTCACTTGGAGCACAGTGAGTTATATTGTACGAAACTGATGGTACCATCATAGGAATGATATATTGGTTGTACAATTGATTACTATTGTTTTTGTGCTGTTATTCTTGTGTGACCTTAATACAATACTTGTTTGTTGGTAACAATTGGTGTGGTTTCACCATTGATCTTTGACACACAGAATAACACATCTTTCTGCCGTGACTTCTTTCGGGGATCGGAGGTACACTGTGACCCGGGTTTGGGGAGGAGCACGTAACACATGGTAATGCCACTTTTTTGGTGGTCCATGGTAATACCACTTTTTTGGTGGTCCATGGTAATGCCACTTTTGGATGGTCCATGGTAATGCCACTTATTTGGTTGTCCATGGTAATGCCACATTTGGGTGATGGTCCATGGTAATGCCACTTTTGGTTGATGGTCCATGGCAATGCCACTTTTGGGTGATGGTCCATGGTAATGCCACTTTTGGGTGATGGTCCATGGTATTGCCACTTTTTGATGGTACATTGTATTGCCACTTTTTGATGGTACATGGTAATCCCCCTTTTTTGGTGGTCCATGGTAATGCCCCTTTTGGGTGATGGATGATCCATGGTAATGTCCATTTTGGGTGATGGATGGTTCATGGTAAAGCCACTTTTTGGTGATGGTACATGGTAATGCTACTTTTGGGTGATGGTAAATGGTGACTCCCCTTTTTTGGTGGTCCATGGTGATGCCACTTTTGGATGGTGGTCCATGGCAATGCCACTTTTGGTGCTGGTTCATGTTAATACTCCTTTTGGGTGGTGATCTATGGGAACTCCCCTCTTGGTGCCAGTGCATGGTAATACCTCTTTCAGTGGTGGTGTATGGTAATGTCCTGTTTGGTTGGTGGTCCATGACATTGTCCCTCTTGGTGCTGGTGCATAGTAATACCCATTTCAGTGGTGGTGTATGGTAATGTCCTGTTTGGTTGGTGGTCCATGACATGGTAATTCCCCTTTTTGGAGCTTATCCATGGTAATCCCTATGGTCGCCACAGGGTAAAGCCTCTTTTTAGTGGTGCTCCATGGTAATGTCGATTTGTTTAGGCTGTGGTCCATGGGAATTCCCCTGGTGGAGCTCGTTCATGATAATCAACGTTTGGTGCTGGACAATGGCAATGCTCCTTTGGGTGGTGGTCCATGGTGATGTCCCTTTAGGTGGTGGTCCATGGTAATGTCCCTTTAGGTGGTTGTCCATGGTATTGTCCCTTTGGGTGGTGGTCCATGGTAATGTCCCTTTAGTTGGTGGTCCATGGTAATGTCCCTTCGGATGGTGGTCCATGGTAATGTCCCTTTAGGTGGTGGTCCATGGTAATGTCCCTTTAGGTGGTGGTCCATGGTAATGTCCCTTTGGGTGGTGGTCCATGGTAATGTCCCTTTGGGTGGTGGTCCATGGTAATGTCCCTTTAGCTGGTGGTCCATGGTAATGTCCCTTTAGGTGGTCGTCCATGGTAATGCCCGAACCAGTGATTTACATTTTCACCCAAACACCTCTCGTGGATTCAAAGAGAAACTTCACTCTTTGGCGCCACCGCGCGTCCTTCACGGGAAACCACGACATGGGTCGTCGAGTGACCATCACACCCTCGACCAACGACACGTCCACTCGTGATGGTTGACTTCACTGTTTCACTCACAATAAGTGCAAGCCCTACTTGGGTACTTCCGCTCCTTTTGTTGCTGCAGCATGAGCAGCGAAGAGAGGTTGTGGGACAAACACCACGTTATCCACAAGTGAACAGGTGTTTTGCAGGGCTCAGAATTCCCACCTTGATCCAGGTATTTTTCCCCATTCTTGTGTGCTTCAGACCACAATGACACACACAATGCAAGACCTTACGTGGCGTTTTTGAGACCAA
The DNA here is from genome assembly GCF_964187855.1 of Myxine glutinosa. Lineage (NCBI taxonomy): Eukaryota > Metazoa > Chordata > Myxini > Myxiniformes > Myxinidae > Myxine > Myxine glutinosa. The sequence continues at coordinate 57,305,879 of NC_136263.1, read as the reverse complement.
TAACCTACTTAACACCGTTGGCTTTATAAGTACATATAGGTTCAAACCTTTTATCACTGATTTTATTATTATTATTATCATACAAAGTGTCACAATCCGAGTCCAAAATGACAAAAAGATGCTTTTCAAAAATTGCAATTGGGATTACACGAGGAAACTAGATGGAATTCATGGAATACATAGTACATACCCCACGCAGGCAACTTCGTGCAAGCCACCTCTTCTGGTTTTTTATGGGGTTTTTTTCTTTGATCCAATCTGCCAGATCACGTGACCAATGACATCATAAATTTACATTCTCGAATATAATTGTTGCGTAGATTACGCTCAAGAAATTTGAAACTGGTCGGACGAAGCGTTGTACTTACGAATTATGACGTCATAATTAAGGCAGCAATGACATCATCGTTAACAACACGTATTCCCCATGCGGAGTTCTTTACAATAAGCCAGCTTAAACCTTTCCATTGAGTGGTTTTTGAGATATAAAGGTGCAAAGTTTTTCCAAGATGGCGCCAGTACCACGTGACCTATGACGTCATAATTGTCATTACAAATTCCACAAGAGGAGGCGCACCTATGGTGAAAATTTCGTGTCCATCGGACAAACGGTTGCAGAGAAAAAGGATTTTTTAAAATGCGGGCACGCACGTACGGACCGACGCAACCGATTGCTTAGCTCTGTTTTCGCTTCGCGAGGGAAGGTTAACAAACTCACGTAGATGGTGTTTGGTCCATCATGTCTTTGTGGGTTCCACATCCCATTGGTGTTCACTTTGCAGGATAGACCATTGTGTCGCTATCTTTGCTGAAGGACAGATGAACACCTGGTGCGTGGTGGTACTCCTCCCTCATCGTCAGTCTCTCTGTGCAATCAGGAGGTGAGGGCATCATCAAGGTGGGATTACTCTTTGTCATTCATTTGGCATTATGGGAGAAATAGAGGGTGAATGGGGTTACTTTTCGTCAATGCCAAGGTTGTGCCCTCCGACAGAGGTATTCGGTTATCATCGACTTTTTATTTACATTTTATCTAATCTATATATTACATACGGCTGGCAGGATAACCTTGAGGTATGCGGCATACCTTTAGGTGGTGGTTCATGCCCACTCTCTGAGCTGTCTGTCCTGCCCCGCTCTTAACTGCCTCCCTGGTTGTTCGTATGCAGGAGCCGATGGATCCCACGGTGACTCTCTTGAAGAGGAGGCAGGTTAGTTATCCAAATTCCAAATTCCCCAATTCCTGCCACCTTCAGTCGAACGGCAGGCCTGGCCAGTCGGTCCGTTAAAGGCTTGAGACGAAAAAGGTCCTCCACAAGGTGGGAATAATTGGGTCCATTAAAGTCATTTTAGTAGATGATGCGTAACATATACAAGCTATTGATGTGTAATATATATATATATATATATATATATATATATATATATATATATATATATATATATATATATATATATATATATATATATATATATATATACTGTATATGTATAAAGTAATTATCTCGAGATTCATGTCACGCGGCCACGTGTCTACCCCAGGTGCGTGTGCTCGGAGCCGTTCGCGGTGTGGCTTCGCACATTCGATGTCCGTACAAGTTGTTAAAACACGGGTTAAGGTGTCTGCCGTAACCCGAGCCTCCGCCGCAACCTCCGGTATAACGACACCGCTGGGCCAGAAACATTCGCTTGGGGGTCGCGACCCCCGACCCCTGTGGGAGGTGATTTACACCGTCGGTTTAAAACCCGCGAACTGATTCGTCCTTATTACGGACAAAAAGGCTTCGTTTGTCATCGTCGTCGTGCTCGTCACATTTGGTCACGTGTGTCACAGTCACAAAGTTGGGTGCAGTGCACACGGACCATGATCTACGCGTTTTACACGACCTTGAGAACAGGTAACATTTGAATAGGTTACACCTTGGGGTCCAAACGCATCACTGGGCAGACCCTTCCCCTCCTTTCCTTTTTTTTCCCTTCAACCGCTCCCAGAGGTCCCATTCACGACCCTATGTTCTGAGCTTGGGGGCAGCAGGGGTCTGGCCCTGTAGATGGAGAGAGCGTGGCTCGCTAAACCCCAGGGTCTAACCCTCTGACCTGTATAATGTGTCCGTAACCATGGTGATTGACATCAACTCATGATAAACCGTCTGTCTTTATCCTCAAGCCATAACCCGACCATTTCCACACCTTCTCCAGAGTGGGGATTCCCAACCACAGGATCGAATTGATAACCTCATGTGAACAAGACCAAAAGACCGTGTAACAAACATGTCCATTCACATTAAAACACCCGAAGAAGAAGAAGAAGTCACTTGGTTACGGGAAAAGGAGGAGATCAAACAATTTTTGGGGGAAAGGGATTCCAGGGGAAGAAAAGGCCAAACTGTAAAAATGACATTCTGAGAGTGGAAGGCAGAGACCCTTTCACGGATGAACTGTACAGGGTGGTGCGTGGTGCGTGACCACCGGATTAATGGTTAACATGGCGACGTTAACGGTTCGTTCTGTGAGACTCCATTGGTAATTATTTGTTAGAAGGTGCGAGGAAGGAACGTCCGCAGAGGTCAAGGGGACACGGACACCTTCACCTCTTCATAGGGACAAATGGGTCGGGCCGGAGGGGACAGAGGCAAAAGTTGAACAAAAGGTCTTGGCAGAGAGAAATGTTTTGTAGGTTGTGACTTTCTAAGGTGAGCGGAAAGACTGATTAACACCTTTGGTGGACAGGTGAAGCGAAGGAGCAGGCATTGTGTATGCTTACGAGGGGGGGGGGGGGGGGCAGGTTTACAGGGCACACCTACTGAACCAAGGGAACTGCTTCCGAGCAAGGTCTTGATGACGATCACGGGTCTTGACGCCACTTATAACACCGTTTCCCACGAGTGCCCCAAATATGCCACTCTCCATGATTGCTCTTCCACCTCGCCTAACCTGCCCTGATTGGCTCTAATGATTGGTGCGATTGGCAAGTAATTCTTCGGGATTGAAATAATTGCGCTTTATCTTGATGCCAAATTGATCTCTTCTTATACCTGGCTGCCTTGGGCGTCCAGAGGCCATCGAGACGAGGAGGACCTTGTGACACCTGTGACCCCGGGCGGTGGCACTCGGAACGCCCCCGGGGGGCAGCACCAGATCAAACCCAGAGTACGCGCCGCCTCTTGGTGGTGGCTGCTGGGTTTGCATTCACCCACAAAGGGAGAGTCCTGCAACACCGCCCGGGTAACCTGGCCGAGATTCCACCTTTATGTGCGGATGCCTCGACGCCACGTGACCTCGGGCACTCGGAACGCCCCCCGGGGGGCAGCACCAGATCAAACCCAGAGTACGCGCCGCCTCTTGGTGGTGGCTGCTGGGTTTGCATTCACCCACAAAGGGAGAGTCCTGCAACACCGCCCGGGTAACCTGGCCGAGATTCCACCTTTATGTGCGGATGCCTCGACGCCACGTGACCTCGATGCACCGGAATAGCAGGAAGGCCCATGGTGCTTGCGCTGCTGCGCGACAGCAACACGTGATCAAATAAATAAGTAAATCCGCCAAACTAACGACTTCCTTTTATTGGAGGAGGAGAAGTGTGGCAGGCTCAGTACAGGGACAAAAAGAAATGGAAATATTTATTTTAAATATATCTATATATATAAAAAGAAAGTTTTTGTTTGTTTGTTTGTTTGTCTGCGCGCGCTAATCTCCTGAACGGTGAAAGATAGGAGGAAACCTCTAATACAAAAAATGTCGGGACGGGCCCCGGGACGGTTATAGGCTCGGTGGCGAGGCCGGTCGAGGCCCACCTCGTCCGGGCTGGGCCCATTTCGCTATTAAAAGCTGAGCTGAATTATCGTAGTCAATCTTCTACGGCCACCAGTAAAAGCTGAGTTATAGTAGTAAATTCATTAAAAAAAACCCAAAAATGTCGGGACGGGCCCCGGCAAGGTTATAGGCTAGGTGGCGAGGCCGGTCGAGGCCACATCGGCCAGGCTGGGCCCATTTCGCAATTAAACGCTGAGCTGAATTATAGTAGTCAATCTTCAATGCCGCGAGTAAAAGCTGAATTATAGTAGTAAATTCATTCAAAAAGAACCAAAAATGTGTGGACGGGCCCCGGCAAGGTTATAGGCTAGGTGGCGAGGCCGGTTGAGGCCACAACGGCCAGGCTGGGCCCATTTCGCTATTAAAAGCTGAGCTGAATTATAGTAGTCAATCTTCTACGGCCATGAGTAAAAGCTGAATTATAGTAGTAAATTCATTCAAAAAGAACCAAAAATGTCGGGACGGGCCCTGGGAAGGTTTTAGGCTAGGTGGCGAGGCGGTCGAGGCCCACCTCGTCCGGGCTGGGCCCATTTCGCTATTAAAAGCTGAGCTGAATTATAGTAGTCAATCTTCTACGGCTGCGAGTAAAAGCTGAATTATAGTAGTAAATTCATTCAAAAAGAACCAAAAATGTGTGGACGGGCCCCGACAAGGTTATAGGCTAGGTGGCGAGGCCGGTCGAGGCCACAACGGCCAGTTTTTGGGTTTTTGGCGATAACGGTGTTCCGTTGGGATCCCAGCCTGGTTTTTTGGCGGTAATGGTGCTCCGTTGGGATCCCAGCTTTGTTTTTTGGCGGCAACGGTGCTCCGTTGGGATCCCAGCCTGGTTTTTTGGCGGTAACGGTGCTCCGTTGAGATCCCAGCCTTGTTTTTTGGCGGTAAAGGTGCTCCGTTGGGATCCCAGCTTGGTTTTTTGGTGGTAACGGTGCTCCGTTGGGATCCCAGCCTGGTTTTTTGGCGGTAACGGTGCTCCCTTGGGATCCCAGCCTGGTTTTTTGGCGGTAACGGTGCTCCCTTGGGATCCCATCCTGGTTTTTTTGGTGGTAACGGTGCTCCATTGGGATCCCAGCCTGGTTTTTTGGTGGTAACAGTGCTCCCTTGGGATCCCAGCCTGGTTTTTTCACAGTAACGGTGCTCCCTTGGGATCCCAGCCTGGTTTTTCCACGGTACCGGTGCTCCCTTGGGAACCCAGCCTGTTTTTTTGGTGGTCACGGTGCTCCCTTGGGATTCCAGCATGATTTTTTTGCGGTCACTGTGCTCCCTTGGAATCCCAGCCTGGTTTTTTGGTGGTAACGGTGCTCCCTTGGGATCCCAGTCTGGTTTTGTGGCGTTAACGGTGTGCCGTTGGGATCCCTTCCTGGTTTTTGGGTGGTAACAGTGCTCCGTTGGGATGCCAACCTGGTTTTTTGGCGGTAACGGTGCTCCGTTGGGATCCCAGCCTGGTTTTTGGGCGGAACGGTGCTCCGTCGGGATCCCAGCCTGGTTTTGTGGCAATAACGGTGCCCGGTTGGGATTCCAGTCTGGTTTTTTGGCGATAACGGTGCTCTGTCGGGATCCCAGCCTGCTTTTTCGGCGGTAACCGTGCTCTGTCGGGATCCCAGCCTGCTTTTTCGGCGGTAACGGTGCTCCCCTGGGATCCCAGCCTGGTTTTTTGGTGATAACAGTGCTCCGTTGGGATCCCAGCCTGCTTTTTCGGCGGTAACGGTGTTCCCTTGGGATCCCAGCCTGGTTTTTTGGTGATAACGGTGCTCCGTTGGGATCCCAGCCTGCTCTTTGGTGGTAACGGTGCTCCTTCGGGATCCCAGCCTGGTTTATTGGCGGTCACGGTGCTCCCTTGGGATCCCAGCCTGTTTTTTTGGCGGTCACGGTGCACCCTTGGGATCCCAGCCTGGTTTTATGGCGATAACGGTCCTCCGTTGGGATCCCAGCCTGGTTTTTTGGCGGTACCGGTGCTCCGTTGGGATCCCAGCCTGGTTTTCTGGCGATAACAGTGCTCCTTTGGGAACCCAGCCTGGTTTTTTGGCAGTAACGGTGCTCCCTTGGAATCCCAGCCTGGTTTTTTGGCGGGAACGGTGCTCAGTTGGGATCCCAGCCTGGTTTTTTGGCGATAACGGTGCTCCGTTGGGATCCCAGCCTGGTTTTGTGGCGATAACCGTGCTCCGTTGGGATCCCAGCCTGGTTTTTGGTGGTAACGGTGCTCCGTCGGGATCCCAGCCTGGGTTTTTGGCGATAACGGTGTTCCGTTGGGATCCCAGCCTGGTGTTTGCATGGTAACGGTGCTCCGTTGGGACCCCAGCCTGGTTTTTGGGGGTTACGGTGCTCTGTTGGGATCCCAGCCTGGTTTTTGGGCGGTAACGGTGTTCCGTTGGGATCCCAGCCTGGTTTTGTGGTGGTAACGGTGCTCCCTTGGGATCCCAGCCTGGTTTCTTGGCGGTAACGGTGCTCCCTTGGGAGCCCAGCCTGGTTTTTTGGCAGTAACGGTGCTCCGTTGGGATTCCAGCCTGGTTTTTTGGTGGCAACGGTGCTCCGTTGAGATCCCAGCCTGGTTTTTTGGCGGTAACGGTGCTCCGTTGGGATCCCAGCTTTGTTTTTTGGCGGCAACGGTGCTCTGTTGGGATCCCAGCCTTGTTTTTTGGCGGTAAAGGTGCTCCGTTGAGATCGCAGCCTGGTTTTTTGGTGGTAACGGTGCTCCGTTGGGATCCCAGCCTGGTTTTTTTGGTGGTAACGGTGCTCTGTTGGGATCCCAGCCTGGGTTTTTGGCGGTAACGGTGCTCCGTTGAGATCCCAGCCTTGTTTTTTGGCGGTAAAGGTACTCCGTTGAGATCGCAGCCTGGTTTTTTGGTGGTAACGGTGCTCCCTTGGGATCCCAGCCTGGTTTTTTGGCGGTAACGGTGCTCCCTTGGGATCCCATCCTGTTTTTTTTGGCGGTAACGGTGCTCCATTGGGATCCCAGCCTGGTTTTTTGGCGGTAACAGTGCTCCCTTGGGATCCCAGACTGGTTTTTTCACAGTAACGGTGCTCCCTTGGGATCCCAGCCTGGTTTTTCCACGGTAACGGTGCTCCCTTGGGAACCCAGCCTGTTTTTTTGGTGGTCACGGTGCTCCCTTGGGATCCCAGCATGATTTTTTTGCGGTCACTGTGCTCCCTTGGAATCCCAGCCTGGTTTTTTGGTGGTAACGGTGCTCCCTTGGGATCCCAGTCTGGTTTTTTGGCGGTAACGGTGTACCGTTGGGATTCCTTCCTGGTTTTTGGGTGGTAACAGTGCTCCGTTGGGATCCCAACCTGGTTTTTTGGCGGTAACGGTGCTCCGTTGAGATCCCAGCCTGCTTTTTCGGCGGTAACGGTGTTCCCTTGGGATCCCAGCCTGGTTTTTTGGTGATAACGGTGCTCCGTTGGGATCCCAGCCTGCTCTTTGGTGGTAACGGTGCTCCTTTGGGATCCCAGCCTGGTTTTTTGGCGGTCACGGTGCTCCCTTGGGATCCCAGCCTGTTTTTGTTGCGGTCACGGTGCACCCTTGGGATCCCAGCCTGGTTTTATGGCGATAACGGTCCTCCGTTGGGATCCCAGCCTGGTTTTTTGGCGGTACCGGTGCTCCGTTGGGATCCCAGCCTGGTTTTCTGGCGATAACAGTGCACCCTTGGGATCCCAGCCTGGTTTTATGGCGATAACGGTCCTCCGTTGGGATCCCAGCCTGGTTTTTTGGCGGTATCGGTGCTCCGTTGGGATCCCAGCCTGGTTTTCTGGCGATAACAGTGCTCCTTTGGGAACCCAGCCTGGTTTTTTGGCAGTAACGGTGCTCCCTTGGAATCCCAGCCTGGTTTTTTGGCGGGAACGGTGCTCAGTTGGGATACCAGCCTGGTTTTTTGGCGATAACGGTGCTCCGTTGGGATCCCAGCCTGGTTTTGTGGCGATAACCATGCTCCGTTGGGATCCCAGCCTGGTTTTTGGCGGTAACGGTGCTCCGTCGGGATCCCAGCCTGGTTTTTTGGCGATAGCGGTGTTCCGTTGGGATCCCAGCCTGGTTTTTGCATGGTAACGGTGCTCCGTTGGGACCCCAGCCTGGTTTTTGGGGGTTACGGTGCTCTGTTGGGATCCCAGCCTGGTTTTTGGGCGGTAACGGTGTTCCGTTGGGATCCCAGCCTGGTTTCTTGGCGGTAACGGTGCTACGTTGGGATCCCAGCCTGGTTTTTTGGCGGTAACGGTGCTGCCTTGGGACCCCAGCCTGTGTTTTTGGCAGTAATGATGCTCCCTTGGGATCCCAGCCTGGTTTTTTGGCGGTCACGGTGCTCCCTTGGGATCCCAGCCTGGTTTTCTGGTGGTGACGGTGCTCCCTTGGGATCCCAGCCTGGTTTTTTGGTGGTCACGGTGCTCCCTTGGGATCCCAGACTGGTTTTTTGGCGGTCACGGTGCTCCCTTGGGATCCCAGCCTGGTTTTCTGGCGGTGACGGTGCTCCCTTGGGATCCCAGCCTGGTTTTCTGGCGGTCACGGTGCTCCCTTGGGATCCCAGCCTGGTTTTCTGGCGGTGACGGTGCTCCCTTGGGATCCCAGCCTGGTTTTCTGGCGGTGACGGTGCTCCCTTGGGATCCCAGCCTGGTTTTTTGGCGGTCACGGTGCTCCCTTGGGATCCCAGCCTGGTTTTCTGGCGGTGACGGTGCTCCCTTGGGATCCCAGACTGGTTTTATGGCGGTGACGGTGCTCCCTTGGGATCCCAGACTGGTTTTATGGTGGTCACGGTGCACCCTTGGGATCCCAGGCTGGTTTTTTGGCGATAACGGTGCTCCGTTGGGATCCCAGCCTGGTTTTTTGGCGATAACGGTGCTCCGTTGGGATTCCAGCCTGCTTTTTGGTGGTAACGGTGCTCCTTCGGGATCCCAGGCTGGTTTTTTGGCGATAACGGTGCTCCGTTGGGATCCCAGCCTGGTTTTTTGGCGATAACGGTGCTCCGTTGGGATTCCAGCCTGCTTTTTGGTGGTAACGGTGCTCCTTCGGGATCCCAGCCTGCTTTTTGGGCGGTAATGGTGCCCCGTTGGGATTCCAGCCTGCTTTTTGGTGGTAACGGTGCTCCTTCGGGATCCCAGCCTGGTTTTTTGGTGGTAACGGTGCTCCGTTGGGATTCCAGCCTGGTTTTTTGGTGGTAACGGTGCTCCGTTGGGATTCCAGCCTGCTTTTTGGTGGTAACGGTGCTCCTTCGGGATCCCAGCCTGGTTTTTTGGCGATAACGGTGCCCCGTTGGGATTCCAGCCTGCTTTTTGGTGGTAACGGTGCTCCGTTGGGATTCCAGCCTGCTTTTTGGCGGTAACGGTGCCCCGTTGGGATTCCAGCCTGCTTTTTGGTGGTAACGGTGCTCCGTTGGGATTCCAGCCTGCTTTTTGGCGGTAACGGTGCCCCGTTGGGATTCCAGCCTGCTTTTTGGTGGTAACGGTGCTCCTTCGGGATCCCAGCCTGGTTTTTTGGTGGTAACGGTGCTCCGTTGGGATTCCAGCCTGCTTTTTGGTGGTAACGGTGCTCCTTCGGGATCCCAGCCTGGTTTTTTGGCGATAACGGTGCCCCGTTGGGATTCCAGCCTGCTTTTTGGTGGTAACGGTGCTCCGTTGGGATCCAAGCCTGGTTTTTTGGCGATAACGGTGCTCCGTTGGGATTCCAGCCTGCTTTTTGGTGGTAACGGTGCTCCGTTGGGATTCCAGCCTGCTTTTTGGTGGTAACGGTGCTCCTTCGGGATCCCAGCCTGGTTTTTTGGCGATAACGGTGCCCCGTTGGGATTCCAGCCTGCGTTGTGGCGGTAACCGTGCTCCGTCGGGATCCCAGCCTGCTTTTTCGGCGGTAACGGTGCTCTGTTGGGATCCCGGCCTGGTGTTTTGGCGGTAACGGTGATCCCTTGGGATCCCAGCCTGGTTTTTGGTGGTAACGGTGCTCCCTTGGGATCACAGCCTGTTTTTCTGGCGGGAACGGTGCTCCGTTGGGATCCCAGCCTGGTTTTTGGCGATAACGGTGCTCTGTTGGGATTCCAGCCTGCGTTATTTTTTTTTTTTTTTTTTTTTTTTTTTTTTTGTATACAAGATCGAGGCTCGTGAAAGAGCGAACATTAATCACACAGAAAGACAAACCGACACATAAAACATATAACATCGGGAGCGGTAGACAAGATGGGGAGAGAGGGGGAAGGACACAAACACAACATTTGAGAGCAGGGACCGAGAGACATGGAGACATCGAGAGATCTGAGAGAGGGCGAGGGCTTTGGGGGGGGGGGGCATGGGAAGGGGGCGGTGGGAGAGGTATAAAACATATGGACACTGCCAGGACTTCCAGGAAAGAAGTTGGAATTTCAAACAAGGTGGATCTGGGGTGAATTAGCGGGGGTAGAAAAGATCAAGGTTTTGGATGGGGGAAGATAAGAGATGGTGGTGAACAGCTGTTTTAAAGACCTGGAGGGAGGAGTGGGATTGAAGGGAGTGTGGGAGTTTGTTCCAGAGGCGGGAGAAAAGAGGAATGAAGGAGTGAAGGTGAGCAGAGAGTCGAGATTTTGGCAGTTTAACCATCAGAGGCTTGCTGGCAGATCTTGTGCGACCTGTAGGAATATTTGGGGGACAGAGCTCAGAGAGAGCTGGGGGAGCAAAGCCGGAGAGGAGTCGGTAGAAGACAGAAAGACCACCTACCTGCCTGCGGTGAGTGAGTGAAAGGCCCTCAGAGATAGCTTCATCGTGGGAGATTCCAATGATTCTGAAAGCTTTGCTTTCAACAGCGTGAAGCCGAGCTAGGTGTGAGGCAGGAGCACCAGCCCATAGGGGAGAACAGTATTCCATTGAGCTGCGGATGAAAGCCTTGTATGTGGTGAGGAGCTCAGGTGTGCCTAGGAAGGACTTCGCACGACGGAGGATGCCCAGTTGGCGACTGGCTTTGCAGGCCAGCTTGGAAATGTGGTTTTCCCAAGAAAGATCATGGCAGATAGTGAGACCCAAAAGCTTGAGCGACAGAACTTCTTGGAGAGGATTGTTGAGAAAGTAGATGGGAGGGTTGTCCAGTCGATCTTTTCGGAGAGACATAGTAAGAGTGTGAGATTTGTCAGGATTGAAAGACATGTTCCACTTGTTTGACCAGTCTGTGATTTTGTCCAGGTCTTCAGAGAGTGAGGAGGCTGCAGACTGCCGATCTGAGGGAAGAGGCATGGAGCGGCAGAGAGTGGAGTCATCAGCAAAGAGATAGAGAGGATTTTCCAGAGAGTCGGAGAGATCATTGATAAAGACCAGAAAAAGCACAGGGCCCAGCACACTGCCTTGGGGAACTCCAGCCTGAACAGGAAGGGGAGATGAGAGAAATCCATTCAGGGCCACACGTTGACTACGACCAGAGAGGAAGTCCGCAAGCCATGCATGGAGATTTCCATGGATACCATAGGAGTAGAGTTTGGTGAGCAGAGCTGGGTGCCAGACCGTATCGAAGGCACGTGATATGTCGAGGGAGACAGCTCTAATTTCCTGTTTGGCATTGAGGACCTCCATCCATTGTTGAGACAGGAGAAGCAGCATGTCCAGAGTAGAGTGACCTGGTCTGAATCCAAATTGATGATCAGAGATCAAGCCATTGGAGAAGAGGAAAGATTTCATATCCGAAGCAATGATGGATTCCATGACTTTGCTGATAATTGGGAGCAGGCTGATTGGTCTGTAGTTAAAAGGATCTGTTTTTGCACCTTTTTTGTGTAAAGCGGTAATGTTTGCTGATTTCCAGGATGCTGGCAGATGACCTTGAGCAGAAGATAGGGTGAAAAGAACAGAGAGAGGGTGAGATAGAGCGGCAGAGCAGGATTTTAGGACCCGTGGGCTGATGCCGTCTGGTCCAGTTGCAGAATCAGAGTCGAGGTTAGACAAAAACTCCTCCACCTTGTCAGGAGAGAAGGACACAGAGTCCAGGAGCAGTTGGGTTCGACTGGGAAAGGTGGGAACAGAGAGAGATGGGTTTGGGACTAAAGATTTTGAGGCAAACACAGAGTTGAGGCATTCGGCTTTGTCACGTGCGATGTCAACTGTGTGGCCATTTGAGGTAAGGGAGGGGATGGAGGGGGAACAAACACCAGAAACGGATTTGACCAGACGCCACCAGGATTTGGAGGAAGGAGACAGGTTTGAGAGTTCGCTCTTGAGTGAGGAGAGATAGTGCTTCCTGGCACTCCTGAGGGTAGACACACACTTGTTCCGAGCTTGGCGGAAGGAACTGAGATTGCCTTCAGTTGGATTAGCCTTCCAAGAGGCAAAGGCAAGTTGTTTCAGGGCAACTGCCTCACCACAAGATTCGGTGTACCATGGACGGGAGGAAGGGTAAGGCAACTGAAGACGAGATGGGATAAATCTGTGCATGAGAGAGATCAGTTTGCTTTGGAAGAATTCCCAGGAAGAATTGATGTCAGAGGCAGTGGAGATGGGAGACCAATCCAGACGATTGATGGCTGCTTGAAGCCCGTCCCAGTCGGCCTGAGTGAAATGCCAGACTCTTCGACGCTGAGGAGGCTCTCTGAGAATGGCCAGAGAGATGTCCACTTTGACAAGCACATGATCAGAAGAACCGATTGGAGCAGAAGAAGAGCAGCAGACATTAGCAGGGAAGTTTGTCATAACCAAGTCTAGAAGAGAAGAAACTCCATTGGCTGAGATCCGGGTCGGGAAATTGACAGATTGTGTCAATCCCAGTGAGTCACAGAAGTCCTTTGCTGAGGTGCCATGACTGGTGAGAGAGGAACCCACACCCAACCAGGTGGCATGATGAGAGTTGAAGTCACCACATATGAGGAAGAGAGAGTTGGGATGAGTGGAAAGAAGTTGGTCCATGTTGTCAGAGAGTGAAATGTAAATTGAGTCATCACTGTTTGGGGGACGGTACAGAACACATATGAACAAAAGGTGGGAGCGGAGAGGAAGCCGTAGCCAGAGGTACTCCTGGGGGTGAGGCGGAGAGAGGGCAGTGCAAGGAGAATGAGGAAGAGAGTTTTTGATAAAGATAGCCACCCCACCACCAGGACGAGGCTCAGGTCTATCATACCGGAAGAGGGAGTAACCAGGAAGAGATATTGAGGAATCAGAGACATCTTGAAGGAGGAAAGTCTCTGTTAAGCAGATCAAGCCTGGATTGTCAGAAGCAACCTGTATGGAGAGATCAGTCAGGTTTGAGCGAAGGCCCCGGATGTTTGAGGTCCATACCGTTAAAGAAGAGAGAGGGGGAGCATCGGGTACAGGACAGGGGAGGGGAGGAGTAGGGTAAGATGAAGGATGAGAGGGGGAGGTAGGGAGAGCAGTTGATAGTGTGTCAGAGATTACAGAAGAGTTCCAAGAAAAGGAAGGATGAGGAGGATGAAAGGTTTGGTGGTGAAGGGATGAGGCAGAGTGAGGGGTTGTTTGAGGGGGGGCATGGGACAGTAGAAAGTTGGGGGGGGGGTGGAGGCATGAGATAGAAGGGAGACGAGGTGGGGAGGAGGAAACTTTGTGGAGGGGGGAGGAGGGAGAATTTGAGAGGAATGGTATGGGGGGAGATTTGAATGGGAGGAGTTGGGGGGGAGTTTTGAAGGGGAGGAGTGAGGCGGGAGTTTAGGAGGGGAGGGGCAAGGGGGGAGTTTAGGAGGGGAGGGGCAAGGGGGGAGTCTAGTAGTGGAGGGGCAAGGGGGGAGTTTAGGAGTGTAGGGGCAAGGGGGGGATTTGGAGGGGAGGGGCAAGGGAGGAGTTTATGAGGGGAAGGGCAGGGGGGGAGTTCAGGAGTGGAGGGGCAAGGGGGGAGTTTAAGAGTGGAGGGGAAAGGGGGGAGTTTAGGAGTGTAGGTGCAGCCCAGCCTGCGATCCCAGCCTGCGTTTTGGCGGTAACGGTGCTCTGTTGGGATCCCGGCCTGGTGTTTTGGCGGTAAAGGTGATCCCTTGGGATCCCAGCCTGGTTTCTGGTGGTAACGGTGCTCCCTTGGGATCCCAGCCTGGTTTTCTGGCGGGAACGGTGCTCCGTTGGGATCCCAGCCTGGTTTTTGGCGATAACGGTGCTCTGTTGGGATCCCAGCCTGGTTTTTTGGTGGTAACGGTGCTCCGTTGGGATCCCAGCCTGGTTTTTTGGCGGTAACGGTGCTCTGTTGGGATCCCGGCCTGGTGTTTTGGCGGTAAAGGTGATCCCTTGGGATCCCAGCCTGGTTTCTGGTGGTAACGGTGCTCCCTTGGGATCCCAGCCTGGTTTTCTGGCGGGAACGGTGCTCCGTTGGGATCCCAGCCTGGTTTTTGGCGATAACGGTGCTCTGTTGGGATCCCAGCCTGGTTTTTTGGTGGTAACGGTGCTCCGTTGGGATCCCAGCCTTGTTTTTTGGCGATAACCGTGCTCCGTTGGGATCCCAGCCTGGTTTTTTGGCGGTAACTGTGCTCCGTCGGGATCCCAGCCTGGTTTTTTTGCGATAACGGTGCTCCGTTGGGATCCCACCCTGGTTTTGGGGCGGTAACAGTGCTCCGTCGGGATCCCAGCCTGCGTTTTGGCGGTTACGGTGCTCTGTTGGGATCCCAGCCTGGTTTTTGGGTGGTAACGGTGCTCTGTTGGGATCCCAGCCTGGTTTTTTGGCGGTAACGGTGCTCTGTTGGGATCCCAGCCTGGTTTTTTTGCGATAACAGTGCTCCGTTGGGATCCCAGCCTGGTTTTATGGCGGTAACGGTGCTCCGTTGGGATCCGAGCCTGGTTTTTTGGCGATAGCCGTGCTCCGTTGGGATCCCAGCCTGGTTTTTTGGCGGTAACTGTGCTCCGTAGGGATCCCAGCCTGGTTTTTTGCGATAACGGTGCTCCGTTGGGATCCCAGCCTGGTTTTTTGGCGATAACGGTGCTCCGTTGGGATCCCACCCTGGTTTTGGGGCGGTAACAGTGCTCCGTCGGGATCCCAGCCTGCGTTTTGGCGGTTACGGTGCTCTGTTGGGATCCCAGCCTGCTTTTTGGGCGGTAACGGTGCCCCGTTGGGATTCCAGCCTGCTTTTTGGCGGTAACGGTGCTCCGTCGGGATCCCAGCCTGCTTTTTCAGCGGTAACGGTGCTCGCTTGGGATCCCAGCCTGCTTTTTGGCGGTAACGGTGCTCCGTTGGGATCCCAGCCTGCTTTTTCGGCGGTAACGGTGCTCCGTCGGGAGCCCAGCCTGGTTTTTGGGGGTTACGGTGCTCTGTTGGGATCCCAGCCTGGTTTTTGGGCGGTAACGGTGTTCCGTTGGGATCCCAGCCTGGTTTCTTGGCGGTAACGGTGCTACGTTGGGATCCCAGCCTGTGTTTTTGGCGGTAATGATGCTCCCTTGGGACCCCAGCCTGGTGTTTTGGCGGTAACAGTGCACCGTTGGGATCCCAGCCTGTTTTTCTGGTGGTAACGGTGCTCCCTTGGGATCCCGGCCTGGTTTTTTGGCGGTCACGGTGCTCCCTTGGGATCCCAGCCTGGTTTTCTGGCGGTGACGGTGCTCCCTTGGGATCCCAGACTGGTTTTTTGGCGGTCACGGTGCTCCCTTGGGATCCCAGCCTGGTTTTCTGGCGGTGACGGTGCTCCCTTGGGATCGCAGCCTGGTTTTTTGGCGGTCACGGTGCTCCCTTGGGATCCCAGCCTGGTTTTCTGGCGGTGACGGTGCTCCCTTGGGATCCCAGACTGGTTTTATGGCGGTGACGGTGCTCCCTTGGGATCCCAGGCTGGTTTTTTGGCGATAACGGTGCACCCTTGGGATCCCAGGCTGGTTTTTTGGCGGTCACGGTGCTCCCTTGGGATCCCAGCCTGGTTTTCTGGCGGTGACGGTGCTCCCTTGGGATCCCAGACTGGTTTTCTGGCGGTGACGGTGCTCCCTTGGGATCCCAGACTGGTTTTTTGGCGGTCACGGTGCTCCCTTGGGATCCCAGCCTGGTTTTCTGGCGGTGACGGTGCTCCCTTGGGATCCCAGACTGGTTTTATGGCGGTGACGGTGTTCCCTTGGGATCCCAGACTGGTTTTATGGTGGTCACGGTGCACCCTTGGGATCCCAGGCTGGTTTTTTGGCGATAACGGTGCTCCGTTGGGATCCCAGCCTGGTTTTTTTGGCGATAACGGTGCCCCGTTGGGATTCCAGCCTGCGTTGTGGCGGTAACCGTGCTCCGTTGGGATCCCAGACTGGTTTTATGGCGGTGACGGTGCTCCCTTGGGATCCCAGCCTGGTTTTTTGGCGATAACGGTGCCCCGTCGGGATCCCAGCCTGCTTTTTCGGCGGTAACGGTGCTCTGTTGGGATCCCGGCCTGGTGTTTTGGCGGTAACGGTGATCCCTTGGGATCCCAGCCTGGTTTTTGGTGGTAACGGTGCTCCCTTGGGATCCCAGCCTGTTTTTCTGGCGGGAACGGTGCTCCGTTGGGATCCCAGCCTGGTTTTTGGCGATAACGGTGC
Organism: Myxine glutinosa; assembly: GCF_964187855.1. Lineage (NCBI taxonomy): Eukaryota > Metazoa > Chordata > Myxini > Myxiniformes > Myxinidae > Myxine > Myxine glutinosa. The sequence continues at coordinate 57,289,685 of NC_136263.1, read as the reverse complement.
TCTGTTGGGATTCCAGCCTGCGTTATTTTTTTATTTTTTTATTTATTTTTTATTTTTTGTATACAAGATCGAGGCTCGTGAAAGAGCGAACATTAATCACACAGAAAGACAAACCGACACATAAAACATATAACATCGGGAGCGGTAGACAAGATGGGGAGAGAGGGGGAAGGACACAAACACAACATTTGAGAGCAGGGACTGAGAGACATGGAGACATCGAGAGATCTGAGAGAGGGCGAGGGCTTTGGGGGGGGGGGGGGGGGGAGCATGGGAAGGGGGCGGTGGGAGAGGTATAAAACATATGGACACTGCCAGGACTTCCAGGAAAGAAGTTGGAATTTCAAACAAGGTGGATCTGGGGTGAATTAGCGGGGGTAGAAAAGATCAAGGTTTTGGATGGGGGAAGATAAGAGATGGTGGTGAACAGCTGTTTTAAAGACCTGGAGGGAGGAGTGGGATTGAAGGGAGTGTGGGAGTTTGTTCCAGAGGCGGGAGAAAAGAGGAATGAAGGAGTGAAGGTGAGCAGAGAGTCGAGATTTTGGCAGTTTAACCATCAGAGGCTTGCTGGCAGATCTTGTGCGACCTGTAGGAATATTTGGGGGACAGAGCACAGAGAGAGCTGGGGGAGCAAAGCCGGAGAGGAGTCGGTAGAAGACAGAAAGACCACCAACCTGCCTGCGGTGAGTGAGTGAAAGGCCCTCAGAGATAGCTTCATCGCGGGAGATTCCAATGATTCTGAAAGCTTTGCTTTCAACAGCGTGAAGCCGAGCTAGGTGTGAGGCAGGAGCACCAGCCCATAGGGGAGAACAGTATTCCATTGAGCTGCGGATGAAAGCCTTGTATGTGGTGAGGAGCTCAGGTGTGCCTAGGAAGGACTTCGCACGACGGAGGATGCCCAGTCGGCGACTGGCTTTGCAGGCCAGCTTGGAAATGTGGTTTTCCCAAGAAAGATCATGGCAGATAGTGAGACCCAAAAGCTTGAGCGACAGAACTTCTTGGAGAGGATTGTTGAGAAAGTAGATGGGAGGGTTGTCCAGTCGATCTTTTCGGAGAGACATAGTAAGAGTGTGAGATTTGTCAGGATTGAAAGACATGTTCCACTTGTTTGACCAGTCTGTGATTTTGTACAGGTCTTCAGAGAGTGAGGAGGCTGCAGACTGCCGATCTGAGGGAAGAGGCATGGAGCGGCAGAGAGTGGAGTCATCAGCAAAGAGATAGAGAGGATTTTCCAGAGAGTCGGAGAGATCATTGATAAAGACCAGAAAAAGCACAGGGCCCAGCACACTGCCTTGGGGAACTCCAGCCTGAACAGGAAGGGGAGATGAGAGAAATCCATTCAGGGCCACACGTTGACTACGACCAGAGAGGAAGTCCGCAAGCCATGCATGGAGATTTCCATGGATACCATAGGAGTAGAGTTTGGTGAGCAGAGCTGGGTGCCAGACCGTATCGAAGGCACGTGATATGTCGAGGGAGACAGCTCTAATTTCCTGTTTGGCATTGAGGACCTCCATCCATTGTTGAGACAGGAGAAGCAGCATGTCCAGAGTAGAGTGACCTGGTCTGAATCCAAATTGATGATCAGAGATCAAGCCATTGGAGAAGAGGAAAGATTTCATATCCGAAGCAATGATGGATTCCATGACTTTGCTGATAATTGGGAGCAGGCTGATTGGTCTGTAGTTAAAAGGATCTGTTTTTGCACCTTTTTTGTGTAAAGCGGTAATGTTTGCTGATTTCCAGGATGCTGGCAGATGACCTTGAGCAGAAGATAGGGTGAAAAGCACAGAGAGAGGGTGAGATAGAGCGGCAGAGCAGGATTTTAGGACCCGTGGGCTGATGCCGTCTGGTCCAGTTGCAGAATCAGAGTCGAGGTTAGACAAAAACTCCTCCACCTTGTCAGGAGAGAAGGACACAGAGTCCAGGAGCAGTTGGGTTCGACTGGGAAAGGTGGGAACAGAGAGAGATGGGTTTGGGACTAAAGATTTTGAGGCAAACACAGAGTTGAGGCATTCGGCTTTGTCACGTGCGATGTCAACTGTGTGGCCATTTGAGGTAAGGGAGGGTATGGAGGGGGAACAAACACCAGAAACGGATTTGACCAGACGCCACCAGGATTTGGAGGAAGGAGACAGGTTTGAGAGTTCGTTCTTGAGTGAGGAGAGATAGTGCTTCCTGGCACTCCTGAGGGTAGACACACACTTGTTCCGAGCTTGGCGGAAGGAACTGAGATTGCCTTCAGTTGGATTAGCCTTCCAAGAGGCAAAGGCAAGTTGTTTCAGGGCAACTGCCTCACCACAAGATTCGGTGTACCATGGACGGGAGGAAGGGTAAGACAACTGAAGACGAGATGGGATAAATCTGTGCATGAGAGAGATCAGTTTGCTTTGGAAGAATTCCCAGGAAGAATTGATGTCAGAGGCAGTGGAGATGGGAGACCAATCCAGACGATTGATGGCTGCTTGAAGCCCGTCCCAGTCGGCCTGAGTGAAATGCCAGATTCTTCGATGCTGAGGAGGCTCTCTGAGAATGGCCAGAGAGATGTCCACTTTGACAAGCACATGATCAGAAGAACCGATTGGAGCAGAAGAAGAGCAGCAGACATTAGCAGGGAAGTTTGTCATAACCAAGTCTAGAAGAGAAGAAACTCCATTGGCTGAGATCCGGGTCGGGAAATTGACAGATTGTGTCAATCCCAGTGAGTCACAGAAGTCCTTTGCTGAGGTGCCATGACTGGTGAGAGAGGAACCCACACCCAACCAGGTGGCATGATGAGAGTTGAAGTCACCACATATGAGGAAGAGAGAGTTGGGATGAGTGGAAAGAAGTTGGTCCATGTTGTCAGAGAGTGAAATGTAAATTGAGTCATCACTGTTTGGGGGACGGTACAGAACACATATGAACAAAAGGTGGGAGCGGAGAGGAAGCCGTAGCCAGAGGTACTCCTGGGGGTGAGGAGGAGAGAGGGCAGTGCAAGGAGAATGAGGAAGAGAGTTTTTGATAAAGATAGCCACCCCACCACCAGGACGAGGCTCAGGTCTATCATACCGGAAGAGGGAGTAACCAGGAAGAGATATTGAGGAATCAGAGACATCTTGAAGGAGGAAAGTCTCTGTTAAGCAGATCAAGCCTGGATTGTCAGAAGCAACCTGTATGGAGAGATCAGTCAGGTTTGAGCGAAGGCCCCGGATGTTTGAGGTCCATACCGTTAAAGAAGAGAGAGGGGGAGCATCGGGTACAGGACAGGGGAGGGGAGGAGTAGGGTAAGATGAAGGATGAGAGGGGGAGGTAGGGAGAGCAGTTGATAGTGTGTCAGAGATTACAGAAGAGTTCCAAGAAAAGGAAGGATGAGGAGGATGAAAGGTTTGGTGGTGAAGGGATGAGGCAGAGTGAGGGGTTGTTTGAGGGGGGGCATGGGACAGTAGAAGGTTGGGGGGGGTGGAGGCATGAGATAGAAGGGAGACGAGGTGGGGAGGAGGAAACTTTGTGGAGGGGGGAGGAGGGAGAATTTGAGAGGAATGGTATGGGGGGAGATTTGAATGGGAGGAGTTGGGGGGGAGTTTTGAAGGGGAGGAGTGAGGCGGGAGTTTAGGAGGGGAGGGGCAAGGGGGGAGTTTAGGAGGGGAGGGGCAAGGGGGGAGTCTAGTAGTGGAGGGGCAAGGGGGGAGTTTAGGAGTGTAGGGGCAAGGGGGGGGATTTGGAGGGGAGGGGCAAGGGAGGAGTTTATGAGGGGAAGGGCAGGTGGGGAGTTCAGGAGTGGAGGGGCAAGGGGGGAGTTTAAGAGTGGAGGGGAAAGGGGGGAGTTTAGGAGTGTAGGTGCAGCCCAGCCTGCGATCCCAGCCTGCGTTTTGGCGGTAACGGTGCTCCGTCGGGATCCCAGCCTGCTTTTTCGGCGGTAACGGTGCTCTGTTGGGATCCCGGCCTGGTGTTTTGGCGGTAAAGGTGATCCCTTGGGATCCCAGCCTGGTTTCTGGTGGTAACGGTGCTCCCTTGGGATCCCAGCCTGGTTTTCTGGCGGGAACGGTGCTCCGTTGGGATCCCAGCCTGGTTTTTGGCGATAACGGTGCTCTGTTGGGATCCCAGCCTGGTTTTTTGGTGGTAACGGTGCTCCGTTGGGATCCCAGCCTGGTTTTTTGGCGATAACCGTGCTCCGTTGGGATCCCAGCCTGGTTTTTTGGCGGTAACTGTGCTCCGTCGGGATCCCAGCCTGGTTTTTTTGCGATAACGGTGCTCCGTTGGGATCCCACCCTGGTTTTGGGGTGGTAACAGTGCTCCGTCGGGATCCCAGCCTGCGTTTTGGCGGTTACGGTGCTCTGTTGGGATCCCAACCTGGTTTTTGGGTGGTAACGGTGCTCTGTTGGGATCCCAGCCTGGTTTTTTGGCGGTAACGGTGCTCTGTTGGGATCCCAGCCTAGTTTTTTTGCGATAACAGTGCTCCGTTGGGATCCCAGCCTGGTTTTATGGCGGTAACGGTGCTCCGTTGGGATCCCAGCCTGGTTTTTTGGCGATAGCCGTGCTCCGTTGGGATCCCAGCCTGGTTTTTTGGCGGTAACTGTGCTCCGTAGGGATCCCAGCCTGGTTTTTTGCGATAACGGTGCTCCGTTGGGATCCCAGCCTGGTTTTTTGGTGATAACGGTGCTCCGTTGGGATCCCACCCTGGTTTTGGGGCAGTAACAGTGCGCCGTCGGGATCCCAGCCTGCGTTTTGGCGGTTACGGTGCTCTGTTGGGATCCCAGCCTGCTTTTTGGGCGGTAACGATGCCCCGTTGGGATTCCAGCCTGCTTTTTGGCGGTAACGGTGCTCCGTCGGGATCCCAGCCTGCTTTTTCGGCGGTAACGGTGCTCGCTTGGGATCCCAGCCTGCTTTTTGGCGGTAACGGTGCTCCGTTGGGATCCCAGCCTGCTTTTTTGGCGGTAACGGTGCTCCGTCGGGAGCCCAGCCTGGTTTTTTGGCGGTAACGGTGCCCGGTTGGGATTCCAGCCTGCTTTTTGGCGGTAACGGTGCTCCGCCGGGATCCCAGCCTGCTTTTTCGGCGGTAACGGTGCTCCGTTGGGATCCCAGACTGGTTTTTTGGTGCTAACGGTGCTCCGTTGGGATCCCAGCCTGCTCTTTGGTGGTAACGGTGCTCCTTCGGGATCCCAGCCTGGTTTTTTGGCGGTCACGGTGCTCCCTTGGGATCCCAGCCTGTTTTTTTGGCGGTCACGGTGCACCCTTGGGATCCCAGCCTGGTTTTTCGGCAATAACGGCGCTCCGTTGGGATCCCAGCCTGGTTTTTTGGCGGTACCGGTGCTCCGTTGGGATCCCAACCTGGTTTTTTGGTGGTAACGGTGCTCCTTTGAGATCCCAGCCTGGTTTTTTGGTGGTAACGGTGCTCCGTTGGGATCCCAGCCTGGTTTTTTGGCGATACCCATGCTCCGTTGGGATCCCAGCCTGGTTTTTTGGTGGTAACGGTGCTCCGTTGGGATCCCAGGATGGTTTTTTGGCGATAACGGTGCTCCCTTGGGACCCCAGCCTGTTTTTTTGGCGGTAATGATGCTCTTTTGGGACCCCAGCCTGGTTTTTTGGCGGTAACGGTGCTCCGTTGGGATCCCAGCCTGGTTTTTTGGCGGTAACGGTGCTCCCTTCGGACTCCCCATGGGGTGGGGTGGTGGGACCAGGTGGGTGGATAGGCACTGGAGTCCCTTTACCACCCCATTAATCCTACTAACCCCCCTAGAGAATGTTATAGCCGTTATGTTGTGGTTGTGTTTATCTTGCAGTACTATTCGTAATGTAATCCCCGAGCTCCCTTGTCCCAGCTTCCCGGGGAGAGTGTAGGCGCATTCTGATTCTCCCATACGCAAGTGGCCGGAACCCTGGAGGCAGACCGTCCCTTTCTGTGGTTTGACCCAGACGGGGGCAGGCCTCTCGGCCACATGGGCAATCATTGACGGGCGATAATTAAATTGTCGATTGCAACTCTTGCCGTTGTCAACCCCTTCTCTTTCCAGCGTGGTGACTAAACATGGGGAATCGATAGGTTGTGAGCAGAGGTCATTGAGGGACAAGGGTAGCACTATCATGTGTATTCCTGTGGTGCCTGCTTGGGGAAAGCGCATGCACGACCAGCAGTGTGTCCTATTTTGAATTGTTGCCACTTCCCTGGCCACTTTCCAATATGTGTTTTCACCCTTCTTTGGGGCCTTATTCTGGGGTTGTGGCGTGAGTATGTATTCGATGCATGGTATGTAGTTCCTTTCGCCACCGGCCGCGCCAGGGGTCCAGACGCTGCACCGGACCTGCATGGTCATGGTGCTCCCCAGCCTGTTTTATGGTGGTAACGGTGCTCCCTTGGGATCCCGGCCTGGTGTTTTGGCGGTAAGGTGCTCTGTTGGGATCCCAGCCTGGTTTTCTGGCGGTAACGGTGCTCCGTTGGGATCCCGGCCAGGTTTTTTTGGCGGTAACGGTGCTCCGTTGGGATCCCAGCCTGGTTTTTTGGCGGTAACGGTGCTCCGTCGGGATCCCAGCCTGGTTTTTTGGCGATAACGGTGCCCCGTTGGGATCCCAGCCTGCTTTTTGGCGGTAACGGTGCTCCGTCGGGATCCCAGCCTGCTTTTTGGCGGTAACGGTGCTCCGTTGGGATCCCAGCCTGCTTTTTCGGCGGTAACAGTGCTCCGTTGGGATCCCAGCCAGGTTTTTTGGTGATAACGGTGCTCCGTTGGGATCCCAGCCTGCTCTTTGTTGGTAACGGTGCTCCTTCGGGATCCCAGCCTGGTTTTTTGGCGGTCACGGTGCTCCCTTGGGATCCCAGCCTGTTTTTCTGGCGGTCACGGTGCACCCTTGGGATCCCAGCCTGGTTTTTTGGCGATAACCGTGCTCCGTTGGGATCCCAGCCTGGTTTTTTGGTGGTAACGGTGCTCCGTTGGGATCCCAGCCGGGTTTTCTGGCGGCAACGGTGCTCCATTGGGATCACAGCCTGGTTTTTTGGCGGTCACTTTGCTCCTTTGGGATCCCAGCCTGGTTTTTTGGCGGTAACGGTGCTCCGTTGGGATCCCAGCCTGGTTTTTCGGTGGTAACGGTGCTCCGTCGGGATCCCAGCCTGGTTTTGTGGCGATAACGGTGCCCCGTTGGGATTCCAGCCTGATTTTTGGCGGTAACGGTGCTCTGTCGGGATCCCAGCCTGGTTTTTTGGCGATAACGGTGCTCCGTTGGGATCCCAGCCTGGTTTTTTGGCGGTAACGGTGCTCCGTTGGGATCCCAGCCTGGTTTTTTGGCGATAACCATGCTCCGTTGGGATCCCAGCCTGGTTTTTGGCGGTAACGGTGCTCCGTCGGGATCCCAGCCTGGTTTTTTGGCGATAACGGTGCTCCGTTGGGATCCCAGCCTGGTTTTTGCGTGGTAACAGTGCTCTGTTGGGACCCCAGCCTGGTTTTTTGGTGGTAACGGTGCTCCATTGGGATCCTAGCCTTGTTTTTTGGTGGTAACGGTGCTCCCTTGGGATCCCAGCCTGGTTTTTTGGTGGTAACGGTGCTCCGTTGGGATCCCAGCCTGCTTTTTGGCGGGAAGGTGCTCCGTTGGGATCCCAGCCTGGTTTTTTGGTGGTAACGGTGCTCCGTTGGGATCCCAGCCTGTTTTTTTGGTGGTAACGGTGCTCCCTTGGGATCCCAGCCTGGTTTTTTGGTGGTAACGGTGCTCCGTTGGGATCCCAGCCTGCGTTTTGGCGGGAAGGTGCTCCGTTGGGATCCCAGCCTGGTTTTTTGGTGGTAACGGTGCTCCGTTGGGATCCCAGCCTGCTTTTTGGCGGTAAGGTGCTCCGTTGGGATCCCAGCCTGGTTTTTTGGCGATAACGGTGCTCCGTTGGGATCCCAGCCTGGTTTTATGGTGATAACGATGCTCCGTTGGGATCCCAGCCTGTTTTTTTGGCGATAACGGTGCTCAGTTGGCATCCCAGCCTGGTTTTTTGGCGGTAACGGTGGTCCGTCGGGATCCCAGCCTGATTTGTTGGTGGCAACGGTGCTCCGTTGGGATCCCAGCCTGGTTTTTATGGTGATAATGGTGCTCCCTTGGAATCCCAGCCTGTTTTTTATGATGATAATGGTGCTCCCTTGGAATCCCAGCATGGTTTTTTGGCGGTAACGGTGCAGCCTGTTTTTTTGGCGGTAATGGTGCTCCCTTTGTATCCCAGCCTGGTTTTTTGGCGGTCATGGTGCTCCCTTGGGATCCCAGCCTGGTTTTTTTACGGTATCGGTGCTCTGTTCGGATCCCAGCCTGGTTTTTTGGTGATAACGGTGCTCCCTTGGGACCCCAGCCTGGTTTTTTGGTGGTAACGATGCTCCGTTCGGGATCCCAGCCTGGTTTTTTGGCGGCAACAGTGCTCCATGGGGATCACAGCCTGGTTTTTTGGCGGTCACTTTGCTCCCTTGGGATCTCAACCTGTTTTTTTGGCGGTAAGGTGCTCTGTTGGGATCCCAGCCTGGTTTTTTGGTGGTAACGGTGCTCCGTTGGAATCCCAGCCTGGTTTTTTGGTGGTAACGGTGCTCCGTTGGGATCCCAGCCTGTTTTTTTGGCGATAACGGTGCTCCCTTGGGACCCCAGCCGGGTTTTTTGGCGGCAACGGTGCTCCATTCGGGTCACAGCCTGGTTTTTTGGCGGTCACTTTGCTCCCTTGGGATCCCAGCCTGATGTTTTGGCGATCACGGTGCTCCCTTGGGACCCCAGCCTGTTTTTTTGGCAGTAACGGTGCTCCGTTGGGATCCCAGCCTGGTTTTTTGGCGATAACGGTGCTCCGTTGGGATCCCGGCCTGGTTTTTTGGTGGTAACAATGCTCCGTTGGGATCCCGGCCTGGTTTTGCGGCAGTAACGGTGCTCTGTTGGGATCCCGGCCAGGTTTTTTGGCGGTAACGGTGCTCCGATGGGATCCCGGCCAGGTTTTTTTGGTGGTAACGGTGCTCCGATGGGATCCCGGCCTTGTTTTTCTGGCGGGAACGGTGCTCCCTTGGGATCCCAGCCTGTTTTTTTTGGCGGTCACGGTGCACCCTTGGGATCCCAGCCTGGTTTTATGGCGATAACGGTCCTCCGTTGGGATCCCAGCCTGGTTTTTTGGCGGTACCGGTGCCCCGTTGGGATCCCAGCCTGGTTTTCTGGCGATAACAGTGCTCCTTTGGGAACCCAGCCTGGTTTTTTGGCAGTAACGGTGCTCCCTTGGAATCCCAGCCTGGTTTTTTGGCGGGACCGGTGCTCAGTTGGGATCCCAGCCTGGTTTTTTGGCGATAACGTTGCTCCGTTGGGATCCCAGCCTTGTTTTTTGGCAGTAAAGGTGCTCCGTTGAGATCGCAGCCTGGTTTTTTGGTGGTAACGGTGCTCCGTTGGGATCCCAGCCTGGTTTTTTTGGTGATAACGGTGCTCTGTTGGGATCCCAGCCTGGTTTTTTGGCGGTAACGGTGCTCCGTTGGGATCCCAGCTTTGTTTTTTGGTGGCAACGGTGCTCTGTTGGGATCCCAGCCTGGGTTTTTGGCGGTAACGGTGCTCCGTTGAGATCCCAGCCTTGTTTTTTGGCGGTAAAGGTGCTCCGTTGAGATCGCAGCCTGGTTTTTTGGTGGTAACGGTGCTCCGTTGGGATCCCAGCCTGGTTTTTTTGGTGGTAACGGTGCTCTGTTGGGATCCCAGCCTGGGTTTTTGGCGGTAACGGTGCTCCGTTGAGATCCCAGCCTTGTTTTTTGGCGGTAAAGGTGCTCCGTTGAGATCGCAGCCTGGTTTTTTGGTGGTAACGGTGCTCCCTTGGGATCCCAGCCTGGTTTTTTGGCGGTAACGGTGCTCCCTTGGGATCCCATCCTGGTTTTTTTGGCGGTAACGGTGCTCCATTGGGATCCCAGCCTGGTTTTTTGCGGTAACAGTGCTCCCTTGGGATCCCAGACTGGTTTTTTCACAGTAACGGTGCTCCCTTGGGATCCCAGCCTGGTTTTTCCACGGTAACGGTGCTCCCTTGGGAACCCAGCCTGTTTTTTTGGTGGTCACGGTGCTCCCTTGGGATCCCAGCATGATTTTTTTGCGGTCACTGTGCTCCCTTGGAATCCCAGCCTGGTTTTTTGGTGGTAACGGTGTTCCCTTGGGATCCCAGTCTGGTTTTTTGGCGGTAACGGTGTGCCGTTGGGATTCCTTCCTGGTTTTTGGGTGGTAACAGTGCTCCGTTGGGATCCCAACCTGGTTTTTTGGTGGTAACGGTGCTCCTTTGGGATCCCAGCCTGGTTTTTTGGCGGTCACGGTGCTCCCTTGGGATCCCACCCTGTTTTTGTGGCAGTCACGGTGCACCCTTGGGATCCCAGCCTGGTTTTATGGCGATAACGGTCCTCCGTTGGGATCCCAGCCTGGTTTTTTGGCGGTACCGGTGCTCCGTTGGGATCCCAGCCTGGTTTTCTGGCGATAACAGTGCTCCTTTGGGAACCCAGCCTGGTTTTTTGGCAGTAACGGTGCTCCCTTGGAATCCCAGCCTGGTTTTTCGTGGGAACGGTGCTCAGTTGGGATACCAGCCTGGTTTTTTGGCGATAACGGTGCTCCGTTGGGATCCCAGCCTGGTTTTGTGGCGATAACCATGCTCCGTTGGGATCCCAGCCTGGTTTTTGGCGGTAACGGTGCTCCGTCGGGATCCCAGCCTGTTTTTTGGCGATAGCGGTGTTCCGTTGGGATCCCAGCCTGGTTTTTGAATGGTAACGGTGCTCCGTTGGGACCCCAGCCTGGTTTTTGGGGGTTACGGTGCTCTGTTGGGATCCCAGCCTGGTTTTTGGGCGGTAACGGTGTTCCGTTGGGATCCCAGCCTGGTTTCTTGGCGGTAACGGTGCTACGTTGGGATCCCAGCCTGGTTTTTTGGCGGTAACGGTGCTGCCTTGGGACCCCAGCCTGGTGTTTTGGCGGTAATGGTGCTGCCTTGGGACCCCAGCCTGGTGTTTTGGCGGTAACGGTGCTGCCTTGGGACCCCAGCCTGGTTTTTGGGGGTTACGGTGCTCTGTTGGGATCCCAGCCTGGTTTTTGGGCGGTAACGGTGTTCCGTTGGGATCCCAGCCTGGTTTCTTGGCGGTAACGGTGCTACGTTGGGACCCCAGCCTGGTGTTTTGGCGGTAACGGTGCTGCCTTGGGACCCCAGCCTGGTGTTTTGGCGGTAACGGTGCTGCCTTGGGACCCCAGCCTGGTTTTTTGGCGGTAACGGTGCTGCCTTAGGACCCCAGCCTGTGTTTTTGGCGGTAATGATGCTCCCTTGGGACCCCAGCCTGGTGTTTTGGCGGTAACAGTGCACCGTTGGGATCCCAGCCTGTTTTTCTGGCGGTAACGGTGCTCCCTTGGGATCCCGGCCTGGTTTTTTGGCGGTCACGGTGCTCCCTTGGGATCCCAGCCTGGTTTTTTGGCGGTCACGGTGCTCCCTTGGGATCCCAGCCTGGTTTTCTGGCGGTGACGGTGCTCCCTTGGGATCCCAGACTGGTTTTTTGGCGGTCACGGTGCTCCCTTGGGATCCCAGCCTGGTTTTCTGGCGGTGACGGTGCTCCCTTGGGATCCCAGCCTGGTTTTTTGGCGGTCACGGTGCTCCCTTGGGATCCCAGACTGGTTTTATGGCGGTGACGGTGCTCCCTTGGGATCCCAGACTGGTTTTATGGTGGTCACGGTGCACCCTTGGGATCCCAGGCTGGTTTTTTGGCGATAACGGTGCTCCGTTGGGATCCCAGCCTGGTTTTTTGGCGATAACGGTGCTCCGTTGGGATTCCAGCCTGCTTTTTGGTGGTGACGGTGCTCCCTTGGGATCCCAGACTGGTTTTATGGCGGTGACGGTGCTCCTTCGGGATCCCAGCCTGGTTTTTTGGCGATAACAGTGCCCCGTTGGGATTCCAGCCTGGTTTTATGGTGGTCACGGTGCACCCTTGGGATCCCAGGCTGGTTTTTTGGCGATAACGGTGCTCCGTTGGGATCCCAGCCTGGTTTTTTGGCGATAACGGTGCTCCGTTGGGATTCCAGCCTGCTTTTTGGTGGTGACGGTGCTCCCTTGGGATCCCAGACTGGTTTTATGGCGGTGACGGTGCTCCTTCGGGATCCCAGCCTGGTTTTTTGGCGGTAACCGTGCTCCGTCGGGATCCCAGCCTGCTTTTTCGGCGGTAACGGTGCTCTGTTGGGATCCCGGCCTGGTGTTTTGGTGGTAACGGTGATCCCTTGGGATCCCAGCCTGGTTTTTGGTGGTAACGGTGCTCCCTTGGGATCCCAGCCTGTTTTTCTGGCGGGAACGGTGCTCCGTTGGGATTCCAGCCTGCGTTATTTTTTTTATTTTTATTTTTTTTATTTTTTTGTATACAAGATCGAGGCTCGTGAAAGAGCGAACATTAATCACACAGAAAGACAAACCGACACATAAAACATATAACATCGGGAGCGGTAGACAAGATGGGGAGAGAGGGGGAAGGACACAAACACAACATTTGAGAGCAGGGACCGAGAGACATGGAGACATCGAGAGATCTGAGAGAGGGCGAGGGCTTTGGGCGGGGGGGGCATGGGAAGGGGGCGGTGGGAGAGGTATAAAACATATGGACACTGCCAGGACTTCCAGGAAAGAAGTTGGAATTTCAAACAAGGTGGATCTGGGGTGAATTAGCGGGGGTAGAAAAGATCAAGGTTTTGGATGGGGGAAGATAAGAGATGGTGGTGAACAGCTGTTTTAAAGACCTGGAGGGAGGAGTGGGATTGAAGGGAGTGTGGGAGTTTGTTCCAGAGGCGGGAGAAAAGAGGAATGAAGGAGTGAAGGTGAGCAGAGAGTCGAGATTTTGGCAGTTTAACCATCAGAGGCTTGCTGGCAGATCTTGTGCGACCTGTAGGAATATTTGGGGGACAGAGCACAGAGAGAGCTGGGGGAGCAAACCCGGAGAGGAGTCGGTAGAAGACAGAAAGACCACCTACCTGCCTGCGGTGAGTGAGTGAAAGGCCCTCAGAGATAGCTTCATCGCGGGAGATTCCAATGATTCTGAAAGCTTTGCTTTCAACAGCGTGAAGCCGAGCTAGGTGTGAGGCAGGAGCACCAGCCCATAGGGGAGAACAGTATTCCATTGAGCTGCGGATGAAAGCCTTGTATGTGGTGAGGAGCTCAGGTGTGCCTAGGAAGGACTTCGCACGACGGAGGATGCCCAGTCGGCGACTGGCTTTGCAGGCCAGCTTGGAAATGTGGTTTTCCCAAGAAAGATCATGGCAGATAGTGAGACCCAAAAGCTTGAGCGACAGAACTTCTTGGAGAGGATTGTTGAGAAAGTAGATGGGAGGGTTGTCCAGTCGATCTTTTCGGAGAGACATAGTAAGAGTGTGAGATTTGTCAGGATTGAAAGACATGTTCCACTTGTTTGACCAGTCTGTGATTTTGTCCAGGTCTTCAGAGAGTGAGGAGGCTGCAGACTGCCGATCTGAGGGAAGAGGCATGGAGCGGCAGAGAGTGGAGTCATCAGCAAAGAGACAGAGAGGATTTTCCAGAGAGTCGGAGAGATCATTGATAAAGACCAGAAAAAGCACAGGGCCCAGCACACTGCCTTGGGGAACTCCAGCCTGAACAGGAAGGGGAGATGAGAGAAATCCATTCAGGGCCACACGTTGACTACGACCAGAGAGGAAGTCCGCAAGCCATGCATGGAGATTTCCATGGATACCATAGGAGTAGAGTTTGGTGAGCAGAGCTGGGTGCCAGACCGTATCGAAGGCACGTGATATGTCGAGGGAGACAGCTCTAATTTCCTGTTTGGCATTGAGGACCTCCATCCATTGTTGAGACAGGAGAAGCAGCATGTCCAGAGTAGAGTGACCTGGTCTGAATCCAAATTGATGATCAGAGATCAAGCCATTGGAGAAGAGGAAAGATTTCATATCCGAAGCAATGATGGATTCCATGACTTTGCTGATAATTGGGAGCAGGCTGATTGGTCTGTAGTTAAAAGGATCTGTTTTTGCACCTTTTTTGTGTAAAGCGGTAATGTTTGCTGATTTCCAGGATGCTGGCAGATGACCTTGAGCAGAAGATAGGGTGAAAAGCACAGAGAGAGGGTGAGATAGAGCGGCAGAGCAGGATTTTAGGACCCGTGGGCTGATGCCGTCTGGTCCAGTTGCAGAATCAGAGTCGAGGTTAGACAAAAACTCCTCCACCTTGTCAGGAGAGAAGGACACAGAGTCCAGGAGCAGTTGGGTTCGACTGGGAAAGGTGGGAACAGAGAGAGATGGGTTTGGGACTAAAGATTTTGAGGCAAACACAGAGTTGAGGCATTCGGCTTTGTCACGTGCGATGTCAACTGTGTGGCCATTTGAGGTAAGGGAGGGGATGGAGGGGGAACAAACACCAGAAACGGATTTGACCAGACGCCACCAGGATTTGGAGGAAGGAGACAGGTTTGAGAGTTCGTTCTTGAGTGAGGAGAGATAGTGCTTCCTGGCACTCCTGAGGGTAGACACACACTTGTTCCGAGCTTGGCGGAAGGAACTGAGATTGCCTTCAGTTGGATTAGCCTTCCAAGAGGCAAAGGCAAGTTGTTTCAGGGCAACTGCCTCACCACAAGATTCGGTGTACCATGGACGGGAGGAAGGGTAAGACAACTGAAGACGAGATGGGATAAATCTGTGCATGAGAGAGATCAGTTTGCTTTGGAAGAATTCCCAGGAAGAATTGATGTCAGAGGCAGTGGAGATGGGAGACCAATCCAGACGATTGATGGCTGCTTGAAGCCCGTCCCAGTCGGCCTGAGTGAAATGCCAGACTCTTCGACGCTGAGGAGGCTCTCTGAGAATGGCCAGAGAGATGTCCACTTTGACAAGCACATGATCAGAAGAACCGATTGGAGCAGAAGAAGAGCAGCAGACATTAGCAGGGAAGTTTGTCATAACCAAGTCTAGAAGAGAAGAAACTCCATTGGCTGAGATCCGGGTTGGGAAATTGACAGATTGTGTCAATTCTAGTGAGTCACAGAAGTCCTTTGCTGAAGTGCCATGACTGGTGAGAGAGGAACCCACACCCAACCAGGTGGCATGATGAGAGTTGAAGTCACCACATATGAGGAAGAGAGAGTTGGGATGAGTGGATAGAAGTTGGTCCATGTTGTCAGAGAGTGAAATGTAAATTGAGTCATCACTGTTTGGGGGACGGTACAGAACACATATGAACAAAAGGTGGGAGCGGAGAGGAAGCCGTAGCCAGAGGTACTCCTGGGGGTGAGGAGGAGAGAGGGCAGTGCAAGGAGAATGAGGAAGAGAGTTTTTGATAAAGATAGCCACCCCACCACCAGGACGAGGCTCAGGTCTATCATACCGGAAGAGGGAGTAACCAGGAAGAGATATTGAGGAATCAGAGACATCTTGAAGGAGGAAAGTCTCTGTTAAGCAGATCAAGCCTGGATTGTCAGAAGCAACCTGTATGGAGAGATCAGTCAGGTTTGAGCGAAGGCCCCGGATGTTTGAGGTCCATACCGTTAAAGGAGAGAGAGGGGGAGCATCGGGTACAGGACAGGGGAGGGGAGGAGTAGGGTAAGATGAAGGATGAGAGGGGGAGGTAGGGAGAGCAGTTGATAGTGTGTCAGAGATTACAGAAGAGTTCCAAGAAAAGGAAGGATGAGGAGGATGAAAGGTTTGGTGGTGAAGGGATGAGGCAGAGTGAGGGGTTGTTTGAGGGGGGGCATGGGACAGTAGAAGGTTGGGGGGGGGGGTGGAGGCATGAGATAGAAGGGAGACGAGGTGGGGAGGAGGAAACTTTGTGGAGGGGGGAGGAGGGAGAATTTGAGAGGAATGGTATGGGGGGAGATTTGAATGGGAGGAGTTGGGGGGGAGTTTTGAAGGGGAGGAGTGAGGCGGGAGTTTTGGAGGGGAGGGGCAAGGGTGGAGTTTAGGAGGGGAGGGGCAAGGGGGGAGTCTAGTAGTGGAGGGGCAAGGGGGGAGTTTAGGAGTGTAGGGGCAAGGGGGTGGATTTGGAGGGGAGGGGCAAGGGAGGAGTTTATGAGGGGAAGGGCAGGGGGGGAGTTCAGGAGTGGAGGGGCAAGGGGGGAGTTTAAGAGTGGAGGGGAAAGGGGGGAGTTTAGGAGTGTAGGTGCAGCCCAGCCTGCCATCCCAGCCTGCGTTTTGGCGGTAACGGTGCTCCGTCGGGATCCCAGCCTGCTTTTTCGGCGGTAACGGTGCTCTGTTGGGATCCCGGCCTGGTGTTTTGGCGGTAAAGGTGATCCCTTGGGATCCCAGCCTGGTTTCTGGTGGTAACGGTGCTCCCTTGGGATCCCAGCCTGGTTTTTTGGCGGTAACTGTGCTCCGTCGGGATCCCAGCCTGGTTTTTTTGCGATAACGGTGCTCCGTTGGGATCCCACCCTGGTTTTGGGGCGGTAACAGTGCTCCGTCAGGATCCCAGCCTGCGTTTTGGCGGTTACGGTGCTCTGTTGGGATCCCAGCCTGGTTTTTGGGTGGTAACGGTGCTCTGTTGGGATCCCAGCCTGGTTTTTTGGCGGTAACGGTGCTCTGTTGGGATCCCAGCCTGGATTTTTTGCGATAACAGTGCTCCGTTGGGATCCCAGCCTGGTTTTATGGCGGTAACGGTGCTCCGTTGGGATCCCAGCCTGGTTTTTTGGCGATAGCCGTGCTCCGTTGGGATCCCAGCCTGGTTTTTTGGCGGTAACTGTGCTCCGTAGGGATCCCAGCCTGGTTTTTTACGATAACGGTGCTCCATTGGGATCCCAGCCTGGTTTTTTGGCGATAACGGTGCTCCGTTGGGATCCCAGCCTGCGTTTTGGCGGTTACGGTGCTCTGTTGGGATCCCAGCCTGCTTTTTGGGCGGTAACGGTGCCCCGTTGGGATTCCAGCCTGCTTTTTGGCGGTAACGGTGCTCCGTCGGGATCCCAGCCTGCTTTTTCGGCGGTAACGGTGCTCGCTTGGGATCCCAGCCTGGTTTTTTGGCGGTAACTGTGCTCCGTAGGGATCCCAGCCTGGTTTTTTGCGATAACGGTGCTCCATTGGGATCCCAGCCTGGTTTTTTGGCGATAACGGTGCTCCGTCGGGATCCCAGCCTGCGTTTTGGCGGTTACGGTGCTCTGTTGGGATCCCAGCCTGCTTTTTGGGCGGTAACGGTGCCCCGTTGGGATTCCAGCCTGCTTTTTGGCGGTAACGGTGCTCCGTCGGGATCCCAGCCTGCTTTTTCGGCGGTAACGGTGCTCGCTTGGGATCCCAGCCTGCTTTTTGGCGGTAACGGTGCTCCGTTGGGATCCCAGCCTGCTTTTTCGGCGGTAACGGTGCTCCGTCGGGAGCCCAGCCTGGTTTTTTGGCGGTAACGGTGCCCGGTTGGGATTCCAGCCTGCTTTTTGGCGGTAACGGTGCTCCGTTGGGATCCCAGACTGGTTTTTTGGTGCTAACGGTGCTCCGTTGGGATCCCAGCCTGCTCTTTGGTGGAAACGGTGCTCCTTCGGGATCCCAGCCTGGTTTTTTGGCGGTCACGGTGCTCCCTTGGGATCCCAGCCTGTTTTTTTGGCGGTCACGGTGCACCCTTGGGATCCCAGCCTGGTTTTTTGGCGATAACGGCGCTCCGTTGGGATCCCAGCCTGGTTTTTTGGCGGTACCGGTGCTCCGTTGGGATCCCAGCCTGGTTTTTTGGCGATAACCGTGCTCCTTTGGGATCCCAGCCTGGTTTTTTGGTGGTAACGGTGCTCCGTTGGGATCCCAGCCTGGTTTTTTGGCGATAACCGTGCTCCGTTGCGATCCCAGCCTGGTTTTTTGGTGGTAACGGTGCTCCGTTGGGATCCCAGCCTGGTTTTTTGGCGATAACGGTGCTCCCTTGGGACCCCAGCTGGGTTTTTTGGCGGCAACGGTGCTCCATTGGGATCACAGCCTGGTTTTTTGGCGGTAACGGTTCTCCCTTGGGACCCCAGCCTGTTTTTTTGGCGGTAATGATGCTCTTTTGGGACCCCAGCCTGGTTTTTTGGCGGTAACGGTGCTCCGTTGGGATCCCAGCCTGGTTTTTTGGCGGTAACGGTGCTCCCTTCGGACCCCAGCCTGTTTTATGGTGGTAACGGTGCTCCCTTGGGATCCCGGCCTGGTGTTTTGGCGGTAAGGTGCTCTGTTGGGATCCCAGCCTGGTTTTCTGGCGGTAACGGTGCTCCGTTGGGATCCCGGCCAGGTTTTTTTGGCGGTAACGGTGCTCCGTTGGGATCCCAGCCTGGTTTTTTGGCGGTAACGGTGCTCCGTCGGGATCCCAGCCTGGTTTTTTGGCGATAACGGTGCCCCGTTGGGATCCCAGCCTGCTCTTTGTTGGTAACGGTGCTCCTTCGGGATCCCAGCCTGGTTTTTTGGCGGTCACGGTGCTCCCTTGGGATCCCAGCCTGTTTTTCTGGCGGTCACGGTGCACTCTTGGGATCCCAGCCTGGTTTTTTGGCGATAACCGTGCTCCGTTGGGATCCCAGCCTGGTTTTTTGGTGGTAACGGTGCTCCGTTGGGATCCCAGCCTGGTTTTTTGGTGGTAACGGTGCTCCCTTGGGACCCCAGCCGGGTTTTCTGGCGGCAACGGTGCTCCATTGGGATCACAGCCTGGTTTTTTGGCGGTCACTTTGCTCCTTTGGATCCGAGCCTGATTTTCTGGCGGTCACGGTGCTCCCTTGGGACCCCAGCCTGTTTTTGTGGCGGTAAGGTGCTCTGTTGGGATCCCAGCCTGGTTTTCTGGCGGTAACGGTGCTCCGTTGGGATCCCAGCCTGGTTTTTTGGCGGTAACGGTGCTCCGTGTCGCGGAAGTGGAGGGTGAGACTCAAGACGCCAATGGTCGGAAACAGGTTTTACAAAAGGTCACAACTTTATTAACTGGTTATTCACTTGATTCCATTTACCAAATAATACCGCATTATTCAATGGCTGAGATTAACTCTTTTCCATGGTCCTTTTCGTTCGGCTGATGTTCCTCCGCCATGGTCCCGTTCGTCAGAGCTCCTCGCAGCAAGTCCTCTCGACTCCAGCCGCAGCTCCCGCTTATATGGACCAACTAGACTTAATCCTCTGTCCGCTGAACTCGTAATCTCCTCTCCGCCGACGTCACCGGTCGCCTCCCTGGCGCCAGCTAGCCCCCCCCCCTGCTGTGAGTTCCTTTTATCAAACAATAGGGGGGTGCTCCAGCCTGGGGCTGTGACCAGGTGTTTCAAGAGACCATCATGTTCGTGCACATTCCTAACTCATTTACAAACCCGTCCCCCACAGAGTTTGCATGTAAAATGCATCTGCTTTGTTACTAGGTCAACCAATAAGTTACCAGTGCCAATTAATAAGTTACACTGAATTACACTTCCACAATTCCCTCATCTTTTTGTTTTTGTTTATATTAACCATTAATCTAAACATCAATATAAGTAAACAATCAATCACTACAAGTAAACATCATTACAAGTATAAGTAAATAATCATAACTTTGGTAATCAAATTCCCTTAGGCATACACCGTCATCCTGCAAGAATCACAAAACATTTCGTTGGTCATTGACTCCTTCCATATTGTTCAATCTATTGCATTTGCATCACAAATATATTTTCAAAACAACACTTCACCATCACCAAGATACAACAATTTCACTTCATTTTCAAGTTTTGTAAAGCATCTGCACCATCTGGCAAAAACGTTTGCCTCCACACAAATGTTGACTTTGTTTGAAAGGAAGGGCTGATCACTTGTGTTTGAATCCAGGTATGAAACATTTTCTCCTAATGTCTTCATAGCTCCTGCACTACTTCGTGTAGGATTTCGCTGTTGTGGTAACATTGCGGAGTCATAGACTGACCCTGCTCTCCTTGTAGCATTCTTGCCACTTTTTGCTGTAAACCATAGTAATTCCTGAACAAGGCCTTCACCCAGTTGTAGTTGACTTGCCTCCTCCCTTATTGTGAGTGGGCAGCAAGTATTGGTGTGACATTGATTGGCCAGCAAGATGTGGAACAGGGATGCCGGATGCATCCACAATGATGTTGGGACCATGGTGTTCAGGTCATTCATGGTCCTTACCAGGAGCAATCCAGCAGAATCGTGCACAGCTGTTGTGACAAGGGCACAGCCGTTTTTTTGCAGCTCCATGCTGGTTCCCCGGACGTTGGTGAAGTAATAACATATGTCCCCGCATTTCACAGAGGTTGCAGGTAAAATGTCGTTGTCCTGCAACTTCTGATGTGGTGAATGTTCGAAGTCTTCGAACAAGAGTAAGTGATCGCCTTTCTTTCATATGTTGCAGTGTGATCCAGGCAAATGGTCACATAAATTTCCTTGGTGAAGGTAAGCATTCATCTCCAAGTTACACGGGAGAATGTCTTCATCATTCTTTGAGAAAGAGGGTGTATGCCACGATTAACTTCATTTTTTAGCCACAAATTTTCTTTCTTTCTTCTTCCCAATTCCGTTAGCAATCCCTCCAAAATGTGATCTCGTCTTATCCTTATGCTCAGTCATATCTGAATCTGCTTTCCGCACACACTGAATCAGATAGGGTACATCTTACCATGAAATCAGCATAATCATGTATATCTTCCGACAGTTTCACATTCAACAATTTGTTGTTTTTCCTTAACACAAAAAGTTATATTCATTTATATGCGTCACACAAATAATATTCAATCAGGTATGTATTTTATTACTAAACTAAGAATAGCATTGTATATGATTACAATCACACACGGGAATACCTAATTCCCAACAACAATTTTCCCAAACCAACAAATTAAGCATAATGTATTATTACCATAATTCCTCTCCACTTTTTCTTTTCCCTCTTTTTTTTTTTTTTTTTTTTCCTAACAGTGTGTCACTCGTGGTGATATGAGTTCATTGATATTGTAATTGACACAACTCATAACATTGTCGTTATGCCAATATGCCATTATCTTAATTCTACTGTATTCATTTGCAACATCACTTGATTTAGTCTTTTAATCTCAGTATTTATGTCGCCATAAAAGTCTTCCTTTTCTGGTTCCACATTTCTTTCCTCATTTGTCACTTCATGCGTTATCATCGTGTTGTTGGTTACCTTATTCAAACACACCGTCACTAAGGCTTTCAAGCAAGCCACCACTAAAACAATTGCCAATATAACTACTAAACCAACAAACAAGTCTGCTACTCCTTGTATATATTCATATCTATGACATAGTTATATGTCGATGACATTTAACATTATATACCAAACTAACAAGCTTCCTAAAAGGTAAATAAAGAAAATCCCTTAATATGTAACATAATCAGATTATTTGTCTTACCCTGATCCCCCTATCTCCCGGGGTTGAACTCAATCCCCTGATCATGAGTGTAGTTGTGATACATTTTTTCACTCATGCTGTATTAATATCAGCAGGTAATTGTATGTCATGTAGGCAATGTCACTATTCCAAGTAGGAATATCACATGTTGAAAATGTAATGTTTATCAATGCAAGGGGTGTTAAAATGTAATTCAAATGACTGTAAATCATGACTATCATTTTTCTACCACTGAATGTTCTGCTGGGCTGCTAGGTGCAGCCTCATTTTCTGTGGGATCGTCCACCTTAGCCCCATGTGCTTGCTTGCAATGAGAGGCATGAATCCAACTTTCTATTTTGGGTCCATATTTGTTTCTATTCTTATCAATCTCCTATGGTTTATCAATTCGTTCCAAGATACCGCAACCAAAGGTTTTAACCAAAGCTCTACCAAACTATTTCCAATTTGAACAAAAATGCCAGTGAAACAATGATTCGAAGGATTAACTTCAAGGGGTCAATAAATTTATTCTATAGCCAGATCTAATTTTCCCATCCAATAGTTTGCCTTGCCACATGTCATATTATAACACCTTAATAAACCTTCGAAAAAATGTTTCCCATCTCTACAAATTTCCTTTTTTACAAATAGCCATGTGTAACTTACGTATTTAACTACAATTTCCTCTCAATTTGTTTGGCCTAACTGGCCGCAAAAGTGGCTGCCAGCATGCAGTACCGTTTTTATCTACCAAGGAAGTGTTCCACACAAGACCTCTACCAAAATGTTGTTTGTAAAAACAAATCTGGGATTTCTGATTACATGGATGCACACTCTCAGGACATTTTCAGGCTGCTGTTAACAATCCACTACGATGACTTAATTCCTTTACCCACAATCAAATAATTAGTACAAATTGAGGATATTATCCCTATCACATTCTTTTATAGATTCATTATGTTGGATCTAATTTTTTCCAATAATTTTCCACTGCTGTAAGGCGGAACAATAGCTCTCATAAGTCTTAGTAATATCGTACTTAATTTGCCCAGCAGAGAATAATTTATTTACTATCCTTTCTCATCTGTTAACCAGTGACTTTGTTTAAACTCCAGAACTGAAAAACCCACAATAGTTCAAACCAGCAAAATTTTCTTTACTCTTTTCCCATATCATCTATGCCTAAAACACATCCATACATACAGCACAATTTATATGCTGATAAAATTCAAGTTTATATATATAAAATCCATGAGCAGAGTATTCTGGGAAGTTAGTGTAAGACCTCTCCCAAATTTGGATGATTTTGTACTTCCTCATTTCCTTTTATGAAGCTCATATCCATAAATAGATGTTATTCTCATATACATTCTATCAAAAATGGAATCCCAAAATTACTCACAATTTTACTATTAATTAATGGCTGCTCATAACCCAGCACATCAAAAAAAATTTTTTTTATATTCCATTTCCCTTGACAAAAGAGATAATGTTCATAATCAAATTATATTTCTATTTTATTTTACGGATTCTCTGGATATTCAATCCCATCCACATATCCCAATCCCATCCACATATAACTATCCATTTCCAGACAGGCACACTGTCGGTGTCAACAATCTTGTAAGATTGATACACAAAAACACACACACACATGCATTATGCATATTTGTTTGCGTTGGAACCATTATTTACAGATCAGATGGGTGTCAATTTTATTTCAATTTCATAAAATTTGTCAATCAAATTCAAAATGATTATAGACAAATAAACCAGAAGTCCATTCTTAGAAAACCCTTATGATGTCAAATTGAAATTACCCTTTCTGCCTTCACAATAATCTATCCAAATTTTGACTACGCACCCATTTGCATGTCAGTCGACCATTGACCTATCAATCGTGCGGAACAATAGTCCGAAATTCCCACCTGATCATCATGTGACTCTTGTTACTTGGTTTGCCAACAATTGCAACGCAATTGTTCCAAACTTTGTAAATTTAAAATTGCTGTGCCCAAAATAGAAGATCCAATTTTGGCATTTTATCAATTAATTATTAATTTGTTAACAAGCAAAAAGAAAAATGAATCATTCTTGCTCTGAAAACTTTTCAGACACAAGAATCATTGACAGTTGTTCATGTTTGTCCAGTAATCGAATCTGTTGAGGCCAATCATCATTTGGGATTTGCAGCAATGAAGGCCTAATCATTGTCTGAGGTACCGGTAAGCACTGGTACCCTTGATCTTGGTTTGCCCCATGACCTTGTCTTCCTGTTGACATACGGACATCTTCTTCTCCAATGTCCCATCTTTCCACACTCGAAACACCGGTTTCTGTCGTTGTCTGATCTGTGCGCCTGTGCACTTGTATTGCTGGGCTGCATCTCTACATCCCTGAGTTGCCACTGCAATCTCTCGTTATCTCCTGAAACACGAAAAAATTCTCTGTACCGTCCTTTTTGGGGAGACAACTGGAAATCAGATGGGACAACTGTGACTTTCATTCCTAATTTCGAGGGCAGTTGTGCATTTGTCTCCTCCACTGTATCCTGTATCCTTTTTATTTGAAGTTCTAGTTCCGTTATCCGTTCTTGCTGTTCCCGTTGTCTGGATTCACCATCCCAAAGATGGAATGCAAGCCAGTCTACCGTTAGATTCTGTCTCTTCCTGGCTTTCAATCTTTGTTCCAATCTTTCCAATCGACTTCGCTCAAATGTACCATCTCTTGGAAACTCCTCATCATGTCCCTTTGTCCACAAATACCAATTCTCGACCTGCCTTATAGCTTCGGCACCATAACGGTCGTACATATGATGTGTACAAGTACCTTTTTGTGGAATCTCTGGTTGTCCTTGTGTGTTCTTGCAGGCTCCATTTCCCATTCTGCCTTTTATCAAAGTAGCGTTGGATGTGTTGTAGCTTGTTCCAGGTTCCTCTAAAGCTTCACTCGTACCTCCAGGAAGGATCTCTCCACCTGTTCGCACGGTGATTTCCAGAGAATCTCCCTCAGCTGTGGCTTTTGCACAATCCAATCTCACAGATCAGTATTTGCAGATGAGCCGGAGGGTCAGTATGAAGTGGGTGAATCCTCAGGTGTCCGCTCTGTTTGACGGGGAAATCACACAATGGTAACCGCACATATATATCTGTATATAAACTCACCACCTTGCTCAATTTTCCCAGGTTGTCTCCACATTGATAATATCTCGCAAAGATATCAAAGCTTCTTTCTTGAGACCGCATTTTCATCAATCAAACAATCAATATATTCAATTCAATTTATTCAGTTCAATTTATGCAATTAAATTCAATCAATTAGATTCAATCAATTAACAATTCAATCAATTATTCAATTTCAATTAATTCATCAATATTCATCAATAAATCAAATTAATCATTTTGAATGACTCCTTGCATAAGCCCTTTCCCCAATGATGTCAGGACAGGTCCATCCATTGACTGAGATCGAATTTCATCGGTCGTCACCTCGGATTCGTACCTCATGTCAATTGATGAATCGCCGTCCTGTCCTAGGGTCATATCTGACATATTTTCCCATTTTGCCTGGTCTCCACAAATTTTTCTTTGCAACCACTAAAGGCAACTCATCCTTCATTCGTGAGACAGCCAAAATGGATGCCAGATATTAAAGTTCTTTAGGAAAAATATCTCATCATTTTCCTTTTAATAGTACCCAAAATCTCTTGGCAATATAAATTTCGTAAAACTCCTGTAATGGGACTGTCAAATTCCTTCAATCATGCTAAATTTTGAAACTCCATTGCTTGTAATACCCAATTTATCCCATAGGGCTTGAAAGTTCTTTCCCAAATTCATGCAATCATTCTGCATTTGAACCCTATGATATCATTCATAATAATCATCATGATTTTATAGTCATGGTCCTATCATAATCATCTATTTAAACGAACATTTCCTTTATCACCACAGCTATGTGGTATAATCAACAATAGAATAAAACTGTACATAGCAACAGGCTACCTCATGGCCACTTAGTATACCTATTGACAAAAAGTCATAACAATATCGAATAATCATTGAACAATTCAAAAATCGCTTCCACTGCTCTAGCCGCAGCATCCGTGATATTTGTTTGCTCATTCCCTATTCCTGATTCGTCATCAAGGATCTCCATCATCACACAGCGTACTTAATTCCGCATTTTAATGAGAATTCAACAGGAATTTACGACTCAAAGGAAAAAGAACGAGCAGACCTTTTGCAGGATGATCGTTACAAAATCGTTACATATATTAAAGTATTTCTAATGTCGACAAATCATATCTTAATTCTTGCAAGATTTGGTTCTTTGAATAAATCACAGCACCGGGAGAACCAGCTCCAAAAATGGATCTTTGTGTTTATTCAGCACCCTAGTAATTGGTTCTTTGTGTACTAATTACACAGCACCCAGGCCCCGCTCATATGGATCTTTGTGCAGCGCTACACAGCACCTGAGCAAAAGGGGTTTCATCTACATTTTCCCTATCTGGTGTACCATCCGTGATATTTGTCTGCTCATTCACTATTCCTGATTCGTCATCAAGGATCTCCATCATCACACAGCGTACTTAATTCCGCTTTTTAATGAGAGTTCAACAGGAATTTACGACTCAAAGGAAAAGAACGAGCAGACCTTTTGCAGGACGATAACTGGAATTAGTCGTGAAAATATATCCAAAATACTCAAAATAGACACCCACAAAAATAAACAACAAACACAAACAAACCCAAGGTCGACCATATTACACAATAAATTACATCATTTCAGCATCGTATTGATTGCTGAAATATTCCAGGGTTTATACACACCTCAAAAGAGGTATGCGTGGTGTTGCCCCCTCCCACGTTTATTCCAGGGTTTATACACACCTTAAAAGAGGTATGCGTGGTGTTGCCCCCTCCCACGTTTATTCCAGGGTTTATACACACCTTAAAAGAGGTATGCGTGGTGTTGCCCCCTCCCACTTTTAATTCCTCATTAAATCGTTTCCATTTAAAAAACATCGCCTTTACTGCTCCAGTCGCAGCATTTGTCACTTTGTTTGCTCATCCGCATGACCAAAACGAAATAAAGGGAGCTCAACCATTACACTGCGCTTTTAATGGCGCATGCCATAGAAACTCAACGCAATTTCGACTCGGCCAGCAAACGAGCAAATTGTGCAGGATGTTAACTGGAATTAGTCGTGAAAAATATATCCAAATTCACAAAAATACACACCCACACAAATAAACAACATTTATTCCGTTTAACAGAACAAACATTTCCTCTATCATGACATGCATGTCTTCAAAATTATATGCCCAAGAGAAAAAGTAAAATTAATTAAAACTGCGGGCAGTGATGATCCGGGGACCATACCGCTCCATCCTGATTGGACGAGTGCGTGCTAGAGTCGTTAACAACGACAGTCCAGATCCGATTGTTCAAAATTTCAACTCAATCGATCGAAAAATGAACGCAGGGATGCATTTTAAAGGTGCAGTGGCACTAACTGAGTTGCCACGAATATGGCCACGAAATTGCCAATATGGCCATCACAAAATATTTTCCTTAATCAATTGGCTCATAGCATAACCAATCTGCAAGTATTTCATCCGAAGATGTATCTCTCAGGAATTTTAATTAAATAAGTCATTTATAAATCAACGAGTTAATTTATTAAATGATTAATCAATAAATCAATATTTTCCTTGACAGCCACATCCCTTGGTCAGTGTCATGTCCAAATATCAGCTTCCTTACTCAAAAGGTGCCTGAGTTAATGTAATGTAATTACTGTAATAAGATTACTGCAATTACTGTAATGATTACTGTAATTACTGTAATTACCGGAACTGTAATTACTGTAATTACCTCAGGTAATTACTGTAATGTAATTACTGTAATGTAATAAGAAATGTAATTAATTAAATAAGTACGGGTTCCAACAACAAGTTCCAACAACAAGTTCCAACAAGTTCCAACAGCAAGTTCCAACAGCAAGTTCCAACAACAAGTTCCAACAACAAGTTCCAACAAGTTCCAACAAGTGCCAACAGCAAGTTCCAACAACAAGTTCCAACAACAAGTTCCAACAAGTTCCAACAGCAAGTTCCAACAAGTTCCAACAACAAGTTCCAACAACAAGTTCCAACAACAAGTTCCAACAACAAGTTCCAACAAGTTCCAACAGCAAGTTCCAACAGCAAGTTCCAACAGCAAGTTCCAACAACAAGTTCCAACAACAAGTTCCAACAAGTTCCAACAAGTGCCAACAACAAGTTCCAACAACAAGTTCCAACAAGTTCCAACAGCAAGTTCCAACAGCAAGTTCCAACAACAAGTTCCAACAACAAGTTCCAACAGCAAGTTCCAACAGCAAGTTCCAACAACAAGTTCCAACAACAAGTTCCAACAAGTTCCAACAAGTGCCAACAGCAAGTTCCAACAACAAGTTCCAACAACAAGTTCCAACAAGTTCCAACAAGTGCCAACAGCAAGTTCCAACAACAAGTTCCAACAACAAGTTCCAACAGCAAGTTCCAACAAGTTCCAACAACAAGTTCCAACAAGTTCCAACAGCAAGTTCCAACAGCAAGTTCCAACAACAAGTTCCAACAAGTTCCAACAGCAAGTTCCAACAACAAGTTCCAACAACAAGTTCCAACAACAAGTTCCAACAAGTTCCAACAGCAAGTTCCAACAGCAAGTTCCAACAGCAAGTTCCAACAACAAGTTCCAACAAGTTATTATCACATTGCAATGACCTCTAAACATTCCTAAACCAATATCCCATTAAAAAATCCCATTAAAATCCCATATTTTGTCACCCTTTGCATTGTTGAAAGCAATTAATTCCATAACTTAATATTACCTCTGGTTTATATATACTAGGGCGTGCCCGCACGTACGTGCTCGCCCGTACGTGCTTGCAAAAAACATGCGTGCAAACAACAACAACAAAACTTTGAAACCACAATCCAATCTCACTTGGTCATCACTCTGTCTATCTCTTTTTGTCTGTCTCTCTCTATGTGTCTGACTATCATCTTTATCTCTGTTTGTCTCTATGTCTCTCTCTCTTTCTCTCTCTGTCTATCTCTCTCTGTCTGTCTCTCTCTATGTGTCTGACTCTGACTATCATCTTTATCTCTGTTTGTCTCTATGTCTCTCTTTCTTTCTTTTTTCTGTCTATCTCTCTCTGTCTGTCTCTCTTTCTCACTTTGTCTCACTCTGTCTATCTCTTTTTGTCTGTCTCTCTCTATGTGTCTGACTATCATCTTTATCTCTGTTTGTCTCTATGTCTCTCTTTCTTTCTTTTTCTGTCTATCTCTCTCTGTCTGTCTCTCTTTCTCACTTTGTCTCACTCTGTCTATCTCTTTTTGTCTGTCTCTCTCTATGTGTCTGACTATCATCTTTATCTCTGTTTGTCTCTATGTCTCTCTTTCTTTCTTTTTCTGTCTATCTCTCTCTGTCTGTCTCTCTTTCTCACTTTGTCTCACTCTGTCTATCTCTTTTTGTCTGTCTCTCTCTATGTGTCTGACTATCATCTTTATCTCTGTTTGTCTCTATGTCTCTCTTTCTTTCTTTTTCTGTCTATCTCTCTCTGTCTGTCTCTCTTTCTCACTTTGTCTCACTCTGTCTATCTCTTTTTGTCTGTCTCTCTCTATGTGTCTGACTATCATCTTTATCTCTGTTTGTCTCTATGTCTCTCTTTCTTTCTTTTTCTGTCTATCTCTCTCTGTCTGTCTCTCTTTCTCACTTTGTCTCACTCTGTCTATCTCTTTTTGTCTGTCTCTCTCTATGTGTCTGACTATCATCTTTATCTCTGTTTGTCTCTATGTCTCTCTTTCTTTCTTTTTCTGTCTATCTCTCTCTGTCTGTCTCTCTTTCTCACTTTGTCTCACTCTGTCTATCTCTTTTTGTCTGTCTCTCTCTATGTGTCGGACTCTGACTATCATCTTTATCTCTGTTTGTCTCTATGTCTCTCTTTCTTTCTTTTTTCTGTCTATCTCTCTCTGTCTGTCTCTCTTTCTCACTTTGTCTCACTCTGTCTATCTCTTTTTGTCTGTCTCTCTCTATGTGTCTGACTATCATCTTTATCTCTGTTTGTCTCTATGTCTCTCTTTCTTTCTTTTTCTGTCTATCTCTCTCTGTCTGTCTCTCTTTCTCACTTTGTCTCACTCTGTCTATCTCTTTTTGTCTGTCTCTCTCTATGTGTCTGACTATCATCTTTATCTCTGTTTGTCTCTATGTCTCTCTTTCTTTCTTTTTCTGTCTATCTCTCTCTGTCTGTCTCTCTTTCTCACTTTGTCTCACTCTGTCTATCTCTTTTTGTCTGTCTCTCTCTATGTGTCTGACTATCATCTTTATCTCTGTTTGTCTCTATGTCTCTCTTTCTTTCTTTTTCTGTCTATCTCTCTCTGTCTGTCTCTCTTTCTCACTTTGTCTCACTCTGTCTATCTCTTTTTGTCTGTCTCTCTCTATGTGTCTGACTATCATCTTTATCTCTGTTTGTCTCTATGTCTCTCTTTCTTTCTTTTTCTGTCTATCTCTCTCTGTCTGTCTCTCTTTCTCACTTTGTCTCACTCTGTCTATCTCTTTTTGTCTGTCTCTCTCTATGTGTCTGACTATCATCTTTATCTCTGTTTGTCTCTATGTCTCTCTTTCTTTCTTTTTCTGTCTATCTCTCTCTGTCTGTCTCTCTTTCTCACTTTGTCTCACTCTGTCTATCTCTTTTTGTCTGTCTCTCTCTATGTGTCTGACTATCATCTTTATCTCTGTTTGTCTCTATGTCTCTCTTTCTTTCTTTTTCTGTCTATCTCTCTCTGTCTGTCTCTCTTTCTCACTTTGTCTCACTCTGTCTATCTCTTTTTGTCTGTCTCTCTCTATGTGTCTGACTATCATCTTTATCTCTGTTTGTCTCTATGTCTCTCTTTCTTTCTTTTTCTGTCTATCTCTCTCTGTCTGTCTCTCTTTCTCACTTTGTCTCACTCTGTCTATCTCTTTTTGTCTGTCTCTGGGGTAGATGTAGGGATGGGTTCTTTTTAGGATCATGTTGCATCGAGCATTATTTTTCAAACAGTGTGACTATTAAGCCCACGCCAAAACCTCTGACATCCCACCATTAACACCTATTTTAAGCGTGCCGAATCAGTAAGCATCACCCCTTCTATGAGCCTCGACCAGAGGGTGGTTGTCACCCACAAACACTCGTCGCGAGCTGTTCCATTGTCTGTTGATTCCCATTCTGCTGTTTTTGTCTCATAATCAAGATAAATTTGGAACAGCCCTTAAACTAACACCAAGCAGATCAATTTTTATATTTAAATATAAAATCATTTTCTCATTAATTCATAATCATAAAATCATTTAATCCGTGTCACCCATGCTATTTATCTAGCAAATTTCGTCCAAAAAAAACAACAAGTTTTAGTTATGGCGGGAAAACTGAAAAAAAATTCTCTATTTAAAACGGGTGTACACGATTGTACACGTGTACGGACCTTACCGACCCGGCAAACAAATCGCCTCATGGTGCACTTCATGAGCCGACTTGCCCGCAGACCAGAGTAAGGCTCTTAACACCCAGCGTATACCGTACGCATATGCAAGCACACGAATAATAGAATCATTTAAACCGTTCCATCCGTGACTTTTACCTTGGACGGTCGTGACAAAAATACTTTTACACTCCTTGGATTACCTACGGAATGCAAGTCCCACACACCAAATCCTCCATCTTCAGAATTCATATTTCATAATGGACAGATCCCCAAGACGTCATGCTTACATGCTCACCTTGGCGACGTCCACTCGAAATCCCAGCGGTGCCTCCATATTGTCGCGGAAGTGGAGGGTGAGACTCAAGACGCCAATGGTCGGAAACAGGTTTTACAAAAGGTCACAACTTTATTAACTGGTTATTCACTTGATTCCATTTACCAAATAATACCGCATTATTCAATGGCTGAGATTAACTCTTTTCCATGGTCCTTTTCGTTCGGCTGATGTTCCTCCGCCATGGTCCCGTTCGTCAGAGCTCCTCGCAGCAAGTCCTCTCGACTCCAGCCGCAGCTCCCGCTTATATGGACCAACTAGACTTAATCCTCTGTCCGCTGAACTCGTAATCTCCTCTCCGCCGACGTCACCGGTCGCCTCCCTGGCGCCAGCTAGCCCCCCCCCTGCTGTGAGTTCCTTTTATCAAACAATAGGGGGGTGCTCCAGCCTGGGGCTGTGACCAGGTGTTTCAAGAGACCATCATGTTCGTGCACATTCCTAACTCATTTACAAACCCGTCCCCCACAGAGTTTGCATGTAAAATGCATCTGCTTTGTTACTAGGTCAACCAATAAGTTACCAGTGCCAATTAATAAGTTACACTGAATTACACTTCCACATCCGTTGGGATCCCAGCCTGGTTTTTTGGCGGTAACGGTGCTCCGTTGGGATCCCAGCCTGGTTTTTGGGCGGTAACGGTGCTCCGTCGGGATCCCAGCCTGGTTTTGTGGCGATAACGGTGCCCCGTTGGGATTCCAGCCTGATTTTTGGCGGTAACGGTGCTCTGTCGGGATCCCAGCCTGGTTTTTTGGCGATAACGGTGCTCCGTTGGGATCCCAGCCTGGTTTTTTGGCGGTAACGGTGCTCCGTTGGGATCCCAGCCTGGTTTTTTGGCGGTAACGGTGCTCCGTTGGGATCCCAGCCTGGTTTTTTGGCGATAACCGTGCTCCGTTTGGATCCCAGCCTGGTTTTTGGCGGTAAGGGTGCTCCGTCGGGATCCCAGCCTGGTTTTTTGGCGATAACCGTGCTCCGTTTGGATCCCAGCCTGGTTTTTTGGCGATAACGGTGCTCCGTTGGGATCCCAGCCTGGTTTTTTGGCGATAACCGTGCTCCGTTTGGATCCCAGCCTGGTTTTTTGGCGATAACGGTGCTCCGTTGGGATCCCAGCCTGGTTTTTGCGTGGTAACAGTGCTCTGTTGGGACCCCAGCCTGGTTTTTTGGTGGTAACGGTGCTCCGTTGGGATCCTAGCCTTGTTTTTTGGGGGTAACGGTGCTCCGTTGGGACCCCAGCCTGTTTTTTTGGTGGTAACGGTGCTCCCTTGGGATCCCAGCCTGGTTTTTTGGTGGTAACGGTGCTCCGTTGGGATCCCAGCCTGCTTTTTGGCGGTAAGGTGCTCCGTTGGGATCCCAGCCTGGTTTTTTGGTGGTAACGGTGCTCCGTTGGGATCCCAGCCTGCTTTTTGGCGGTAAGGTGCTCCGTTGGGATCCCAGCCTGGTTTTTTGGCGATAACGGTGCTCCGTTGGGATCCCAGCCTGGTTTTATGGTGATAACGATGCTCCGTTGGGATCCCAGCCTGGTTTTTTAGCGGTAACGGTGCTCCGTTGGGATCCCAGCCTGTTTTTTTGGCGATAACGGTGCTCAGTTGGCATCCCAGCCTGGTTTTTTGGCAGTAACGGTGGTCCGTCGGGATCCCAGCCTGATTTGTTGGTGGCAACGGTGCTCCGTTGGGATCCCAGCCTGGTTTTTATGGTGATAATGGTGCTCCCTTGGAATCCCAGCCTGTTTTTTTATGATGATAATGGTGCTCCCTTGGAATCCCAGCATGGTTTTTTGGCGGTAACGGTGCAGCCTGTTTTTTTGGCGGTAATGGTGCTCCCTTTGTATCCCAGCCTGGTTTTTTGGCGGTCATGGTGCTCCCTTGGGATCCCAGCCTGGTTTTTATGGTGATAATGGTGCTCGCTTGGAATCCCAGCCTGTTTTTTATGATGATAATGGTGCTCCCTTGGAATCCCAGCATGGTTTTTTGGCGGTAACGGTGCAGCCTGTTTTTTTGGCGGTAATGGTGCTCCCTTTGTATCCCAGCCTGGTTTTTTGGCGGTCATGGTGCTCCCTTGGGATCCCAGCCTGGTTTTTTTACGGTAACGGTGCTCTGTTCGGATCCCAGCCTGGTTTTTTGGTGATAACGGTGCTCCCTTGGGACCCCAGCCTGGTTTTTTGGTGGTAACGATGCTCCGTTCGGGATCCCAGCCTGGTTTTTTGGCGGCAACAGTGCTCCATGGGGATCACAGCCTGGTTTTTTGGCGGTCACTTTGCTCCCTTGGGATCCCAACCTATTTTTTTGGCGGTAAGGTGCTCTGTTGGGATCCCAGCCTGGTTTTTTGGTGGTAACGGTGCTCCGTTGGAATCCCAGCCTGGTTTTTTGGTGGTAACGGTGCTCCGTTGGGATCCCAGCCTGTTTTTTTGGCGATAACGGTGCTCCCTTGGGACCCCAGCCGGGTTTTTTGGCGGCAACGGTGCTCCATTCGGGTCACAGCCTGGTTTTTTGGCGGTCACTTTGCTCCCTTGGGATCCCAGCCTGATGTTTTGGCGGTCACGGTGCTCCCTTGGGACCCCAGCCTGTTTTTTTGGCAGTAACGGTGCTCCGTTGGGATCCCAACCTGGTTTTTTGGCGATAACGGTGCTCCGTTGGGATCGCGGCCTGGTTTTTTGGTGGTAACAATGCTCCGTTGGGATCCCGGCCTGGTTTTGCGGCGGTAACGGTGCTCTGCTGGGATCCCGGCCAGGTTTTTTGGCGGTAACGGTGCTCCGATGGGATCCCGGCCAGGTTTTTTTGGTGGTAACGGTGCTCCGATGGGATCCCGGCCTTGCTTTTCTGGCGGGAACGGTGCTCCCTAGGGAACCCAGCCTGGTTTTTTGGCGGTAATGGTGCGCCGTTGGGATCCCAGCCTGGTTTTGTGGCGGTCACGGTGCTCCCTTGGGATCCCAGCCTGGTTTTTTGGCGGTCACGGTGCTCCCTAGGGATCCCAGCCTGGTTTTTTGGTGGTCACGGTGCACCCTTGGGATCCCAACCTGGTTTTTTGGCGGTCATGGTGCTCCCTTGGGATCCCAGCCTGGTTTTTTGGTGGTCACGGTGCACCCTTGGGATCCCAACCTGGTTTTTTGGCGGTCATGGTGCTCCCTTGGGATCCCAGCCTGGTTTTTTGGTGGTCATGGTGCTCCGTTGGGATCCCAGCCTGGTTTTCTGGCGATAACGGCGCTCCGTTTGGATCCCAGCCTGGTTTTTTGGCGGTACCGGTGCTCCGTTGGGATCCCAGCCTGGTTTTTTGGCGATAACCGTGCTCCGTTGGGATCCCAGCCTGGTTTTCTGGTGGTAACGGTGCTCCGTTGGGATCCCAGCCTGGTTTTTTGGCGATAACCGTGCTCCGTTGGGATCCCAGCCTGGTTTTCTGGTGGTAACGGTGCTCCGTTGGGATCCCAGCCTGGTTTTTTTGGTGGTAACGGTGCTCCGTTGGGATCCCAGCCTGGTTTTTTGGCGATAACGGTGCTCCCTTGGGACCCCAGCCGGGTTTTTTGGTGGCAACGGTGCTCCATTGGGATCACAGCCTGCTTTTTGGTGGTAACGGTGCTCCGTCGGGATCCCAGCCTGCTTTTTGGTGGTAACGGTGCTCCGCCAGGATCCCAGCCTGCTTTTTCGGCGGT
This sequence comes from Myxine glutinosa, assembly GCF_964187855.1. NCBI lineage: Eukaryota > Metazoa > Chordata > Myxini > Myxiniformes > Myxinidae > Myxine > Myxine glutinosa. The sequence continues at coordinate 57,254,987 of NC_136263.1, read as the reverse complement.
AACGGTGCTCCTTTGGGATCCCAGACTGGTTTTTTGGTGCTAACGGTGCTCCGTTGGGATCCCAGCCTGCTCTTTGGTGGTAACGGTGCTCCTTCGGGATCCCAGCCTGGTTTTTTGGCGGTCACGGTGCTCCCTTGGGATCCCAGCCTGTTTTTATGGCGGTCACGGTGCACCCTTGGGATCCCAGCCTGGTTTTTTGGCGATAACGGCGCTCCATTGGGATCCCAGCCTGGTTTTCTGGCGGTACCGTTGCTCCGTTGGGATCCCAGCCTGGTTTTTTGGCGATAACCCTGCTCCGTTGGGATCCCAGCCTGGTTTTTTGGTGGTAACGGTGCTCCGTTGGGATCCCAGCCTGGTTTTTTGGTGGTAACGGTGCTCCGTTGGGATCCCAGCCTGGTTTTTTGGCGATAACGGTGCCCCTTGGGACCCCAGCCGGGTTTTTTGGCGGCAACGGTGCTCCATTGGGATCACAGCCTGGTTTTTTGGCGGTCACTTTGCTCCTTTGGGATCCGAGCCTGATTTTCTGGCGGTCACGGTGCTCCCTTGGGACCCCAGCCTGTTTTTTTGGCGGGAAGGTGCTCTGTTGGGATCCCAGCCTGGTTTTCTGGCGGTAACGGTGCTTCTTTGGGATCCCAGCCTGGTTTTTTGGCGGTAACGGTGCTCCGTCGGGATCCCAGCCTGGTTTTGTGGCGATAACGGTGCCCCGTTGGGATTCCAGCCTGATTTTTGGTGGTAACGGTGCTCTGTCGGGATCCCAGCCTGCTTTTTCGGCGGTAACGGTGCTCTGTCGGGATCCCAGCCTGCTTTTTCGGCGGTAACGGTGCTCCCCTGGGATCCCAGCCTGGTTTTTTGGTGATAACGGTGCTCCGTTGGGATCCCAGCCTGCTTTTTCGGTGGTAACGGTGCTCCCTTGGGATCCCAGCCTGGTTTATTGGTGATAACGGTGCTCCGTTGGGATCCCAGCCTGGTTTTTTGGTGGTCACGGTGCTCCCTTGGGATCCCAACCTGTTTTTTTGGCGGTCACGGTGCACCCTTGAGATCCCAGCCTGGTTTTTTGGCGATAACGGTGCTCCGTTGGGATCCCAGCCTGGTTTTTTGGCGGTACCGGTGCTCTGTTGGATCCCAGCCTGGTTTTTTGGCGATAACCTTGCTCTGTTGGGAACCCAGCCTGGTTTTATGGCAGTAATGGTGCTCCCTTAGAATCCCAGCCTGGTTTTTTGGCGGGAAAAGTGCTCCTCCGGGATCCCAGCCTGGTTTTTTGGCGATAACGGTGCTCCGTTGGGATCCCAGCCTGGTTTTTTGGCGATAACCGTGCTCCATTGGGATCCCAGCCTGGTTTTTGGCGGTAACGGTGCTCCGTCGGGATCCCAGCCTGGTTTTTTGGCGATACCAGTGCTCCGTTGGGATCCCAGCCTGGTTTTTGCATGGTAACGGTGCTCCGTTGGGACCCCAGCCTGGTTTTTGGGGGTTACGGTGCTCTGTTGGGATCCCAGCCAGGTGTTTGGGTGGTAACCGTGTTCCGTTGGGATCCCAGCCTGGTTTTTTGGCGGTAACGGTGCTCCGTTGGGATCCCAGCCTGGTTTTTTGGCGGTAACGGTGCTCCCTTGGGACCCCAGCCTGTTTTTTTGGCGGTAATGATGCTCCTTTGGGACCCCAGCCTGGTTTTTTGGCGGTAACGGTGCTCCGTTGGGATCCCAGCCTGGTTTTTTGGCGGTAACGGTGCTCCCTTCGGACCCCAGCCTGTTTTTTTGGTGGTAAGGGTGCTCCCTTGGGATCCCGGCCTGGTGTTTTGGCGGTAAGGTGCTCTGTTGGGATCCCAGCCTGGTTTTTTGGCGGTAACGGTGCTCCGTTGGGATCCCGGCCAGGTTTTTTGGCGGTAACGGTGCTCCGTTGGGATCCCAGCCTGGTTTTTGGGTGGTAACAGTGCTCGGTCGGGATCCCAGCCTGGTTTTTTGGCGATAACGGTGCTCCGTTGGGATCCCGGCCTGGTTTTTTGGCGGTACCGGTGCTCCGTTGGGATCCCAGCCTGTTTTTTTGGCGGTGACGGTGCTCCCTTGGAATCCCAGCCTGGTTTTTTGGCGGGAACGGTGCTCAGTTGGGATCCCAGCCTGGTTTTCTGGCGATAACGGTGCTCCGTTGGGATCCCAGCCTGGTTTTTTGGCGGTAACGGTGCCCCGTTGGGATCCCAGCCTGGTTTTGTGGCCATAACCGTGCTCCGTTGGAATCCCAGCCTGGTTTTTGGCGGTAACGGTGCTCCGTCGGGATCCCAGCCTGGTTTTTTGGCGATAACGGTGCTCCGTTGGGATCCCAGCCTGGTTTTTTGGCGGTACCGGTGCCCCGTTGGGATCCCAGCCTGTTTTTTTGGCTGTGGCGGTGCCCCCTTGGAATCCCAGCCTGGTTTTTTGGCGGGAACGGTGCTCAGTTGGGATCCCAGCCTGGTTTTCTGGCGATAACGGTGCTCCGTTGGGATCCCAGCCTGGTTTTTTGGCGGTAACGGTGCCCCGTTGGGATCCCAGCCTGGTTTTGTGGCCATAACCGTGCTCCGTTGGAATCCCAGCCTGGTTTTTGGCGGTAACGGTGCTCCGTCGGGATCCCAGCCTGGTTTTTTGGCGATAACGGTGCTCCGTTGGGATCCCAGCCTGGTTTTTGCATGGTAACGGTGCTCCGTTGGGACCCCAGCCTGGTTTTTGTCGGTTACGGTGCTCTGTTGGGATCCCAGCCTGGTTTTTTGGCGGTAACGGTGTTCCGTTGGGATCCCAGCCTGGTTTTTTGGCGGTAACGGTGCTCCATTGGGATCCCAGCCTGGTTTTTTGGTGGTAACGGTGCTCCCTTGGGACCCCAGCCTGTTCTTTTGGCGGTAACGGTGCTCCGTTGGGATCCCAGCCTGGTTTTTTGGTGGTAACGGTGCTCCGTTGGGACCCCAGCCTGGTTTTTTGGTGGTAACGGTGCTCCCTTGGGATCCCAGCCTGGTTGTGTGGTGGTAACGGTGCTCCGTTGGGATCCCAGCCTGCTTTTTGGTGGTAAGGTGCTCCGTTGGGATCCCAGCCTGGTTTTTTGGTGGTAACGGTGCTCCGTTGGGATCCCAGCCTGCTTTTTGGCGGTAAGGTGCTCCGTTGGGATCCCAGCCTGGTTTTTTGGCGATAACGGTGCTCCGTTGGGATCCCAGCCTGGTTTTTTGGCGGTAACGGTGCTCCTTTGGGATCCCAGCCTGGTTTTTTGGCGGTAACGGTGCTCTCTTGGGACCCCAGCCTGTTTTTTGGCAGTAATGATGCTCCCTTGGGACCCTAGCCTGGTTTTTTGGCGGTAACGGTGCTCCGTTGGGATCCCAGCCTGGTTTTTTTGGCGGTAACGGTGCTCCCTTCGGACCCCAGCCTGTTTTTTTGGTGGTAAAGGTGCTCCCTTGGTATCCCAGCCTGGTTTTTTGGCGGTAACGGTGCTCCCTTCGGACCCCAGCCTGTTTTTTTCGTGGTGAGGGTGCTCCCTTGGGATCCCGGCCTGGTGTTTTGGCTGTAAGGTGCTCTGTTGGGATCCCAGCCTGGTTTTTTGGTGGTAACAGTGCTCGGTCGGGATCCCAGCCTGGTTTTTTGGCGATAACGGTGCTCCGTTGGGATCCCGGCCCGGTTTTTTGGTGGTAACGATGCTCCGTTGGAATCCCGGCCTGGTTTTGTGGCGATAACGGTGCTCCCTTGGGACCCAAGCCGGGTTTTTTGGCGGCACCGGTGCTCCATTGGGATCACGGCCTGGTTTTTTGGCGATAACGGTGCTCCGTTGGGATCCCAGCCTGGTTTTATGGTGATAACGATGCTCCGTTGGGATCCCAGCCTGGTTTTTTTGCGGTAACGGTGCTCCGTTGGGATCCCAGCCTGTTTTTTTGGCGATAACGGTGCTCAGTTGGCATCCCAGCCTGGTTTTTTGGCAGTAACGGTGGTCCGTCGGGATCCCAGCCTGATTTGTTGGTGGCAACGGTGCTCCGTTGGGATCTGTCAGGGAATTTGTACTGGGGGACTCACAGGACTCCAATGACCGGACTCAGGTTTACCAAAAGGTCTGGTTTATTATTCACTTCATTCCATTTACCAAATAATACCGCATTATTCAATGGCTGAGATTAACTCTTTTCCATGGTCCTTTTCGTTCGGCTGATGTTCTTCCGCAGCGCCGTACTCGTTCATTCCATCGTTCCGTCGGGCAGGGCTTTCTGAGGACAAGTCTCCTTTACTCAACGTTTGCTCTCGTTATATCGCCAAACTGGACTTAATCTCCTCTCCGCTAATGTCCCGAGGTCATGCATCGCACCGAGTCCTGGCATCAGCTCGCTCCCCTCCTGCTGTGATTTTCCATTTACACAGCAGGGGGGGGGTGCTCTAGCCTGGGGCCTTGACCAGGTGTTTCAAGAGATTACATTGTTCATACACATAAAATGTATCTGCTTTGTTACCAGGTTAATTAATAAGTTACCAGGGCCAATCAATATGTTACACTGAGTTACACTTCCACAATTCCCTCATCTTTTTGTTTTTGTTTATATTAACCATTAATCTAAACATCAATATAAGTAAACAATCAATCACTACTAGTAAACATCATTACAAGTATAAGTAAATAATCAATCACTTTGGTAATCAAATTCCCTTGGGCATACACCGTCATCCTGCAAGAATCACAAAACATTTCGTTGGTCATTGACTCCTTCCATATTGTTCAATCTATTGCATTTGCATCACAAATATATTTTCAAAACAACACTTCACCATCACCAAGATACAACAATTTCACTTCATTTTCAAGTTTTGTAAAGCATCTGCACCATCTGGCAAAAACGTTTGCCTCCACACAAATGTTGACTTTGTTTGAAAGGAAGGGCTGATCACTTGTGTTTGAATCCAGGTATGAAACATTTTCTCCTAATGTCTTCATAGCTCCTGCACTACTTCGTGTAGGATTTCGCTGTTGTGGTAACACTGCGGAGTCATAGACTGACCCTTCTCTCCATGTAGCATTCTTGCCACTTTTTTGCTGTGAACCATAATGATTCCTTGAACAAGGCCTTCACCCAGTTGTAGTCGACTTGCCTCTTCCCTCATTGTGAGTGGGCAGCAAGTATTGGTGTGACGTTGATTGGCCAGCAAGATGTGGAACAGGGATGCCGGATGCATCCACACTGATGTTGGGACCATGGTGTTCAGGTCATTCATGGTCCTTACCAGGAGCAACCAGCAGAATCGTGCACAGCTGTTGTGACAAGGGCACAGCCGTTTTTTTGCAGCTCCATGCTGGTTCCCCGGACGTTGGTGAAGTAATAACATATGTCCCCGCATTTCACAGAGGTTGCAGGTAAAATGTCGTTGTCCTGCAACTTCTGATGTGGTGAATGTTCGAAGTCTTCGAACAAGAGTAAGTGATCGCCTTTCTTTCATATGTTGCAGTGTGATCCAGGCAAATGGTCACATAAATTTCCTTGGTGAAGGTAAGCGTTCATCTCCAAGTTACACGGGAGAATGTCTTCATCATTCTTTGAGAAAGAGGGTGTATGCCACGATTAACTTCATTTTTTAGCCACAAATTTTCTTTCTCGACCTTCTTCCCAATTCCGTTAGCAATCCCTCCAAACTGTGATCTCGTCTTATCCTTATGCTCAGTCACATCTGAATCTGCTTTCCGCACACACTGGATCAGATAGGGTACATCTTACCATGAAATCAGCATAATCATGTATATCTTCCGACAGTTTCACATTCAACAATTTGTTGTTTTTTTTCTTAACACAAACGTTATATTCATTTATATGCGTCACACAAATAATATTCAATCAGGTATGTATTTTATTACTAATCTAAGAATAGCATTGTATATGATTACAATCACAAACGGGAATATCTAATTCCCAACAACAATTTTCCCAAACCAACAAATTAAGCATAATGTATTATTACCATAATTCCTCTCCACTTTTTCTTTTCCCTCTTTTTTTCTAACAGTGTGTCACTCGTGGTGATATGAGTTCACTGATATTGTAATTGACACAACTCATAACATTGTCGTTATGCCATTATCTTAATTCTACTGTTTATGTCGCCATAAAAGTCTTCCTTTTCTGGTTTCACATTTCTTTCCTCATTTGTCACTTCATGCGTTATCATCGTGTTGTTGGTTACCTTATTCAAACACACCGTCACTAAGGCTTTCAAGCAAGCCACCACTAAAACAATTGCCAATATAACTACTAAACCAACAAACAAGTCTGCTACTCCTTGTATATATTCATACCTATGACATAGTTATATGTCGATGACATTTAACATTATATACCAAACTAACAAGCTTCCTAAAAGGTAAATAAAGAAAATCCCTTAATATGTAACATAATCAGATTATTTGTCTTGCCCTGATCCCCCTATCTCCCGGGGTTGAACTCAATCCCCTGATCATGAGTGTAGTTGTGATACATTTTTCACTCATGCTGTATTAATATCAGCAGGTAATTGTATGTCATGTAGGCAAATAAATGTCACTATCCCAAGTAGGAATATCACATGTTGAAAATGTAATGTTTAACAATGCAAGGGGTGTTAAAATGTAATTCAAATGACTGTAAATCACGACTATCATTTATCTACCACTGAATGTTCTGCTGGGCTGCTAGGTGCAGCCTCATTTTCTGTGGGATCGTCCACCTTAGCCCCATGTGCTTGTTTGCACTGAGGGGCATGAATCCAACTTTCTATTTTGGGTCCATATTTTTTTTTTTTTTTTTTTTATTCTTATCAATCTCCTATGGTTTATCAATTTGTTCCAAAACACTGCAACCAAAGGTTTTAACCAAAGCTCTACCAAACTATTTCCAATTTGAACTCAAAATGCTAATTAAACAACAATTCAAAGAATTAACTTAAATGGGTCAACAAACTCATTTTATAAACAGATCTAATTTTCCCATCCAATAATTTTCCTTGCCAAATGTCATATTGCAACACTTTAATAAACCTTCGAAAAATGTCTCCCAAATCAATAAATTCCCTTTTTACTTCCCAAATACTCATCTGTAAATTACATATTCAATTACAGTTTTTTTCCTATTTGTTCGGCCTAAATGGCCACTGAAGTGGCTGCCAACATGCAGTACCGTTTTTATCTACCAAGCAAGTATTCGTCCGCATAAGATCTCTACCAAAATGTTGTTTGTTAAAACAAATCTGGGATTTCTGATTACATGGATGCACACTCTCAGGACATTTCAGGCTGCTTGTTAACAATCCACTACGATTAATTAATTCCTTTACCCACAATCAAATAATTAGTACAAATTGAGGATATTATCCCTATCACATTCATTTATAGATTCATTATGTTGGATCTAAATTTTCTCCCACTGCTGCAAGGAAGAACAATAGCTCTAATAAGTATTTGTAATATCTCACTTCATTTACCCAGCATCGAAGAATTTATTTACTATCCATTCCCATCTGTTAACCAGTGACTTTGTTTGAACTCCAAAACTTAATTTGATGAATCCCATGTGTATGGTACCACTTATTGAAACCCCTACTTTTGTAGAAAGTATCCAAGTAAGTGTTTTAATACACCCCCTTAACTGTTGCTCATCCATTTCTATGCACCCAGTGAGTACTACTGACACCAGTATGACAATATAGGTGTGCGAGATTAACAAATATGTTGCAGGTACATGTAACAGCGCGTTCTGAGTATAAATAACGTAACAGCGCGTTCATGTCTGCCCCTTGGTTTAAGATGCACAATGCATTCCGTTTTAAAACTCACAATAGTTCCAATCAGCAAGATTTTCTTTACTATTTTCCCATATCATCTATGCCTAATACACATCCATACATGCAGCACAATTTATATGCTGATAAAATTCAAGTTTATATATATATATATAAATCCATGAGCAGAGTATTCTGGGAAGTCAGTGTAAGACCTCTCCCAAATTTGGATAATTTTGTACTCCCTCATTTCCTTTTATGAAGCTCATATCCATAAATAGCTGTTATTCTCATATAAATTCTATCAAAATGGAATCCCCAAATTACTCACAATTTTACTATGAATGAATAGCTGCTCATAACCCAGCACATCAAATCTTTATATTCCATCTCCCTTGACAAAAGAGATAATGTTCATAATCAAATTTTATTTCTATTTTATTTTACGGATTCTCTGCATATTCAATCCCATCCACATAAACTATCCATTTCCAGACAGGCACACTGTCGGTGTCAACAATCTTGTAAGATTGATACACAAAACAATAAAAACACTAACATTGACACACAAAAATCCACACACACCTGCATTATGCATATTTGTTTGCGTTGGAACCATTATTTACAGATCAGATGGGTGTCAATTTTATTTCAATTTCATAAAATTTGTCAATCAAATTCAAAATGCTTATAGACAAATAAACCAAAAGTCCATTCTTAGAAAACCCTTATGATGTCAAATTGAAATTACCCTTTCTGCCTTCACAATAATCTATCCAAATTTTGACTACACACCCATTTGCATGTCAGTCGACCATTGACCTATCAATCGTGCGGAACAATAGTCCGAAATTCCCACCTGATCATCATGTGACTCTTGTTACTTGGTTTGCCAACAATTGCAACGCAATTGTTCCAAACTTTGTAAATTTAAAATTGCTGTGCCCAAAATAGAAAATCCAATTTTGGCATTTGATCAATTAATTATTAATTTGTTAACAAGCAAAAAGAAAAATGAATCATTCTTGCTCTGAAAACTTTTCAGACACAAGAATCATTGACAGTTGTTCATGTTTGTCCAATAATCGAATCTGTTGAGGCCAATCATCATTTGGGATTTGCAGCAATGAAGGCCTAATCATTGTCTGAGGTACCGGTAAGCACTGGTACCCTTGATCTTGGTTTGCCCCATGACCTTGTCTTCCTGTTGACATACGGACATCTTCTTCTCCAATGTCCCATCTTTCCACACTCGAAACACCGGTTTCTGTCGTTGTCTGATCTGTGCGCCTGTGCACTTGTATTGCTGGGCTGCATCTCTACATCCCTGAGTTGCCACTGCAATCTCTCGTTATCTCCTGAAGCACGAAAAAATTCTCTGTACCGTCCTTTTTGGGGAGACAACTGGAAATCAGATGGGACAACTGTGACTTTCATTCCTAATTTCGAGGGCAGTTGTGCATTTGTCTCCTCCACTGTATCCTGTATCCTTTTTATTTGAAGTTCTAGTTCCGTTATCCGTTCTTGCTGTTCCCGTTGTCTGGATTCACCATCCCAAAGATGGAATGCAAGCCAGTCTACCGTTAGATTCTGTCTCTTCCTGGCTTTCAATCTTTGTTCCAATCTTTCCAATCGACTTCGCTCAAATGTACCATCTCTTGGAAACTCCTCATCATGTCCCTTTGTCCACAAATACCAATTCTCGACCTGCCTTATAGCTTCGGCACCATAACGGTCGTACATATGATGTGTACAAGTACCTTTTTGTGGAATCTCTGGTTGTCCTTGTGTGTTCTTGCAGGCTCCATTTCCCATTCTGCCTTTTATCAAAGTAGCGTTGGATGTGTTGTAGCTTGTTCCAGGTTCCTCTAAAGCTTCACTCGTACCTCCAGGAAGGATCTCTCCACCTGTTCGCACGGTGATTTCCAGAGAATCTCCCTCAGCTGTGGCTTTTGCACAATCCAATCTCACAGATCAGTATTTGCAGATGAGCCGGAGGGTCAGTATGAAGTGGGTGAATCCTCAGGTGTCCGCTCTGTTTGACGGGGAAATCACACAATGGTAACCGCACATATATATCTGTATATAAACTCACCACCTTGCTCAATTTTCCCAGGTTGTCTCCACATTGATAATATCTCGCAAAGATATCAAAGCTTCTTTCTTGAGACCGCATTTTCATCAATCAAACAATCAATATATTCAATTCAATTTATTCAGTTCAATTTATGCAATTAAATTCAATCAATTAGATTCAATCAATTAACAATTCAATCAATTATTCAATTTCAATTAATTCATCAATATTCATCAATAAATCAAATTAATCATTTTGAATGACTCCTTGCATAAGCCCTTTCCCCAATGATGTCAGGACAGGTCCATCCATTGACTGAGATCGAATTTCATCGGTCGTCACCTCGGATTCGTACCTCATGTCAATTGATGAATCGCCGTCCTGTCCTAGGGTCATATCTGACATATTTTCCCATTTTGCCTGGTCTCCACAAATTTTTCTTTGCAACCACTAAAGGCAACTCATCCTTCATTCGTGAGACAGCCAAAATGGATGCCAGATATTAAAGTTCTTTGGGAAAAATATCTCATCATTTTCCTTTTAATAGTACCCAAAATCTCTTGGCAATATAAATTTCGTAAAACTCCTGAAATGGGACTGTAAAATTTCTTCAATCATGCTAAATTTTGAAACTCCATCGCTTGTAATACCCAATTTATCCCATAGGGCTTGAAAGTTCTTTCCCAAGTTCATGCAGCATTCTGCATTTGAACCCTATGATATCATTCATAATAATCATCATGATTTTATAGTCATGGTCCTATCATAATCATCTATTTAAAACGAACATTTCCTTTATCACCACAGCTATGTGGTATAATCAACAATAGAATAAAACTGTACATAGCAACAGGCTACCTCATGGCCACTTAGTATACCTATTGACAATAAGTCATAACAATATCGAATAATCACTGAACAATTCAAAAATCGCTTCCCCTGCTCCAGCCGCAGCATCCGTGATATTTGTTTGCTCATTCACTATTCCCGATTCGTCATCAAGGATCTCCATCATCACACAGCGTACTTAATTCCGCATTCTAATGAGAATTCAACAGGATTTTACGACTCAAAGGAAAAGAACGAGCAGACCTTTTGCAGGATGATCGTTACAAAAATCGTTACATATATTAAAGTATTTATGATGTCGACAAATCATATCTTAATTCTTACAAGATTTTGGTTGTTTGAATAAATCACAGCACCGGGAGAACCAGCTCCAAAAATGGATCTTTGTGTTTATTCAGCACCCTAGTAATTGGTTCTTTGTGTACTAATTACACAGCACCCAGGCCCCGCTCATATGAATCTTTGTGCAGCGCTACACAGCACCTGAGCAAAAAGGGGTTTCATCTACATTTTCCCTATCTGGTGTACCATCCGTGATATTTGTCTGCTCATTCACTATTCCTGATTCGTCATCAAGGATCTCCATCATCACACAGCGTACTTAATTCCGCTTTTTAATGAGAATTCAACAGGAATTTACGACTCAAAGGAAAAGAACGAGCAGACCTTTTGCAGGACGATAACTGGAATTAGTCGTGAAAATATATCCAAATACACAAAAATACACATCCACAAAATAAACAACAAACCCAAACAAACCCAAGGTCGACCCTCTTACACAGTAAATTACATCATTTCAGCATCGTATTGATTGCTGAAATATTCCAGGGTTTATACATACCTTAAAAGAGGTATGCGTGGTGTTGCCCCCTCCCACGTTTATTCCAGGGTTTATACACACCTTAAAAGAGGTATGCGTGGTGTTGCCCCCTCCCACTTTTAATTCCTCATTAAATTACTTATTAAATTACTTATTAAATTACTCATTAAATTACTCATTAAATTACTCATTAAATTATTCGTTAAATTACTCATTAAATTACTCATTAAATTACTCATTAACTTATTCGTTAAATTACTCATTAAATTACTCATTAAATTACTCATTAAATTACTCAGTAAATTACTCATTAACTTAACTTACATAGTTTCAGCATTGTATTGATTGCTGAAATATTCCAGGGTTTATACACACCTTAAAAGAGGTATGCGTGGTGTTGCCCCCTCCCACTTTTAATTACTCATTAAATTACTTATTAAATTACTTATTAAATTACTCATTAAATTACTCATTAAATTACTCATTAAATTATTCGTTAAATTACTCATTAAATTACTCATTAAATTACTCATTAAATTTTATTTCTATTTTATTTTACGGATTCTCTGCATATTCAATCCCATCCACATAAACTATCCATTTCCAGACAGGCACACTGTCGGTGTCAACAATCTTGTAAGATTGATACACAAAACAATAAAAACACTAACATTGACACACAAAAATCCACACACACCTGCATTATGCATATTTGTTTGCCGGGTCGGTAAGGTCCGTACACGTGTACAATCGTGTACACCCGTTTTAAATAGAGAATTTTTTTTCAGTTTTCCCGCCATAACTAAAACTTGTTGTTTTTTTTGGACGAAATTTGCTAGATAAATAGCATGGGTGACACGGATTAAATGATTTTATGATTATGAATTAATGAGAAAATGATTTTATATTTAAATATAAAAATTGATCTGCTTGGTGTTAGTTTAAGGGCTGTTCCAAATTTATCTTGATTATGAGACAAAAACAGCAGAATGGGAATCAACAGACAATGGAACAGCTCGCGACGAGTGTTTGTGGGTGACAACCACCCTCTGGTCGAGGCTCATAGAAGGGGTGATGCTTACTGATTCGGCACGCTTAAAATAGGTGTTAATGGTGGGATGTCAGAGGTTTTGGCGTGGGCTTAATAGTCACACTGTTTGAAAAATAATGCTCGATGCAACATGATCCTAAAAAGAACCCATCCCTACATCTACCCCAGAGACAGACAAAAAGAGATAGACAGAGTGAGACAAAGTGAGAAAGAGAGACAGACAGAGAGAGATAGACAGAAAAAGAAAGAAAGAGAGACATAGAGACAAACAGAGATAAAGATGATAGTCAGACACATAGAGAGAGACAGACAAAAAGAGATAGACAGAGTGAGACAAAGTGAGAAAGAGAGACAGACAGAGAGAGATAGACAGAAAAAGAAAGAAAGAGAGACATAGAGACAAACAGAGATAAAGATGATAGTCAGACACATAGAGAGAGACAGACAAAAAGAGATAGACAGAGTGAGACAAAGTGAGAAAGAGAGACAGACAGAGAGAGATAGACAGAAAAAGAAAGAAAGAGAGACATAGAGACAAACAGAGATAAAGATGATAGTCAGACACATAGAGAGAGACAGACAAAAAGAGATAGACAGAGTGAGACAAAGTGAGAAAGAGAGACAGACAGAGAGAGATAGACAGAAAAAGAAAGAAAGAGAGACATAGAGACAAACAGAGATAAAGATGATAGTCAGACACATAGAGAGAGACAGACAAAAAGAGATAGACAGAGTGAGACAAAGTGAGAAAGAGAGACAGACAGAGAGAGATAGACAGAAAAAGAAAGAAAGAGAGACATAGAGACAAACAGAGATAAAGATGATAGTCAGACACATAGAGAGAGACAGACAAAAAGAGATAGACAGAGTGAGACAAAGTGAGAAAGAGAGACAGACAGAGAGAGATAGACAGAAAAAGAAAGAAAGAGAGACATAGAGACAAACAGAGATAAAGATGATAGTCAGACACATAGAGAGAGACAGACAAAAAGAGATAGACAGAGTGAGACAAAGTGAGAAAGAGAGACAGACAGAGAGAGATAGACAGAAAAAGAAAGAAAGAAAGAGAGACATAGAGACAAACAGAGATAAAGATGATAGTCAGACACATAGAGAGAGACAGACAAAAAGAGATAGACAGAGTGAGACAAAGTGAGAAAGAGAGACAGACAGAGAGAGATAGACAGAAAAAGAAAGAAAGAGAGACATAGAGACAAACAGAGATAAAGATGATAGTCAGACACATAGAGAGAGACAGACAAAAAGAGATAGACAGAGTGAGACAAAGTGAGAAAGAGAGACAGACAGAGAGAGATAGACAGAAAAAGAAAGAAAGAGAGACATAGAGACAAACAGAGATAAAGATGATAGTCAGACACATAGAGAGAGACAGACAAAAAGAGATAGACAGAGTGAGACAAAGTGAGAAAGAGAGACAGACAGAGAGAGATAGACAGAAAAAGAAAGAAAGAGAGACATAGAGACAAACAGAGATAAAGATGATAGTCAGACACATAGAGAGAGACAGACAAAAAGAGATAGACAGAGTGAGACAAAGTGAGAAAGAGAGACAGACAGAGAGAGATAGACAGAAAAAAGAAAGAAAGAGAGACATAGAGACAAACAGAGATAAAGATGATAGTCAGAGTCAGACACATAGAGAGAGACAGACAAAAAGAGATAGACAGAGTGAGACAAAGTGAGAAAGAGAGACAGACAGAGAGAGATAGACAGAAAAAGAAAGAAAGAGAGACATAGAGACAAACAGAGATAAAGATGATAGTCAGACACATAGAGAGAGACAGACAAAAAGAGATAGACAGAGTGAGACAAAGTGAGAAAGAGAGACAGACAGAGAGAGATAGACAGAAAAAGAAAGAAAGAGAGACATAGAGACAAACAGAGATAAAGATGATAGTCAGACACATAGAGAGAGACAGACAAAAAGAGATAGACAGAGTGAGACAAAGTGAGAAAGAGAGACAGACAGAGAGAGATAGACAGAAAAAGAAAGAAAGAGAGACATAGAGACAAACAGAGATAAAGATGATAGTCAGACACATAGAGAGAGACAGACAAAAAGAGATAGACAGAGTGAGACAAAGTGAGAAAGAGAGACAGACAGAGAGAGATAGACAGAAAAAGAAAGAAAGAGAGACATAGAGACAAACAGAGATAAAGATGATAGTCAGACACATAGAGAGAGACAGACAAAAAGAGATAGACAGAGTGAGACAAAGTGAGAAAGAGAGACAGACAGAGAGAGATAGACAGAAAAAGAAAGAAAGAGAGACATAGAGACAAACAGAGATAAAGATGATAGTCAGACACATAGAGAGAGACAGACAAAAAGAGATAGACAGAGTGAGACAAAGTGAGAAAGAGAGACAGACAGAGAGAGATAGACAGAAAAAGAAAGAAAGAGAGACATAGAGACAAACAGAGATAAAGATGATAGTCAGACACATAGAGAGAGACAGACAAAAAGAGATAGACAGAGTGAGACAAAGTGAGAAAGAGAGACAGACAGAGAGAGATAGACAGAAAAAGAAAGAAAGAGAGACATAGAGACAAACAGAGATAAAGATGATAGTCAGACACATAGAGAGAGACAGACAAAAAGAGATAGACAGAGTGAGACAAAGTGAGAAAGAGAGACAGACAGAGAGAGATAGACAGAAAAAGAAAGAAAGAGAGACATAGAGACAAACAGAGATAAAGATGATAGTCAGACACATAGAGAGAGACAGACAAAAAGAGATAGACAGAGTGAGACAAAGTGAGAAAGAGAGACAGACAGAGAGAGATAGACAGAAAAAAGAAAGAAAGAGAGACATAGAGACAAACAGAGATAAAGATGATAGTCAGAGTCAGACACATAGAGAGAGACAGACAAAAAGAGATAGACAGAGTGAGACAAAGTGAGAAAGAGAGACAGACAGAGAGAGATAGACAGAAAAAGAAAGAAAGAGAGACATAGAGACAAACAGAGATAAAGATGATAGTCAGACACATAGAGAGAGACAGACAAAAAGAGATAGACAGAGTGAGACAAAGTGAGAAAGAGAGACAGACAGAGAGAGATAGACAGAAAAAGAAAGAAAGAGAGACATAGAGACAAACAGAGATAAAGATGATAGTCAGACACATAGAGAGAGACAGACAAAAAGAGATAGACAGAGTGAGACAAAGTGAGAAAGAGAGACAGACAGAGAGAGATAGACAGAAAAAGAAAGAAAGAGAGACATAGAGACAAACAGAGATAAAGATGATAGTCAGACACATAGAGAGAGACAGACAAAAAGAGATAGACAGAGTGAGACAAAGTGAGAAAGAGAGACAGACAGAGAGAGATAGACAGAAAAAGAAAGAAAGAGAGACATAGAGACAAACAGAGATAAAGATGATAGTCAGACACATAGAGAGAGACAGACAAAAAGAGATAGACAGAGTGAGACAAAGTGAGAAAGAGAGACAGACAGAGAGAGATAGACAGAAAAAGAAAGAAAGAGAGACATAGAGACATAGAGACAAACAGAGATAAAGATGATAGTCAGACACATAGAGAGAGACAGACAAAAAGAGATAGACAGAGTGAGACAAAGTGAGAAAGAGAGACAGACAGAGAGATAGACAGAAAAAGAAAGAAAGAGAGACATAGAGACAAACAGAGATAAAGATGATAGTCAGACACATAGAGAGAGACAGACAAAAAGAGATAGACAGAGTGAGACAAAGTGAGAAAGAGAGACAGACAGAGAGAGATAGACAGAAAAAGAAAGAAAGAGAGACATAGAGACAAACAGAGATAAAGATGATAGTCAGACACATAGAGAGAGACAGACAAAAAGAGATAGACAGAGTGAGACAAAGTGAGAAAGAGAGACAGACAGAGAGAGATAGACAGAAAAAGAAAGAAAGAGAGACATAGAGACAAACAGAGATAAAGATGATAGTCAGACACATAGAGAGAGACAGACAAAAAGAGATAGACAGAGTGAGACAAAGTTAGAAAGAGAGACAGACAGAGAGAGATAGACAGAAAAAAGAAAGAAAGAGAGACATAGAGACAAACAGAGATAAAGATGATAGTCAGAGTCAGACACATAGAGAGAGACAGACAAAAATAGATAGACAGAGTGAGACAAAGTGAGAAAGAGAGACAGACAGAGAGAGATAGACAGAAAAAGAAAGAAAGAGAGACATAGAGACAAACAGAGATAAAGATGATAGTCAGACACATAGAGAGAGACAGACAGAGAGAGATAGACAGAGAGAGAAAGAGAGAGAGACATAGAGACAAACAGAGATAAAGATGATAGTCAGACACATAGAGAGAGACAGACAAAAAGAGATAGACAGAGTGATGACCAAGTGAGATTGGATTGTGGTTTCAAAGTTTTGTTGTTGTTGTTTGCACGCATGTTTTTTGCAAGCACGTACGGGCGAGCACGTACGTGCGGGCACGCCCTAGTATATATAAACCAGAGGTAATATTAAGTTATGGAATTAATTGCTTTCAACAATGCAAAGGGTGACAAAATATGGGATTTTAATGGGATTTTTTAATGGGATATTGGTTTAGGAATGTTTAGAGGTCATTGCAATGTGATAATAACTTGTTGGAACTTGTTGTTGGAACTTGTTGTTGGAACTTGCTGTTGGAACTTGTTGTTGGAACTTGTTGGAACTTGTTGTTGGAACTTGTTGGAACTTGCTGTTGGAACTTGTTGGAACTTGTTGTTGGAACTTGTTGTTGGAACTTGTTGTTGGAACTTGCTGTTGGAACTTGTTGGAACTTGTTGTTGGAACTTGCTGTTGGAACTTGCTGTTGGAACTTGTTGGAACTTGTTGTTGGAACTTGTTGTTGGAACCCGTACTTATTTAATTAATTACATTTCTTATTACATTACAGTAATTACATTACAGTAATTACCTGAGGTAATTACAGTAATTACAGTTCCGGTAATTACAGTAATTACAGTAATCATTACAGTAATTGCAGTAATCTTATTACAGTAATTACATTACATTAACTCAGGCACCTTTTGAGTAAGGAAGCTGATATTTGGACATGACACTGACCAAGGGATGTGGCTGTCAAGGAAAATATTGATTTATTGATTAATCATTTAATAAATTAACTCGTTGATTTATAAATGACTTATTTAATTAAAATTCCTGAGAGATACATCTTCGGATGAAATACTTGCAGATTGGTTATGCTATGAGCCAATTGATTAAGGAAAATATTTTGTGATGGCCATATTGGCAATTTCGTGGCCATATTCGTGGCAACTCAGTTAGTGCCACTGCACCTTTAAAATGCATCCCTGCGTTCATTTTTCGATCGATTGAGTTGAAATTTTGAACAATCGGATCTGGACTGTCGTTGTTAACGACTCTAGCACGCACTCGTACAATCAGGATGGAGCGGTATGGTCCCCGGATCATCACTGCCCGCAGTTTTAATTAATTTTACTTTTTCTCTTGGGCATATAATTTTGAAGACATGCATGTCATGATAGAGGAAATGTTTGTTCTGTTAAACGGAATAAATGTTGTTTATTTGTGTGGGTGTGTATTTTTGTGAATTTGGATATATTTTTCACGACTAATTCCAGTTAACATCCTGCACAATTTGCTCGTTTGCTGGCCGAGTCGAAATTGCGTTGAGTTTCTATGGCATGCGCCATTAAAAGCGCAGTGTAATGGTTGAGCTCCCTTTATTTCGTTTTGGTCATGCGGATGAGCAAACAAAGTGACAAATGCTGCGACTGGAGCAGTAAAGGCGATGTTTTTTAAATGGAAACGATTTAATGAGGAATTAAAAGTGGGAGGGGGCAACACCACGCATACCTCTTTTAAGGTGTGTATAAACCCTGGAATAAACGTGGGAGGGGGCAACACCACGCATACCTCTTTTAAGGTGTGTATAAACCCTGGAATAAACGTGGGAGGGGGCAACACCACGCATACCTCTTTTGAGGTGTGTATAAACCCTGGAATATTTCAGCAATCAATACGATGCTGAAATGATGTAATTTATTGTGTAATATGGTCGACCTTGGGTTTGTTTGGGTTTGTTGTTTATTTTTGTGGGTGTCTATTTTGAGTATTTTGGATATATTTTCACGACTAATTCCAGTTATCGTCCTGCAAAAGGTCTGCTCGTTCTTTTCCTTTGAGTCGTAAATTCCTGTTGAACTCTCATTAAAAAGCGGAATTAAGTACGCTGTGTGATGATGGAGATCCTTGATGACGAATCAGGAATAGTGAATGAGCAGACAAATATCACGGATGGTACACCAGATAGGGAAAATGTAGATGAAACCCCTTTTGCTCAGGTGCTGTGTAGCGCTGCACAAAGATCCATATGAGCGGGGTCTGGGTGCTGTGTAATTAGTACACAAAGAACCAATTACTAGGGTGCTGAATAAACACAAAGATCCATTTTTGGAGCTGGTTCTCCCGGTGCTGTGATTTATTCAAAGAACCAAATCTTGCAAGAATTAAGATATGATTTGTCGACATTAGAAATACTTTAATATATGTAACGATTTTGTAACGATCATCCTGCAAAAGGTCTGCTCGTTCTTTTTCCTTTGAGTCGTAAATTCCTGTTGAATTCTCATTAAAATGCGGAATTAAGTACGCTGTGTGATGATGGAGATCCTTGATGACGAATCAGGAATAGGGAATGAGCAAACAAATATCACGGATGCTGCGGCTAGAGCAGTGGAAGCGATTTTTGAATTGTTCAATGATTATTCGATATTGTTATGACTTTTTGTCAATAGGTATACTAAGTGGCCATGAGGTAGCCTGTTGCTATGTACAGTTTTATTCTATTGTTGATTATACCACATAGCTGTGGTGATAAAGGAAATGTTCGTTTAAATAGATGATTATGATAGGACCATGACTATAAAATCATGATGATTATTATGAATGATATCATAGGGTTCAAATGCAGAATGATTGCATGAACTTGGGAAAGAACTTTCAAGCCCTATGGGATAAATTGGGTATTACAAGCAATGGAGTTTCAAAATTTAGCATGATTGAAGGAATTTGACAGTCCCATTACAGGAGTTTTACGAAATTTATATTGCCAAGAGATTTTGGGTACTATTAAAAGGAAAATGATGAGATATTTTTCCTAAAGAACTTTAATATCTGGCATCCATTTTGGCTGTCTCACGAATGAAGGATGAGTTGCCTTTAGTGGTTGCAAAGAAAAATTTGTGGAGACCAGGCAAAATGGGAAAATATGTCAGATATGACCCTAGGACAGGACGGCGATTCATCAATTGACATGAGGTACGAATCCGAGGTGACGACCGATGAAATTCGATCTCAGTCAATGGATGGACCTGTCCTGACATCATTGGGGAAAGGGCTTATGCAAGGAGTCATTCAAAATGATTAATTTGATTTATTGATGAATATTGATGAATTAATTGAAATTGAATAATTGATTGAATTGTTAATTGATTGAATCTAATTGATTGAATTTAATTGCATAAATTGAACTGAATAAATTGAATTGAATATATTGATTGTTTGATTGATGAAAATGCGGTCTCAAGAAAGAAGCTTTGATATCTTTGCGAGATATTATCAATGTGGAGACAACCTGGGAAAATTGAGCAAGGTGGTGAGTTTATATACAGATATATATGTGCGGTTACCATTGTGTGATTTCCCCGTCAAACAGAGCGGACACCTGAGGATTCACCCATTTCATACTGACCCTCCGGCTCATCTGCAAATACTGATCTGTGAGATTGGATTGTGCAAAAGCCACAGCTGAGGGAGATTCTCTGGAAATCACCGTGTGAACAGGTGGAGAGATCCTTCCTGGAGGTACGAGTGAAGCTTTAGAGGAACCTGGAACAAGCTACAACACATCCAACGCTACTTTGATAAAAGGCAGAATGGGAAATGGAGCCTGCAAGAATACACAAGGACAACCAGAAATTCCACAAAAAGGTACTTGTACACATCATATGTACGACCGTTATGGTGCCGAAGCTATAAGACAGGTCGAGAATTGGTATTTGTGGACAAAGGGACATGATGAGGAGTTTCCAAGAGATGGTACATTCGAGCGAAGTCGATTGGAAAGATTGGAACAAAGATTGAAAGCCAGGAAGAGACAG
This sequence comes from Myxine glutinosa, assembly GCF_964187855.1. Taxonomy (NCBI): domain Eukaryota; kingdom Metazoa; phylum Chordata; class Myxini; order Myxiniformes; family Myxinidae; genus Myxine; species Myxine glutinosa. Next base: position 57,234,301 of record NC_136263.1, on the reverse strand, counting down.
AATCTAACGGTAGACTGGCTTGCATTCCATCTTTGGGATGGTGAATCCAGACAACGGGAACAGCAAGAACGGATAACGGATCTAGAACTTAAAATAAAAAGGATACAGGATACAGTGGAGGAGACAAATGCACAACTGCCCTCGAAATTAGGAACGAAAGTGACAGTTGTCCCATCAGATTTCCAGTTGTCTCCCCAAAAAGGACGGTACAGAGAATTTTTTCGTGTTTCAGGAGATAACGAGAGATTGCAGTGGCAACTCAGGGATGTAGAGATGCAGCCCAGCAATACAAGTGCACAGGTGCACAGATCAGACAACGACAGAAACCGGTGTTTCAAATGTGGACGGATGGGACATTGGAAAAGAGGATGTCCGTATACCAAAAGGAAGACAAGTTAATAGGGTAAACCAAGATCAAGGGTACCAGTGCTGACCGATACCTCAGACAATGATTAGGCCTTCATTGCTGCAAATCCCAAATGATGATTGGCCTCAACAGATTCGATTACTGGACAAACATGAATAACTGTCGATGATTCTTGTGTCTGAAAAGTTTTCAGAGCAAGAATGATTCATTTTTTCTTTTTGCTTGTTAACAAATTAATAATTAATTGATCAAATGCCAAAATTGGATCTTCTATTTTGGGCACAGCAATTTTAAATTTACAAAGTTTGGAACAATTGCGTTGCAATTTTTGGCAAACCAAGTAACAAGAGTCACATGATGATCAGGTGGGAATTTCGGACTATTGTTCCGCACGATTGATAGGTCAATGGTCGACTGACATGCAAATGGGTGTGTAGTCAAAATTTGGATAGATTATTGTGAAGGCAGAAAGGGTAATTTCAATGTGACATCATAAGGGTTTTCTAAGAATGGACTTTTGGTTTATTTGTCTATAAGCATTTTGAATTTGATTGACAAATTTTATGAAATTGAAATAAAATTGACACCCATCTGATCTGTAAATAATGGTTCCAACGCAAACAAATATGCATAATGCATGTGTGTGTGTGTTTTTGTGTATCAATCTTACAAGATTGTTGACACCGACAGTGTGCCTGTCTGGAAATGGATAGTTATATGTGGATGGGATTGGGATATGTGGATGGGATTGAATATCCAGAGAATCCGTAAAATAAAATAGAAATATAATTTGATTATGAGCATTATCTCTTTTGTCAAGGGAAATGGAATATAAAAATTTGATGTGCTGGGTTATGAGCAGCCATTAATTAATAGTAAAATTGTGAGTAATTTTGGGATTCCATTTTTGATAGAATGTATATGAGAATAACATCTATTTATGGATATGAGCTTCATAAAAGGAAATGAGGAAGTACAAAATCATCCAAATTTGGGAGAGGTCTTACACTGACTTCCCAGAATACTCTGCTCATGGATTTTATATATATAAACTTGAATTTTATCAGCATATAAATTGTGCTGTATGTATGGATGTGTTTTAGGCATAGATGATATGGGAAAAGAGTAAAGAAAATTTTGCTGGTTTGAACTATTGTGGGTTTTCAGTTCTGGAGTTTAAACAAAGTCACTGGTTAACAGATGAGAAAGGATAGTAAATAAATTATTCTCTGCTGGGCAAATTAAGTACGATATTACTAAGACTTATGAGAGGTATTGTTCCGCCTTACAGCAGTGGAAAATTATTGGAAAAAATTAGATCCAACATAATGAATCTATAAAAGAATGTGATAGGGATAATATCCTCAATTTGTACTAATTATTTGATTGTGGGTAAAGGAATTAAGTCATCGTAGTGGATTGTTAACAGCAGCCTGAAAATGTCCTGAGAGTGTGCATCCATGTAATCAGAAATCCCAGATTTGTTTTTACAAACAACATTTTGGTAGAGGTCTTGTGTGGAACACTTCCTTGGTAGATAAAAACGGTACTGCATGCTGGCAGCCACTTTTGCGGCCAGTTAGGCCAAACAAATTGAGAGGAAATTGTAGTTAAATACGTAAGTTACACATGGCTATTTGTAAAAAAGGAAATTTGTTGAGATGGGAAACATTTTTTCGAAGGTTTATTAAGGTGTTATAATATGACATGTGGCAAGGCAAACTATTGGATAGGAAAATTAGATCTGGCTATAGAATAAATTTATTGACCCCTTGAAGTTAATCCTTCGAATCATTGTTTCACTGGCATTTTTGTTCACATTGGAAATAGTTTGGTAGAGCTTTGGTTAAAACCTTTGGTTGCGGTATCTTGGAACGAATTGATAAACCATAGGAGATTGATAAGAATAGAAACAAATATGGACCCAAAATAGAAAGTTGGATTCATGCCTCTCATTGCAAGCAAGCACATGGGGCTAAGGTGGACGATCCCACAGAAAATGAGGCTGCACCTAGCAGCCCAGCAGAACATTCAGTGGTAGAAAAATGATAGTCATGATTTACAGTCATTTGAATTACATTTTAACACCCCTTGCATTGATAAACATTACATTTTCAACATGTGATATTCCTACTTGGAATAGTGACATTTATTTGCCTACATGACATACAATTACCTGCTGATATTAATACAGCATGAGTGAAAAAATGTATCACAACTACACTCATGATCAGGGGATTGAGTTCAACCCCGGGAGATAGGGGGATCAGGGTAAGACAAATAATCTGATTATGTTACATATTAAGGGATTTTCTTTATTTACCTTTTAGGAAGCTTGTTAGTTTGGTATATAATGTTAAATGTCATCGACATATAACTATGTCATAGATATGAATATATACAAGGAGTAGCAGACTTGTTTGTTGGTTTAGTAGTTATATTGGCAATTGTTTTAGTGGTGGCTTGCTTGAAAGCCTTAGTGACGGTGTGTTTGAATAAGGTAACCAACAACACGATGATAACGCATGAAGTGACAAATGAGGAAAGAAATGTGGAACCAGAAAAGGAAGACTTTTATGGCGACATAAATACTGAGATTAAAAGACTAAATCAAGTGATGTTGCAAATGAATACAGTAGAATTAAGATAATGGCATAACGACAATGTTATGAGTTGTGTCAATTACAATATCAATGAACTCATATCACCACGAGTGACACACTGTTAGGAAAAAAAAAAAAAAGAGGGAAAAGAAAAAGTGGAGAGGAATTATGGTAATAATACATTATGCTTAAGTTGTTGGTTTGGGAAAATTGTTGTTGGGAATTAGGTATTCCCGTGTGTGATTGTAATCATATACAATGCTATTCTTAGTTTAGTAATAAAATACATACCTGATTGAATATTATTTGTGTGACGCATATAAATGAATATAACTTTTTGTGTTAAGGAAAAACAACAAATTGTTGAATGTGAAACTGTCGGAAGATATACATGATTATGCTGATTTCATGGTAAGATGTACCCTATCTGATTCAGTGTGTGCGGAAAGCAGATTCAGATATGACTGAGCATAAGGATAAGACGAGATCACATTTTGGAGGGATTGCTAACGGAATTGGGAAGAAGAAAGAAAGAAAATTTGTGGCTAAAAAATGAAGTTAATCGTGGCATACACCCTCTTTCTCAAAGAATGATGAAGACATTCTCCCGTGTAACTTGGAGATGAATGCTTACCTTCACCAAGGAAATTTATGTGACCATTTGCCTGGATCACACTGCAACATATGAAAGAAAGGCGATCACTTACTCTTGTTCGAAGACTTCGAACATTCACCACATCAGAAGTTGCAGGACAACGACATTTTACCTGCAACCTCTGTGAAATGCGGGGACATATGTTATTACTTCACCAACGTCCGGGGAACCAGCATGGAGCTGCAAAAAACGGCTGTGCCCTTGTCACAACAGCTGTGCACGATTCTGCTGGATTGCTCCTGGTAAGGACCATGAATGACCTGAACACCATGGTCCCAACATCATTGTGGATGCATCCGGCATCCCTGTTCCACATCTTGCTGGCCAATCAATGTCACACCAATACTTGCTGCCCACTCACAATAAGGGAGGAGGCAAGTCGACTACAACTGGGTGAAGGCCTTGTTCAGGAATTACTATGGTTTACAGCAAAAAGTGGCAAGAATGCTACAAGGAGAGCAGGGTCAGTCTATGACTCCGCAATGTTACCACAACAGCGAAATCCTACACGAAGTAGTGCAGGAGCTATGAAGACATTAGGAGAAAATGTTTCATACCTGGATTCAAACACAAGTGATCAGCCCTTCCTTTCAAACAAAGTCAACATTTGTGTGGAGGCAAACGTTTTTGCCAGATGGTGCAGATGCTTTACAAAACTTGAAAATGAAGTGAAATTGTTGTATCTTGGTGATGGTGAAGTGTTGTTTTGAAAATATATTTGTGATGCAAATGCAATAGATTGAACAATATGGAAGGAGTCAATGACCAACGAAATGTTTTGTGATTCTTGCAGGATGACGGTGTATGCCTAAGGGAATTTGATTACCAAAGTTATGATTATTTACTTATACTTGTAATGATGTTTACTTGTAGTGATTGATTGTTTACTTATATTGATGTTTAGATTAATGGTTAATATAAACAAAAACAAAAAGATGAGGGAATTGTGGAAGTGTAACTCAGTGTAACATATTGATTGGCCCTGGTAACTTATTAATTAACCTGGTAACAAAGCAGATACATTTTATGTGTATGAACAATGTAATCTCTTGAAACACCTGGTCAAGGCCCCAGGCTAGAGCACCCCCCCCTGCTGTGATTTCCATTTACACAGCAGGAGGGGAGCGAGCTGATGCCAGGACTCGGTGCGATGCATGACCTCGGGACATTAGCGGAGAGGAGATTAAGTCCAGTTTGGCGATATAACGAGAGCAAACGTTGAGTAAAGTACACTTGTCCTCAGAAGCCCTGCCCGACGGAACGATGGAATGAATGAGGACTTGCTACGTGAAGCGCTGACCGAACGGGAGTGTCGGATGAACGAGAAGGACCAGCGAAAAGAGTTAACCTGATCCATTATATTATGCGGTATCATTTTGGTAATTGGATGAAGTGAATACAGTTTAATAAACTAGACCTTTGTAACCTGTGTCCGGTCGTTGGAGTCCTGTGAGTCCCCCAGTAAATTCCCTGACAATCTTGGAGGCACCGCTGCGATCAATTGTACAAGCAAGTCTTCTTTAAAAGGTGAGTGTGTCTTGTCTTGTCCAATATGATTTACGAACTTGGAAGTTATGGGTACATACATGGGGGAGCAGGTGATCTGGGGCTGCTTTGCGCAGAGATGCCGCGATATAGGTGGCGTGAGCCATCACGAATGGGATTTCGATAAACGACTGTAGCAATTTATTCGTTTTTTTCTAAATGATTTCTGTAAATACGTATTTTTACGCTGGTTATTAAAGGGCCTTACTGTGACCTGGAAGCGGGCGGAGCAAGTGTGCACCTTGCGACCGCTTGCTTCCAGGACGTGTAAGGCCGGTACACTCGTTTACCCACCAGCACACGGATAAAGTACTACTTTTTTTTGCACTTGTTCGAAGCACTTGACTTGATCGGCGCTTGGCGAGCGACAGGGAACTGGGAAACGGAATTATACTTATATATATATATATTTCCAATATGGTACACCGGCCACAACGATTTTAGCGATTATCCGAGTTTTTTTTAACGATTTCTGTAAATACGTATTTTTCCTGCGCTGTGTAATTCTTCTGACACGCGCCACGAAGAAACGCACCACTGATGTGCATGAAGCGACTTGTTTGCCGGTTCGGTAAGGTCCGTCCGTACACGTGTACAATCGTGTACACCCGTTTTAAATAAATAATTTTTTTCAGTTTTCCCGCCATGCCTATAAATTCATGACAGACAACCCCCCTCATGCCGGTCCAGAATTATGATGAAAGATGGCGATTGAGAAAAAAATTGCATCAAATTTTGTCCAGGTCCATCAAGAAGCCTTTGAGACATGCTTCACGGTTGAATAAAAAACCACCGTTAAGAGTACTTCTTTTTTTGTTCAAAACACTCGACTTGGAGCCAGCGACTTGCTCGGCGGGGGATATAATTTTAGATATATATATAGTATGGGCATGCCCTAGTGAGAGATAATTACAGGAAATGGTGTTTTGTGAGTAGCAACCACTCTCTGGTCGAGGCTCATAGAAAAATTGATACTTATTGATTTGGCACGCTTACAATAGATATTAATGGCGAGGGTTCTGTGGTCGTTCGTTTTGGCTTTGCGAATGGACCAAAGAGACAAAGTGAGAAAGAGAGACAGACAGAGAGAGATAGACAGAAAAAAAGAAAGAAAGAGAGACATAGAGACAAACAGAGATAAAAATGATAGTCAGACACATAGAGAGAGACAGACAAAAAGAGATAGACAGAGTGAGACAAAGTGAGAAAGAGAGACAGACAGAGAGAGATAGACAGAAAAGAAAGAAAGAGAGACATAGAGACAAACAGAGATAAAGATGATAGTCAGAGTCAGACACATAGAGAGAGACAGACAAAAAGAGATAGACAGAGTGAGACAAAGTGAGAAAGAGAGACAGACAGAGAGAGATAGACAGAAAAAAAGAAAGAAAGAGAGACATAGAGACAAACAGAGATAAAAATGATAGTCAGACACATAGAGAGAGACAGACAAAAAGAGATAGACAGAGTGAGACAAAGTGAGAAAGAGAGACAGACAGAGAGAGATAGACAGAAAAAGAAAGAAAGAGAGACATAGAGACAAACAGAGATAAAGATGATAGTCAGACACATAGAGAGAGACAGACAAAAAGAGATAGACAGAGTGAGACAAAGTGAGAAAGAGAGACAGACAGAGAGAGATAGACAGAAAAAGAAAGAAAGAGAGACATAGAGACAAACAGAGATAAAGATGATAGTCAGAGTCAGACACATAGAGAGAGACAGACAAAAAGAGATAGACAGAGTGAGACAAAGTGAGAAAGAGAGACAGACAGAGAGAGATAGACAGAAAAAGAAAGAAAGAGAGACATAGAGACAAACAGAGATAAAGATGATAGTCAGAGTCAGACACATAGAGAGAGACAGACAAAAAGAGATAGACAGAGTGAGACAAAGTGAGAAAGAGAGACAGACAGAGAGAGATAGACAGAAAAAAAGAAAGAAAGAGAGACATAGAGACAAACAGAGATAAAGATGATAGTCAGACACATGTTTTACAGATGGATACAGGTGGGACAAAGGGAAACACCGTATCAAGACAAGCCGACCAATCAAGGGAAACCAGAGACTTCTACTTCAGATACTCCTTGAAAATGGTGATATTTATCCTAGGAATGGGTTCTCTGGTAGTGGGGACTCTGTGTTGTATGGATTATTTTGGGGTAATGAGGGAACAAAACGCAACACCAGCAAATGATACACAGATATATGATCATGCGGAACGACAAAAGCAGAAGAGAAGTTTGATGAAGGATAAAGACACACCTTTAGAATCCGATGGATTACACGGGATTAATACTTTTTTACATTTAGCCCATACAAGGGCTGCTATAGCAAATGGAACTTGTTGTTGGAACTTGTTGTTGGAACTTGCTGTTGGAACTTGTTGTTGGAACTTGTTGGAACTTGTTGTTGGAACTTGTTGTTGGAACTTGTTGTTGAAACTTGCTGTTGGAACTTGTTGTTGGAACTTGCTGTTGGAACTTGTTGTTGGAACTTGCTGTTGGAACTTGCTGTTGGAACTTGTTGTTGGAACTTGTTGTTGGAACTTGTTGTTGGAACTTGTTGGAACTTGTTGTTGCAACTTGCTGTTGGAACTTGTTGTTGGAACTTGTTGGAACTTGTTGTTGGAACTTGTTGTTGGAACTTGTTGTTGAAACTTGCTGTTGGAACTTGTTGTTGGAACTTGCTGTTGGAACTTGTTGTTGGAACTTGCTGTTGGAACTTGCTGTTGGAACTTGTTGTTGGAACTTGTTGTTGGAACTTGTTGTTGGAACTTGTTGGAACTTGTTGTTGCAACTTGCTGTTGGAACTTGCTGTTGGACCTTGTTGGAACTTGTTGTTGGAACTTGTTGTTGGAACTTGTTGTTGGAACTTGTTGTTGAAACTTGCTGTTGGAACTTGTTGTTGGAACTTGCTGTTGGAACTTGTTGTTGGAACTTGCTGTTGGAACTTGCTGTTGGAACTTGTTGTTGGAACTTGTTGTTGGAACTTGTTGTTGGAACTTGTTGGAACTTGTTGTTGCAACTTGCTGTTGGAACTTGCTGTTGGAACTTGTTGGAACTTGTTGTTGGAACTTGTTGTTGGAACTTGTTGTTGGAACTTGTTGGAACTTGTTGTTGGAACTTGTTGTTGGAACTTGTTGTTGGAACTTGCTGTTGGAACTTGTTGTTGGAACTTGTTGTTGGAACTTGTTGTTGGAACTTGCTGATGGAACTTGTTGTTGGAACTTGTTGTTGGAACTTGTTGGAACTTGTTGTTGCAACTTGCTGTTGGAACTTGCTGTTGGAACTTGTTGGAACTTGTTGTTGGAACTTGTTGTTGGAACTTGTTGTTGGAACTTGCTGTTGGAACTTGTTGTTGGAACTTGCTGTTGGAACTTGCTGTTGGAACTTGTTGTTGGAACTTGTTGTTGGAACTTGTTGTTGGAACTTGTTGGAACTTGTTGTTGCAACTTGCTGTTGGAACTTGCTGTTGGAACTTGTTGGAACTTGTTGTTGGAACTTGCTGTTGGAACTTGTTGTTGGAACTTGCTGTTGGAACTTGTTGTTGGAACTTGTTGTTGGAACCTGTTGTTGGAACTTGTTGGAACTTGTTGTTGCAACTTGCTGTTGGAACTTGCTGTTGGAACTTGTTGGAACTTGTTGTTGGAACTTGTTGTTGGAACTTGTTGGAACTTGTTGTTGCAACTTGCTGTTGGAACTTGCTGTTGGAACTTGTTGGAACTTGTTGTTGGAACTTGTTGTTGGAACTTGTTGTTGGAACTTGCTGTTGGAACTTGTTGGAACTTGTTGTTGGAACTTGTTGTTGGAACTTGTTGTGGGAACTTGCTGTTGGAACTTGTTGTTGGAACTTGTTGTTGGAACTTGTTGTTGGAACTTGTTGTTGGAACTTGTTGTTGGAATGAATGGGAACATTCAAATGTTGGGTTTTGCTAACATTTCCACAACGTCGCTACAACGTTTCACTTTCGTTGTTGCAACGTTTTGCTCCAACGTTTTGGGGACATTCGAATGTCAAGTGAATCGAATGAGAATTCAGGAATTATTTCATTATTAACGATTAATGAAGTACTTATTTAATTAATTACATTTCTTATTACATTACAGTAATTACATTACAGTAATTACCTGAGGTAATTACAGTAATTACAGTTCCGGTAATTACAGTAATTACAGTAATCATTACAGTAATTGCAGTAATCTTATTACAGTAATTACATTACATTAACTCAGGCACCTTTTGAGTAAGGAAGCTGATATTTGGACATGACACTGACCAAGTGATGTGGCTGTCAAGGAAAATATTGATTTATTGATTAATCATTTAATAAATAAACTCGTTGATTTATAAATGACTTATTTAATTAAAATTCCTGAGAGATACATCTTCGGATGAAATACTTGCAGATTGGTTATGCTATGAGCCAATTGATTAAGGAAAATATTTTGTGATGGCCATATTGGCAATTTCGTGGCCATATTCGTGGCAACTCAGTTAGTGCCACTGCACCTTTAAAATGCATCCCTGCGTTCATTTTTCGATCGATTGAGTTGAAATTTTGAACAATCGGATCTGGACTGTCGTTGTTAACGACTCTAGCACGCACTCGTCCAATCAGGATGGAGCGGTATGGTCCCCGGATCATCACTGCCCGCAGTTTTAATTAATTTTACTTTTTCTCTTGGTCATATAATTTTGAAGACATGCGTGTCATGATAGAGGAAATGTTTGTTCTGTTGAACGGAATAAATGTTGTTTATTTGTGTGGGAGTGTATTTTTGTGTATTTCTTGTGTATTTTGGATATATTTTCACGACTAATTCCAGTTAACATCCTGCAAAATTTGCTCGTTTGCTGGCCGAGTCGAAATTGCGTTGAGTTTCTATGGCATGCGCCATTAAAAGCGCTGTGTCATTACAAGCTCCTTTTGTTTTGTGTTGAGCTCCTTTTATTTCGGTTTGGTCATGCGGATGAGCAAACAAAGTGACAAATGCTGCGGCTGGAGCAGTAGAAGCGATGTTTTTTTAAATGGAAACGATGTAATGAGTAATTAAAAGTGGGAGGGGGCAACACCACGCATACCTCTTTTAAGGTGTGTATAAACCCTGGAATATTTCAGCAATCAATACAATGCTGAAACTATGTAAGTTAAGTTAATGAGTAATTTACTGAGTAATTTAATGAGTAATTTAATGAGTAATTTAATGAGTAATTTAACGAATAATTTAATGAGTAATTTAATGAGTAATTTAATGAGTAATTTAACGAATAATTTAATGAGTAATTTAATGAGTAATTTAACGAATAATTTAATGAGTAATTTAATGAGTAATTTAATGAGTAATTTAACGAATAATTTAATGAGTAATTTAATGAGTAATTTAATGAGTAATTTAATAAGTAATTTAATAAGTAATTTAATGAGGAATTAAAAGTGGGAGGGGGCAACACCACGCATACCTCTTTTAAGGTGTGTATAAACCCTGGAATAAACGTGGGAGGGGGCAACACCACGCATACCTCTTTTAAGGTATGTATAAACCCTGGAATATTTCAGCAATCAATACGATGCTGAAATGATGTAATTTACTGTGTAAGAGGGTCGACCTTGGGTTTGTTTGGGTTTGTTGTTTATTTTGTGGATGTGTATTTTTTGTGTATTTTGGATATATTTTCACGACTAATTCCAGTTAACATCCTGCAAAATTTGCTCGTTTTCTGGCTGAGTCGAAATTGCGTTGAGTTTCTATGGCATGCGCCATTAAAAGCGCTGTGTAATGGTTGAGCTCCCTTTATTTCGTTTTGGTCATGCGGATGAGCAAACAAAATGACGAATGCTGCGGCTGGAGCAGTGGAAGCGATTTTTGAATTGTTCAATGATTATTCGATATTGTTATGACTTATTGTCAATAGGTATACTGAGTGGCCATGAGGTAGCCTGTTGCTATGTACAGTTTTATTCTAGTGTTGATTATACCACATAGCTGTGGTGATAAAGGAAATGTTCGTTTAAATAGATGACTATGATATGACCATGACTATAAAATCATGATGATTATTATGAATGATATCATAGGGTTCAAATGCAGAATGATTGCATGAACTTGGGAAAGAACTTTCAAGCCCTATGGGATCAATTGGGTGTTACAAGCGATGGAGTTTCAAAATTTAGCATGATTGAAGGAATTTTACAGTCTTATTTCAGGAGTTTTACGAAATTTAAATTGCCAAGAGATTTTGGGTACTATTAAAGGAAAAATGATGAGATATTTTTCCAATGAACTTTAATATCTGCCATCCATTTTGGCTGTCTCACGAATGAAGGATGAGTTGCCTTTAGTGGTTGCAAAGAAAATTTGTGGAGACCAGGCAAAATGGGGAAATATGTCAGATATGACCCTAGGACAGGACGGTGATTCATCAATTGACATGAGGTACGAACCAGAGGTGACGACCGATAAAATTCGATCTCAGTCAATGGATGGACCTGTCCTGATATCATTGGGGAAAGGGCTTATGCAAGGAGTCATCCAAAATGATTAATTTGATTTATTGATGAATATTGATGAATTAATTGAAATTGAATAATTGATTGAATTGTTGATTGATTGAATCTAATTGATTGAATTTAATTGAATAAAATTAACTGAATAAATTGAACTGAATAAATTGAATTGAATATATTGATTGTTTGATTGATGAAAATGCGGTCTCAAGAAAGAAGCTTTGATATCTTTGCGAGATATTATCAATGTGGAGACAACCTGGGAAAATTGAGCAAGGTGGTGAGTTTATATACAGATATATATGTGCGGTTACCATTGTGTGATTTCCCCGTCAACAGAGCGGACACCTGAGGATTCACCCATTTCATACTGACCCTTTGGCTCATCTGCAAATACTGATCTGTGAGATTGGATTGTGCAAAAGCCACAGCTGAGGGAAATTCTCTGGAAATCACCATGTGAACAGGTGGAGAGACCCTTCCTGGAGGTACGAGTGAAGCTTTAGAGGAACAAACTACAACACATCCAACGCTACTTTGATAAAAGGCAGAATGGGAAATGGAGCCTGCAAGAACACACAAGGACAACCAGAGATTCCACAAAAAGGTACTTGTACACATCATATGTACGACCGTTATGGTGCCGAAGCTATAAGGCAGGTCGAGAATTGGTATTTGTGGACAAAGGGACATGATGAAGAGTTTCCAAGAGATGGTACATTTGAGCGAAGTCGATTGGAAAGATTGGAACAAAGATTGAAAGCCAGGAAGAGACAGAATCTAACGATAGACTGGCTTGCATTCCATCTTTGGGATGGTGAATCCAGACAACGGGAACAGCAAGAACGGATAACGGAACTAGAACTTAAAATAAAAAGGATACAGGATACAGTGGAGGAGACAAATGCACAACTGCCCTCGAAATTAGGAATGAAAGTCACAGTTGTCCCATCTGATTTCCAGTTGTCTCCCCAAAAAGGACGGTACAGAGAATTTTTTCGTGTTTCAGGAGATAACGAGAGATTGCAGTGGCAACTCAGGGATGTAGAGATGCAGCCCAGCAATACAAGTGCACAGGCGCACAGATCAGACAACGACAGAAACCGGTGTTTCGAGTGTGGAAAGATGGGACATTGGAGAAGAAGATGTCCGTATGTCAACAGGAAGACAAGGTCATGGGGCAAACCAAGATCAAGGGTACCAGTGCTTACCGGTACCTCAGACAATGATTAGGCCTTCATTGCTGCAAATCCCAAATGATGATTGGCCTCAACAGATTCGATTACTGGACAAACATGAACAACTGTCAATGATTCTTGTGTCTGAAAAGTTTTCAGAGCAAGAATGATTCATTTTTCTTTTTGCTTGTTAACAAATTAATAATTAATTGATCAAATGCCAAAATTGGATCTTCTATTTTGGGCACAGCAATTTTAAATTTACAAAGTTTGGAACAATTGCGTTGCAATTGTTGGCAAACCAAGTAACAAGAGTCACATGATGATCAGGTGGGAATTTCGGACTATTGTTCCGCACGATTGATAGGTCAATGGTCGACTGACATGCAAATGGGTGTGTAGTCAAAATTTGGATAGATTATTGTGAAGGCAGAAAGGGTAATTTCAATTTGACATCATAAGGGTTTTCTAAGAATGGACTTTTGGTTTATTTGTCTATAAGCATTTTGAATTTGATTGACAAATTTTATGAAATTGAAATAAAATTGACACCCATCTGATCTGTAAATAATGGTTCCAACGCAAACAAATATGCATAATGCATGTGTGTGTGTGTTTTTGTGTATCAATCTTACAAGATTGTTGACACCGACAGTGTGCCTGTCTGGAAATGGATAGTTATATGTGGATGGGATTGGGATATGTGGATGGGATTGAATATCCAGAGAATCCGTAAAATAAAATAGAAATATAATTTGATTATGAACATTATCTCTTTTGTCAAGGGAAATGGAATATAAAAATTTTTTTTTGATGTGCTGGGTTATGAGCAGCCATTAATTAATAGTAAAATTGTGAGTAATTTTGGGATTCCATTTTTGATAGAATGTATATGAGAATAACATCTATTTATGGATATGAGCTTCATAAAAGGAAATGAGGAAGTACAAAATCATCCAAATTTGGGAGAGGTCTTACACTGACTTCCCAGAATACTCTGCTCATGGATTTTATATATATAAACTTGAATTTTATCAGCATATAAATTGTGCTGGATGTATGGATGTGTTTTAGGCATAGATGATATGGGAAAAGAGTAAAGAAAATTTTGCTGGTTTGAACTATTGTGGGTTTTCAGTTCTGGAGTTTAAACAAAGTCACTGGTTAACAGATGAGAAAGGATAGTAAATAAATTATTCCCTGCTGGGCAAATTAAGTACGATATTACTAAGACTTATGAGAGCTATTGTTCCGCCTTACAGCAGTGGAAAATTATTGGAAAAAATTAGATCCAACATAATGAATCTATAAAAGAATGTGATAGGGATAATATCCTCAATTTGTACTAATTATTTGATTGTGGGTAAAGGAATTAAGTCATCGTAGTGGATTGTTAACAGCAGCCTGAAAATGTCCTGAGAGTGTGCATCCATGTAATCAGAAATCCCAGATTTGTTTTTACAAACAACATTTTGGTAGAGGTCTTGTGTGGAACACTTCCTTGGTAGATAAAAACGGTACTGCATGCTGGCAGCCACTTTTGCGGCCAGTTAGGCCAAACAAATTGAGAGGAAATTGTAGTTAAATACGTAAGTTACACATGGCTATTTGTAAAAAAGGAAATTTGTTGAGATGGGAAACATTTTTTCGAAGGTTTATTAAGGTGTTATAATATGACATGTGGCAAGGCAAACTATTGGATAGGAAAATTAGATCTGGCTATAGAATAAATTTATTGACCCCTTGAAGTTAATCCTTCGAATCATTGTTTCACTGGCATTTTTGTTCACATTGGAAATAGTTTGGTAGAGCTTTGGTTAAAACCTTTGGTTGCGGTATCTTGGAACGAATTGATAAACCATAGGAGATTGATAAGAATAGAAACAAATATGGACCCAAAATAGAAAGTTGGATTCATGCCTCTCATTGCAAGCAAGCACATGGGGCTAAGGTGGACGATCCCACAGAAAATGAGGCTGCACCTAGCAGCCCAGCAGAACATTCAGTGGTAGAAAAATGATAGTCATGATTTACAGTCATTTGAATTACATTTTAACACCCCTTGCATTGATAAACATTACATTTTCAACATGTGATATTCCTACTTGGAATAGTGACATTTATTTGCCTACATGACATACAATTACCTGCTGATATTAATACAGCATGAGTGAAAAAATGTATCACAACTACACTCATGATCAGGGGATTGAGTTCAACCCCGGGAGATAGGGGGATCAGGGTAAGACAAATAATCTGATTATGTTACATATTAAGGGATTTTCTTTATTTACCTTTTAGGAAGCTTGTTAGTTTGGTATATAATGTTAAATGTCATCGACATATAACTATGTCATAGATATGAATATATACAAGGAGTAGCAGACTTGTTTGTTGGTTTAGTAGTTATATTGGCAATTGTTTTAGTGGTGGCTTGCTTGAAAGCCTTAGTGACGGTGTGTTTGAATAAGGTAACCAACAACACGATGATAACGCATGAAGTGACAAATGAGGAAAGAAATGTGGAACCAGAAAAGGAAGACTTTTATGGCGACATAAATACTGAGATTAAAAGACTAAATCAAGTGATGTTGCAAATGAATACAGTAGAATTAAGATAATGGCATAACGACAATGTTATGAGTTGTGTCAATTACAATATCAATGAACTCATATCACCACGAGTGACACACTGTTAGGAAAAAAAAAAAAAAGAGGGAAAAGAAAAAGTGGAGAGGAATTATGGTAATAATACATTATGCTTAAGTTGTTGGTTTGGGAAAATTGTTGTTGGGAATTAGGTATTCCCGTGTGTGATTGTAATCATATACAATGCTATTCTTAGTTTAGTAATAAAATACATACCTGATTGAATATTATTTGTGTGACGCATATAAATGAATATAACTTTTTGTGTTAAGGAAAAACAACAAATTGTTGAATGTGAAACTGTCGGAAGATATACATGATTATGCTGATTTCATGGTAAGATGTACCCTATCTGATTCAGTGTGTGCGGAAAGCAGATTCAGATATGACTGAGCATAAGGATAAGACGAGATCACATTTTGGAGGGATTGCTAACGGAATTGGGAAGAAGAAAGAAAGAAAATTTGTGGCTAAAAAATGAAGTTAATCGTGGCATACACCCTCTTTCTCAAAGAATGATGAAGACATTCTCCCGTGTAACTTGGAGATGAATGCTTACCTTCACCAAGGAAATTTATGTGACCATTTGCCTGGATCACACTGCAACATATGAAAGAAAGGCGATCACTTACTCTTGTTCGAAGACTTCGAACATTCACCACATCAGAAGTTGCAGGACAACGACATTTTACCTGCAACCTCTGTGAAATGCGGGGACATATGTTATTACTTCACCAACGTCCGGGGAACCAGCATGGAGCTGCAAAAAACGGCTGTGCCCTTGTCACAACAGCTGTGCACGATTCTGCTGGATTGCTCCTGGTAAGGACCATGAATGACCTGAACACCATGGTCCCAACATCATTGTGGATGCATCCGGCATCCCTGTTCCACATCTTGCTGGCCAATCAATGTCACACCAATACTTGCTGCCCACTCACAATAAGGGAGGAGGCAAGTCGACTACAACTGGGTGAAGGCCTTGTTCAGGAATTACTATGGTTTACAGCAAAAAGTGGCAAGAATGCTACAAGGAGAGCAGGGTCAGTCTATGACTCCGCAATGTTACCACAACAGCGAAATCCTACACGAAGTAGTGCAGGAGCTATGAAGACATTAGGAGAAAATGTTTCATACCTGGATTCAAACACAAGTGATCAGCCCTTCCTTTCAAACAAAGTCAACATTTGTGTGGAGGCAAACGTTTTTGCCAGATGGTGCAGATGCTTTACAAAACTTGAAAATGAAGTGAAATTGTTGTATCTTGGTGATGGTGAAGTGTTGTTTTGAAAATATATTTGTGATGCAAATGCAATAGATTGAACAATATGGAAGGAGTCAATGACCAACGAAATGTTTTGTGATTCTTGCAGGATGACGGTGTATGCCTAAGGGAATTTGATTACCAAAGTTATGATTATTTACTTATACTTGTAATGATGTTTACTTGTAGTGATTGATTGTTTACTTATATTGATGTTTAGATTAATGGTTAATATAAACAAAAACAAAAAGATGAGGGAATTGTGGAAGTGTAACTCAGTGTAACATATTGATTGGCCCTGGTAACTTATTAATTAACCTGGTAACAAAGCAGATACATTTTATGTGTATGAACAATGTAATCTCTTGAAACACCTGGTCAAGGCCCCAGGCTAGAGCACCCCCCCCTGCTGTGATTTCCATTTACACAGCAGGAGGGGAGCGAGCTGATGCCAGGACTCGGTGCGATGCATGACCTCTGGACATTAGCGGAGAGGAGATTAAGTCCAGTTTGGCGATATAACGAGAGCAAACGTTGAGTAAAGTACACTTGTCCTCAGAAGCCCTGCCCGACGGAACGATGGAATGAACGAGGACTTGCTACGTGAAGCGCTGACCGAACGGGAGTGTCGGATGAACGAGAAGGACCAGCGAAAAGAGTTAACCTGATCCATTATATTATGCGGTATCATTTTGGTAATTGGATGAAGTGAATACAGTTTAATAAACTAGACCTTTGTAACCTGTGTCCGGTCGTTGGAGTCCTGTGAGTCCCCCAGTAAATTCCCTGACAATCTTGGAGGCACCGCTGCGATCAATTGTACAAGCAAGTCTTCTTTAAAAGGTGAGTGTGTCTTGTCTTGTCCAATATGATTTACGAACTTGGAAGTTATGGGTACATACATGGGGGAGCAGGTGATCTGGGGCTGCTTTGCGCAGAGATGCCGCGATATAGGTGGCGTGAGCCATCACGAATGGGATTTCGATAAACGACTGTAGCAATTTATTCGTTTTTTTCTAAATGATTTCTGTAAATACGTATTTTTACGCTGGTTATTAAAGGGCCTTACTGTGACCTGGAAGCGGGCGGAGCAAGTGTGCACCTTGCGACCGCTTGCTTCCAGGACGTGTAAGGCCGGTACACTCGTTTACCCACCAGCACACGGATAAAGTACTACTTTTTTTTGCACTTGTTCGAAGCACTTGACTTGATCGGCGCTTGGCGAGCGACAGGGAACTGGGAAACGGAATTATACTTATATATATATATATTTCCAATATGGTACACCGGCCACAACGATTTTAGCGATTATCCGAGTTTTTTTTAACGATTTCTGTAAATACGTATTTTTCCTGCGCTGTGTAATTCTTCTGACACGCGCCACGAAGAAACGCACCACTGATGTGCATGAAGCGACTTGTTTGCCGGTTCGGTAAGGTCCGTCCGTACACGTGTACAATCGTGTACACCCGTTTTAAATAAATAATTTTTTTCAGTTTTCCTGCCATGCCTATAAATTCATGACAGACAACCCCCCTCATGCCGGTCCAGAATTATGATGAAAGATGGCGATTGAGAAAAAAATTGCATCAAATTTTGTCCAGGTCCATCAAGAAGCCTTTGAGACATGCTTCACGGTTGAATAAAAAACCACCGTTAAGAGTACTTCTTTTTTTGTTCAAAGCACTCGACTTCGAGCCAGCGACTTGCTCGGCGGGGGATATAATTTTAGATATATATATAGTATGGGCATGCCCTAGTGAGAGATAATTACAGGAAATGGTGTTTTGTGAGTAGCAACCACTCTCTGGTCGAGGCTCATAGAAAAATTGATACTTATTGATTTGGCACGCTTACAATAGATATTAATGGCGAGGGTTCTGTGGTCGTTCGTTTTGGCTTTGCGAATGGACCAAAGAGACAAAGTGAGAAAGAGAGACAGACAGAGAGAGATAGACAGAAAAAAAGAAAGAAAGAGAGACATAGAGACAAACAGAGATAAAAATGATAGTCAGACACATAGAGAGAGACAGACAAAAAGAGATAGACAGAGTGAGACAAAGTGAGAAAGAGAGACAGACAGAGAGAGATAGACAGAAAAGAAAGAAAGAGAGACATAGAGACAAACAGAGATAAAGATGATAGTCAGAGTCAGACACATAGAGAGAGACAGACAAAAAGAGATAGACAGAGTGAGACAAAGTGAGAAAGAGAGACAGACAGAGAGAGATAGACAGAAAAAAAGAAAGAAAGAGAGACATAGAGACAAACAGAGATAAAAATGATAGTCAGACACATAGAGAGACAGACAAAAAGAGATAGACAGAGTGAGACAAAGTGAGAAAGAGAGACAGACAGAGAGAGATAGACAGAAAAAGAAAGAAAGAGAGACATAGAGACAAACAGAGATAAAGATGATAGTCAGACACATAGAGAGAGACAGACAAAAAGAGATAGACAGAGTGAGACAAAGTGAGAAAGAGAGACAGACAGAGAGAGATAGACAGAAAAAGAAAGAAAGAGAGACATAGAGACAAACAGAGATAAAGATGATAGTCAGAGTCAGACACATAGAGAGAGACAGACAAAAAGAGATAGACAGAGTGAGACAAAGTGAGAAAGAGAGACAGACAGAGAGAGATAGACAGAAAAAGAAAGAAAGAGAGACATAGAGACAAACAGAGATAAAGTTGATAGTCAGAGTCAGACACATAGAGAGAGACAGACAAAAAGAGATAGACAGAGTGAGAGAAAGAGAGACAGACAGAGAGAGATAGACAGAAAAAAAGAAAGAAAGAGAGACATAGAGACAAACAGAGATAAAAATGATAGTCAGACACATAGAGAGAGACAGACAAAAAGAGATAGACAGAGTGAGACAAAGTGAGAAAGAGAGACAGACAGAGAGAGATAGACAGAAAAAGAAAGAAAGAGAGACATAGAGACAAACAGAGATAAAGATGATAGTCAGACACATGTTTTACAGATGGATACAGGTGGGACAAAGGGAAACACCGTATCAAGACAAGCCGACCAATCAAGGGAAACCAGAGACTTCTACTTCAGATACTCCTTGAAAATGGTGATATTTATCCTAGGAATGGGTTCTCTGGTAGTGGGGACTCTGTGTTGTATGGATTATTTTGGGGTAATGAGGGAACAAAACGCAACACCAGCAAATGATACACAGATATATGATCATGCGGAACGACAAAAGCAGAAGAGAAGTTTGATGAAGGATAAAGACACACCTTTAGAATCCGATGGATTACACGGGATTAATACTTTTTTACATTTAGCCCATACAAGGGCTGCTATAGCAAATGGAACTTGTTGTTGGAACTTGTTGTTGGAACTTGTTGTTGGAACTTGCTGTTGGAACTTGTTGTTGGAACTTGTTGGAACTTGTTGTTGGAACTTGTTGTTGGAACTTGTTGTTGAAACTTGCTGTTGGAACTTGTTGTTGGAACTTGCTGTTGGAACTTGTTGTTGGAACTTGCTGTTGGAACTTGCTGTTGGAACTTGTTGTTGGAACTTGTTGTTGGAACTTGTTGTTGGAACTTGTTGGAACTTGTTGTTGCAACTTGCTGTTGGAACTTGTTGTTGGAACTTGTTGGAACTTGTTGTTGGAACTTGTTGTTGGAACTTGTTGTTGAAACTTGCTGTTGGAACTTGTTGTTGGAACTTGCTGTTGGAACTTGTTGTTGGAACTTGCTGTTGGAACTTGCTGTTGGAACTTGTTGTTGGAACTTGTTGTTGGAACTTGTTGTTGGAACTTGTTGGAACTTGTTGTTGCAACTTGCTGTTGGAACTTGCTGTTGGACCTTGTTGGAACTTGTTGTTGGAACTTGTTGTTGGAACTTGTTGTTGGAACTTGTTGTTGAAACTTGCTGTTGGAACTTGTTGTTGGAACTTGCTGTTGGAACTTGTTGTTGGAACTTGCTGTTGGAACTTGCTGTTGGAACTTGTTGTTGGAACTTGTTGTTGGAACTTGTTGTTGGAACTTGTTGGAACTTGTTGTTGCAACTTGCTGTTGGAACTTGCTGTTGGAACTTGTTGGAACTTGTTGTTGGAACTTGTTGTTGGAACTTGTTGTTGGAACTTGTTGGAACTTGTTGTTGGAACTTGTTGTTGGAACTTGTTGTTGGAACTTGCTGTTGGAACTTGTTGTTGGAACTTGTTGTTGGAACTTGTTGTTGGAACTTGCTGATGGAACTTGTTGTTGGAACTTGTTGTTGGAACTTGTTGGAACTTGTTGTTGCAACTTGCTGTTGGAACTTGCTGTTGGAACTTGTTGGAACTTGTTGTTGGAACTTGTTGTTGGAACTTGTTGTTGGAACTTGCTGTTGGAACTTGTTGTTGGAACTTGCTGTTGGAACTTGCTGTTGGAACTTGTTGTTGGAACTTGTTGTTGGAACTTGTTGGAACTTGTTGTTGCAACTTGCTGTTGGAACTTGCTGTTGGAACTTGTTGGAACTTGTTGTTGGAACTTGCTGTTGGAACTTGTTGTTGGAACTTGCTGTTGGAACTTGTTGTTGGAACTTGTTGTTGGAACCTGTTGTTGGAACTTGTTGGAACTTGTTGTTGCAACTTGCTGTTTGCTGTTGGAACTTGCTGTTGGAACTTGTTGGAACTTGTTGTTGGAACTTGTTGTTGGAACTTGTTGGAACTTGTTGTTGCAACTTGCTGTTGGAACTTGCTGTTGGAACTTGTTGGAACTTGTTGTTGGAACTTGTTGTTGGAACTTGTTGTTGGAACTTGCTGTTGGAACTTGTTGGAACTTGTTGTTGGAACTTGTTGTTGGAACTTGTTGTTGGAACTTGCTGTTGGAACTTGTTGTTGGAACTTGTTGTTGGAACTTGTTGTTGGAACTTGTTGTTGGAATGAATGGGAACATTCAAATGTTGGGTTTTGCTAACATTTCCACAACGTCGCTACAACGTTTCACTTTCGTTGTTGCAACGTTTTGCTCCAACGTTTTGGGGACATTCGAATGTCAAGTGAATCGAATGAGAATTCAGGAATTATTTCATTATTAACGATTAATGAAGTACTTATTTAATTAATTACATTTCTTATTACATTACAGTAATTACATTACAGTAATTACCTGAGGTAATTACAGTAATTACAGTTCCGGTAATTACAGTAATTACAGTAATCATTACAGTAATTGCAGTAATCTTATTACAGTAATTACATTACATTAACTCAGGCACCTTTTGAGTAAGGAAGCTGATATTTGGACATGACACTGACCAAGTGATGTGGCTGTCAAGGAAAATATTGATTTATTGATTAATCATTTAATAAATAAACTCGTTGATTTATAAATGACTTATTTAATTAAAATTCCTGAGAGATACATCTTCGGATGAAATACTTGCAGATTGGTTATGCTATGAGCCAATTGATTAAGGAAAATATTTTGTGATGGCCATATTGGCAATTTCGTGGCCATATTCGTGGCAACTCAGTTAGTGCCACTGCACCTTTAAAATGCATCCCTGCGTTCATTTTTCGATCGATTGAGTTGAAATTTTGAACAATCGGATCTGGACTGTCGTTGTTAACGACTCTAGCACGCACTCGTCCAATCAGGATGGAGCGGTATGGTCCCCGGATCATCACTGCCCGCAGTTTTAATTAATTTTACTTTTTCTCTTGGTCATATAATTTTGAAGACATGCGTGTCATGATAGAGGAAATGTTTGTTCTGTTGAACGGAATAAATGTTGTTTATTTGTGTGGGAGTGTATTTTTGTGTATTTCTTGTGTATTTTGGATATATTTTCACGACTAATTCCAGTTAACATCCTGCAAAATTTGCTCGTTTGCTGGCCGAGTCGAAATTGCGTTGAGTTTCTATGGCATGCGCCATTAAAAGCGCTGTGTAATGGTTGAGCTCCTTTTATTTCGGTTTGGTCATGCGGATGAGCAAACAAAGTGACAAATGCTGCGGCTGGAGCAGTAGAAGCGATGTTTTTTTAAATGGAAACGATGTAATGAGTAATTAAAAGTGGGAGGGGGCAACACCACGCATACCTCTTTTAAGGTGTGTATAAACCCTGGAATATTTCAGCAATCAATACAATGCTGAAACTATGTAAGTTAAGTTAATGAGTAATTTACTGAGTAATTTAATGAGTAATTTAATGAGTAATTTAATGAGTAATTTAACGAATAATTTAATGAGTAATTTAATGAGTAATTTAATGAGTAATTTAACGAATAATTTAATGAGTAATTTAATGAGTAATTTAACGAATAATTTAATGAGTAATTTAATGAGTAATTTAATGAGTAATTTAACGAATAATTTAATGAGTAATTTAATGAGTAATTTAATGAGTAATTTAATAAGTAATTTAATAAGTAATTTAATGAGGAATTAAAAGTGGGAGGGGGCAACACCACGCATACCTCTTTTAAGGTGTGTATAAACCCTGGAATAAACGTGGGAGGGGGCAACACCACGCATACCTCTTTTAAGGTATGTATAAACCCTGGAATATTTCAGCAATCAATACGATGCTGAAATGATGTAATTTACTGTGTAAGAGGGTCGACCTTGGGTTTGTTTGGGTTTGTTGTTTATTTTGTGGATGTGTATTTTTTGTGTATTTTGGATATATTTTCACGACTAATTCCAGTTAACATCCTGCAAAATTTGCTCGTTTTCTGGCTGAGTCGAAATTGCGTTGAGTTTCTATGGCATGCGCCATTAAAAGCGCTGTGTAATGGTTGAGCTCCCTTTATTTCGTTTTGGTCATGCGGATGAGCAAACAAAATGACGAATGCTGCGGCTGGAGCAGTGGAAGCGATTTTTGAATTGTTCAATGATTATTCGATATTGTTATGACTTATTGTCAATAGGTATACTGAGTGGCCATGAGGTAGCCTGTTGCTATGTACAGTTTTATTCTAGTGTTGATTATACCACATAGCTGTGGTGATAAAGGAAATGTTCGTTTAAATAGATGACTATGATATGACCATGACTATAAAATCATGATGATTATTATGAATGATATCATAGGGTTCAAATGCAGAATGATTGCATGAACTTGGGAAAGAACTTTCAAGCCCTATGGGATCAATTGGGTGTTACAAGCGATGGAGTTTCAAAATTTAGCATGATTGAAGGAATTTTACAGTCTTATTTCAGGAGTTTTACGAAATTTAAATTGCCAAGAGATTTTGGGTACTATTAAAGGAAAAATGATGAGATATTTTTCCAATGAACTTTAATATCTGCCATCCATTTTGGCTGTCTCACGAATGAAGGATGAGTTGCCTTTAGTGGTTGCAAAGAAAATTTGTGGAGACCAGGCAAAATGGGGAAATATGTCAGATATGACCCTAGGACAGGACGGTGATTCATCAATTGACATGAGGTACGAACCAGAGGTGACGACCGATAAAATTCGATCTCAGTCAATGGATGGACCTGTCCTGATATCATTGGGGAAAGGGCTTATGCAAGGAGTCATCCAAAATGATTAATTTGATTTATTGATGAATATTGATGAATTAATTGAAATTGAATAATTGATTGAATTGTTGATTGATTG
The DNA here is from genome assembly GCF_964187855.1 of Myxine glutinosa. NCBI lineage: Eukaryota > Metazoa > Chordata > Myxini > Myxiniformes > Myxinidae > Myxine > Myxine glutinosa. The sequence goes on along the minus strand of NC_136263.1, from coordinate 57,209,958 downwards.
AATCTAATTGATTGAATTTAATTGAATAAAATTAACTGAATAAATTGAACTGAATAAATTGAATTGAATATATTGATTGTTTGATTGATGAAAATGCGGTCTCAAGAAAGAAGCTTTGATATCTTTGCGAGATATTATCAATGTGGAGACAACCTGGGAAAATTGAGCAAGGTGGTGAGTTTATATACAGATATATATGTGCGGTTACCATTGTGTGATTTCCCCGTCAACAGAGCGGACACCTGAGGATTCACCCATTTCATACTGACCCTTTGGCTCATCTGCAAATACTGATCTGTGAGATTGGATTGTGCAAAAGCCACAGCTGAGGGAAATTCTCTGGAAATCACCATGTGAACAGGTGGAGAGACCCTTCCTGGAGGTACGAGTGAAGCTTTAGAGGAACAAACTACAACACATCCAACGCTACTTTGATAAAAGGCAGAATGGGAAATGGAGCCTGCAAGAACACACAAGGACAACCAGAGATTCCACAAAAAGGTACTTGTACACATCATATGTACGACCGTTATGGTGCCGAAGCTATAAGGCAGGTCGAGAATTGGTATTTGTGGACAAAGGGACATGATGAAGAGTTTCCAAGAGATGGTACATTTGAGCGAAGTCGATTGGAAAGATTGGAACAAAGATTGAAAGCCAGGAAGAGACAGAATCTAACGATAGACTGGCTTGCATTCCATCTTTGGGATGGTGAATCCAGACAACGGGAACAGCAAGAACGGATAACGGAACTAGAACTTAAAATAAAAAGGATACAGGATACAGTGGAGGAGACAAATGCACAACTGCCCTCGAAATTAGGAATGAAAGTCACAGTTGTCCCATCTGATTTCCAGTTGTCTCCCCAAAAAGGACGGTACAGAGAATTTTTTCGTGTTTCAGGAGATAACGAGAGATTGCAGTGGCAACTCAGGGATGTAGAGATGCAGCCCAGCAATACAAGTGCACAGGCGCACAGATCAGACAACGACAGAAACCGGTGTTTCGAGTGTGGAAAGATGGGACATTGGAGAAGAAGATGTCCGTATGTCAACAGGAAGACAAGGTCATGGGGCAAACCAAGATCAAGGGTACCAGTGCTTACCGGTACCTCAGACAATGATTAGGCCTTCATTGCTGCAAATCCCAAATGATGATTGGCCTCAACAGATTCGATTACTGGACAAACATGAACAACTGTCAATGATTCTTGTGTCTGAAAAGTTTTCAGAGCAAGAATGATTCATTTTTCTTTTTGCTTGTTAACAAATTAATAATTAATTGATCAAATGCCAAAATTGGATCTTCTATTTTGGGCACAGCAATTTTAAATTTACAAAGTTTGGAACAATTGCGTTGCAATTGTTGGCAAACCAAGTAACAAGAGTCACATGATGATCAGGTGGGAATTTCGGACTATTGTTCCGCACGATTGATAGGTCAATGGTCGACTGACATGCAAATGGGTGTGTAGTCAAAATTTGGATAGATTATTGTGAAGGCAGAAAGGGTAATTTCAATTTGACATCATAAGGGTTTTCTAAGAATGGACTTTTGGTTTATTTGTCTATAAGCATTTTGAATTTGATTGACAAATTTTATGAAATTGAAATAAAATTGACACCCATCTGATCTGTAAATAATGGTTCCAACACAAACAAATATGCATAATGCATGTGTGTGTGTGTTTTTGTGTATCAATCTTACAAGATTGTTGACACCGACAGTGTGCCTGTCTGGAAATGGATAGTTATATGTGGATGGGATTGGGATATGTGGATGGGATTGAATATCCAGAGAATCCGTAAAATAAAATAGAAATATAATTTGATTATGAACATTATCTCTTTTGTCAAGGGAAATGGAATATAAAAATTTTTTTTTGATGTGCTGGGTTATGAGCAGCCATTAATTAATAGTAAAATTGTGAGTAATTTTGGGATTCCATTTTTGATAGAATGTATATGAGAATAACATCTATTTATGGATATGAGCTTCATAAAAGGAAATGAGGAAGTACAAAATCATCCAAATTTGGGAGAGGTCTTACACTGACTTCCCAGAATACTCTGCTCATGGATTTTATATATATAAACTTGAATTTTATCAGCATATAAATTGTGCTGGATGTATGGATGTGTTTTAGGCATAGATGATATGGGAAAAGAGTAAAGAACATTTTGCTGGTTTGAACTATTGTGGGTTTTCAGTTCTGGAGTTTAAACAAAGTCACTGGTTAACAGATGAGAAAGGATAGTAAATAAATTATTCCCTGCTGGGCAAATTAAGTACGATATTACTAAGACTTATGAGAGCTATTGTTCCGCCTTACAGCAGTGGAAAATTATTGGAAAAAATTAGATCCAACATAATGAATCTATAAAAGAATGTGATAGGGATAATATCCTCAATTTGTACTAATTATTTGATTGTGGGTAAAGGAATTAAGTCATCGTAGTGGATTGTTAACAGCAGCCTGAAAATGTCCTGAGAGTGTGCATCCATGTAATCAGAAATCCCAGATTTGTTTTTACAAACAACATTTTGGTAGAGGTCTTGTGTGGAACACTTCCTTGGTAGATAAAAACGGTACTGCATGCTGGCAGCCACTTTTGCGGCCAGTTAGGCCAAACAAATTGAGAGGAAATTGTAGTTAAATACGTAAGTTACACATGGCTATTTGTAAAAAAGGAAATTTGTTGAGATGGGAAACATTTTTTCGAAGGTTTATTAAGGTGTTATAATATGACATGTGGCAAGGCAAACTATTGGATGGGAAAATTAGATCTGGCTATAGAATAAATTTATTGACCCCTTGAAGTTAATCCTTCAAATCATTGTTTCACTGGCATTTTTGTTCAAATTGGAAATAGTTTGGTAGAGCTTTGGTTAAAACCTTTGGTTGCGGTATCTTGGAACGAATTGATAAACCATAGGAGATTGATAAGAATAGAAACAAATATGGACCCAAAATAGAAAGTTGGATTCATGCCTCTCATTGCAAGCAAGCACATGGGGCTAAGGTGGACGATCCCACAGAAAATGAGGCTGCACCTAGCAGCCCAGCAGAACATTCAGTGGTAGAAAAATGATAGTCGTGATTTACAGTCATTTGAATTACATTTTAACACCCCTTGCATTGATAAACATTACATTTTCAACATGTGATATTCCTACTTGGAATAGTGACATTTATTTGCCTACATGACATACAATTACCTGCTGATATTAATACAGCATGAGTGAAAAAATGTATCACAACTACACTCATGATCAGGGGATTGAGTTCAACCCCGGGAGATAGGGGGATCAGGGTAAGACAAATAATCTGATTATGTTACATATTAAGGGATTTTCTTTATTTACCTTTTAGGAAGCTTGTTAGTTTGGTATATAATGTTAAATGTCATCGACATATAACTATGTCATAGATATGAATATATACAAGGAGTAGCAGACTTGTTTGTTGGTTTAGTAGTTATATTGGCAATTGTTTTAGTGGTGGCTTGCTTGAAAGCCTTAGTGACGGTGTGTTTGAATAAGGTAACCAACAACACGATGATAACGCATGAAGTGACAAATGAGGAAAGAAATGTGGAACCAGAAAAGGAAGACTTTTATGGCGACATAAATACTGAGATTAAAAGACTAAATCAAGTGATGTTGCAAATGAATACAGTAGAATTAAGATAATGGCATAACGACAATGTTATGAGTTGTGTCAATTACAATATCAATGAACTCATATCACCACGAGTGACACACTGTTAGGAAAAAAAAAAAAAAGAGGGAAAAGAAAAAGTGGAGAGGAATTATGGTAATAATACATTATGCTTAAGTTGTTGGTTTGGGAAAATTGTTGTTGGGAATTAGGTATTCCCGTGTGTGATTGTAATCATATACAATGCTATTCTTAGTTTAGTAATAAAATACATACCTGATTGAATATTATTTGTGTGACGCATATAAATGAATATAACTTTTTGTGTTAAGGAAAAACAACAAATTGTTGAATGTGAAACTGTCGGAAGATATACATGATTATGCTGATTTCATGGTAAGATGTACCCTATCTGATTCAGTGTGTGCGGAAAGCAGATTCAGATATGACTGAGCATAAGGATAAGACGAGATCACATTTTGGAGGGATTGCTAACGGAATTGGGAAGAAGAAAGAAAGAAAATTTGTGGCTAAAAAATGAAGTTAATCGTGGCATACACCCTCTTTCTCAAAGAATGATGAAGACATTCTCCCGTGTAACTTGGAGATGAATGCTTACCTTCACCAAGGAAATTTATGTGACCATTTGCCTGGATCACACTGCAACATATGAAAGAAAGGCGATCACTTACTCTTGTTCGAAGACTTCGAACATTCACCACATCAGAAGTTGCAGGACAACGACATTTTACCTGCAACCTCTGTGAAATGCGGGGACATATGTTATTACTTCACCAACGTCCGGGGAACCAGCATGGAGCTGCAAAAAACGGCTGTGCCCTTGTCACAACAGCTGTGCACGATTCTGCTGGATTGCTCCTGGTAAGGACCATGAATGACCTGAACACCATGGTCCCAACATCATTGTGGATGCATCCGGCATCCCTGTTCCACATCTTGCTGGCCAATCAATGTCACACCAATACTTGCTGCCCACTCACAATAAGGGAGGAGGCAAGTCGACTACAACTGGGTGAAGGCCTTGTTCAGGAATTACTATGGTTTACAGCAAAAAGTGGCAAGAATGCTACAAGGAGAGCAGGGTCAGTCTATGACTCCGCAATGTTACCACAACAGCGAAATCCTACACGAAGTAGTGCAGGAGCTATGAAGACATTAGGAGAAAATGTTTCATACCTGGATTCAAACACAAGTGATCAGCCCTTCCTTTCAAACAAAGTCAACATTTGTGTGGAGGCAAACGTTTTTGCCAGATGGTGCAGATGCTTTACAAAACTTGAAAATGAAGTGAAATTGTTGTATCTTGGTGATGGTGAAGTGTTGTTTTGAAAATATATTTGTGATGCAAATGCAATAGATTGAACAATATGGAAGGAGTCAATGACCAACGAAATGTTTTGTGATTCTTGCAGGATGACGGTGTATGCCTAAGGGAATTTGATTACCAAAGTTATGATTATTTACTTATACTTGTAATGATGTTTACTTGTAGTGATTGATTGTTTACTTATATTGATGTTTAGATTAATGGTTAATATAAACAAAAACAAAAAGATGAGGGAATTGTGGAAGTGTAACTCAGTGTAACATATTGATTGGCCCTGGTAACTTATTAATTAACCTGGTAACAAAGCAGATACATTTTATGTGTATGAACAATGTAATCTCTTGAAACACCTGGTCAAGGCCCCAGGCTAGAGCACCCCCCCCTGCTGTGATTTCCATTTACACAGCAGGAGGGGAGCGAGCTGATGCCAGGACTCGGTGCGATGCATGACCTCGGGACATTAGCGGAGAGGAGATTAAGTCCAGTTTGGCGATATAACGAGAGCAAACGTTGAGTAAAGTACACTTGTCCTCAGAAGCCCTGCCCGACGGAACGATGGAATGAACGAGGACTTGCTACGTGAAGCGCTGACCGAACGGGAGTGTCGGATGAACGAGAAGGACCAGCGAAAAGAGTTAACCTGATCCATTATATTATGCGGTATCATTTTGGTAATTGGATGAAGTGAATACAGTTTAATAAACTAGACCTTTGTAACCTGTGTCCGGTCGTTGGAGTCCTGTGAGTCCCCCAGTAAATTCCCTGACAATCTTGGAGGCACCGCTGGGATCAATTGTACAAGCAAGTCTTCTTTAAAAGGTGAGTGTGTCTTGTCTTGTCCAATATGATTTACGAACTTGGAAGTTATGGGTACATACATGGGGGAGCAGGTGATCTGTGGCTGCTTTGCGCAGAGATGCCGCGATATAGGTGGCGTGAGCCATCACGAATGGGATTTCGATAAACGACTGTAGCAATTTATTCGTTTTTTTCTAAATGATTTCTGTAAATACGTATTTTTACGCTGGTTATTAAAGGGCCTTACTGTGACCTGGAAGCGGGCGGAGCAAGTGTGCACCTTGCGACCGCTTGCTTCCAGGACGTGTAAGGCCGGTACACTCGTTTACCCACCAGCACACGGATAAAGTACTACTTTTTTTTGCACTTGTTCGAAGCACTTGACTTGATCGGCGCTTGGCGAGCGACAGGGAACTGGGAAACGGAATTATACTTATATATATATATATTTCCAATATGGTACACCGGCCACAACGATTTTAGCGATTATCCGAGTTTTTTTTAACGATTTCTGTAAATACGTATTTTTCCTGCGCTGTGTAATTCTTCTGACACGCGCCACGAAGAAACGCACCACTGATGTGCATGAAGCGACTTGTTTGCCGGTTCGGTAAGGTCCGTCCGTACACGTGTACAATCGTGTACACCCGTTTTAAATAAATAATTTTTTTCAGTTTTCCCGCCATGCCTATAAATTCATGACAGACAACCCCCCTCATGCCGGTCCAGAATTATGATGAAAGATGGCGATTGAGAAAAAAATTGCATCAAATTTTGTCCAGGTCCATCAAGAAGCCTTTGAGACATGCTTCACGGTTGAATAAAAAACCACCGTTAAGAGTACTTCTTTTTTTGTTCAAAGCACTCGACTTGGAGCCAGCGACTTGCTCGGCGGGGGATATAATTTTAGATATATATATAGTATGGGCATGCCCTAGTGAGAGATAATTACAGGAAATGGTGTTTTGTGAGTAGCAACCACTCTCTGGTCGAGGCTCATAGAAAAATTGATACTTATTGATTTGGCACGCTTACAATAGATATTAATGGCGAGGGTTCTGTGGTCGTTCGTTTTGGCTTTGCGAATGGACCAAAGAGACAAAGTGAGAAAGAGAGACAGACAGAGAGAGATAGACAGAAAAAGAAAGAAAGAGAGACATAGAGACAAACAGAGATAAAGATGATAGTCAGACACATAGAGAGAGACAGACAAAAAGAGATAGACAGAGTGAGACAAAGTGAGAAAGAGAGACAGACAGAGAGAGATAGACAGAAAAAGAAAGAAAGAGAGACATAGAGACAAACAGAGATAAAGATGATAGTCAGAGTCAGACACATAGAGAGAGACAGACAAAAAGAGATAGACAGAGTGAGACAAAGTGAGAAAGAGAGACAGACAGAGAGAGATAGACAGAAAAAGAAAGAAAGAGAGACATAGAGACAAACAGAGATAAAGATGATAGTCAGAGTCAGACACATAGAGAGAGACAGACAAAAAGAGATAGACAGAGTGAGACAAAGTGAGAAAGAGAGACAGACAGAGAGAGATAGACAGAAAAAAAGAAAGAAAGAGAGACATAGAGACAAACAGAGATAAAAATGATAGTCAGACACATAGAGAGAGACAGACAAAAAGAGATAGACAGAGTGAGACAAAGTGAGAAAGAGAGACAGACAGAGAGAGATAGACAGAAAAAGAAAGAAAGAGAGACATAGAGACAAACAGAGATAAAGATGATAGTCAGACACATGTTTTACAGATGGATACAGGTGGGACAAAGGGAAACACCGTATCAAGACAAGCCGACCAATCAAGGGAAACCAGAGACTTCTACTTCAGATACTCCTTGAAAATGGTGATATTTATCCTAGGAATGGGTTCTCTGGTAGTGGGGACTCTGTGTTGTATGGATTATTTTGGGGTAATGAGGGAACAAAACGCAACACCAGCAAATGATACACAGATATATGATCATGCGGAACGACAAAAGCAGAAGAGAAGTTTGATGAAGGATAAAGACACACCTTTAGAATCCGATGGATTACACGGGATTAATACTTTTTTACATTTAGCCCATACAAGGGCTGCTATAGCAAATGGAACTTGTTGTTGGAACTTGTTGTTGGAACTTGCTGTTGGAACTTGTTGTTGGAACTTGTTGGAACTTGTTGTTGGAACTTGTTGTTGGAACTTGTTGTTGAAACTTGCTGTTGGAACTTGTTGTTGGAACTTGCTGTTGGAACTTGTTGTTGGAACTTGCTGTTGGAACTTGCTGTTGGAACTTGTTGTTGGAACTTGTTGTTGGAACTTGTTGTTGGAACTTGTTGGAACTTGTTGTTGCAACTTGCTGTTGGAACTTGTTGTTGGAACTTGCTGTTGGAACTTGCTGTTGGAACTTGTTGTTGGAACTTGTTGTTGGAACTTGTTGTTGGAACTTGTTGTTGGAACTTGTTGGAACTTGTTGTTGCAACTTGCTGTTGGAACTTGCTGTTGGACCTTGTTGGAACTTGTTGTTGGAACTTGTTGTTGGAACTTGTTGTTGGAACTTGTTGTTGAAACTTGCTGTTGGAACTTGTTGTTGGAACTTGCTGTTGGAACTTGTTGTTGGAACTTGCTGTTGGAACTTGCTGTTGGAACTTGTTGTTGGAACTTGTTGTTGGAACTTGTTGTTGGAACTTGTTGGAACTTGTTGTTGCAACTTGCTGTTGGAACTTGCTGTTGGAACTTGTTGGAACTTGTTGTTGGAACTTGTTGTTGGAACTTGTTGTTGGAACTTGTTGGAACTTGTTGTTGGAACTTGTTGTTGGAACTTGTTGTTGGAACTTGCTGTTGGAACTTGTTGTTGGAACTTGTTGTTGGAACTTGTTGTTGGAACTTGTTGTTGGAACTTGTTGTTGGAACTTGTTGGAACTTGTTGTTGCAACTTGCTGTTGGAACTTGCTGTTGGAACTTGTTGGAACTTGTTGTTGGAACTTGTTGTTGGAACTTGTTGTTGGAACTTGCTGTTGGAACTTGTTGTTGGAACTTGCTGTTGGAACTTGCTGTTGGAACTTGTTGTTGGAACTTGTTGTTGGAACTTGTTGTTGGAACTTGTTGGAACTTGTTGTTGCAACTTGCTGTTGGAACTTGCTGTTGGAACTTGTTGGAACTTGTTGTTGGAACTTGCTGTTGGAACTTGTTGTTGGAACTTGCTGTTGGAACTTGTTGTTGGAACTTGTTGTTGGAACCTGTTGTTGGAACTTGTTGGAACTTGTTGTTGCAACTTGCTGTTGGAACTTGCTGTTGGAACTTGTTGGAACTTGTTGTTGGAACTTGTTGTTGGAACTTGTTGGAACTTGTTGTTGCAACTTGCTGTTGGAACTTGCTGTTGGAACTTGTTGGAACTTGTTGTTGGAACTTGTTGTTGGAACTTGTTGTTGGAACTTGCTGTTGGAACTTGTTGGAACTTGTTGTTGGAACTTGTTGTTGGAACTTGTTGTTGGAACTTGCTGTTGGAACTTGTTGTTGGAACTTGTTGTTGGAACTTGTTGTTGGAACTTGTTGTTGGAACTTGTTGTTGGAATGAATGGGAACATTCAAATGTTGGGTTTTGCTAACATTTCCACAACGTCGCTACAACGTTTCACTTTCGTTGTTGCAACGTTTTGCTCCAACGTTTTGGGGACATTCGAATGTCAAGTGAATCGAATGAGAATTCAGGAATTATTTCATTATTAACGATTAATGAAGTACTTATTTAATTAATTACATTTCTTATTACATTACAGTAATTACATTACAGTAATTACCTGAGGTAATTACAGTAATTACAGTTCCGGTAATTACAGTAATTACAGTAATCATTACAGTAATTGCAGTAATCTTATTACAGTAATTACATTACATTAACTCAGGCACCTTTTGAGTAAGGAAGCTGATATTTGGACATGACACTGACCAAGTGATGTGGCTGTCAAGGAAAATATTGATTTATTGATTAATCATTTAATAAATAAACTCGTTGATTTATAAATGACTTATTTAATTAAAATTCCTGAGAGATACATCTTCGGATGAAATACTTGCAGATTGGTTATGCTATGAGCCAATTGATTAAGGAAAATATTTTGTGATGGCCATATTGGCAATTTCGTGGCCATATTCGTGGCAACTCAGTTAGTGCCACTGCACCTTTAAAATGCATCCCTGCGTTCATTTTTCGATCGATTGAGTTGAAATTTTGAACAATCGGATCTGGACTGTCGTTGTTAACGACTCTAGCACGCACTCGTCCAATCAGGATGGAGCGGTATGGTCCCCGGATCATCACTGCCCGCAGTTTTAATTAATTTTACTTTTTCTCTTGGTCATATAATTTTGAAGACATGCGTGTCATGATAGAGGAAATGTTTGTTCTGTTGAACGGAATAAATGTTGTTTATTTGTGTGGGAGTGTATTTTTGTGTATTTCTTGTGTATTTTGGATATATTTTCACGACTAATTCCAGTTAACATCCTGCAAAATTTGCTCCTTTGCTGGCCGAGTCGAAATTGCGTTGAGTTTCTATGGCATGCGCCATTAAAAGCGCTGTGTAATGGTTGAGCTCCTTTTATTTCGGTTTGGTCATGCGGATGAGCAAACAAAGTGACAAATGCTGCGGCTGGAGCAGTAGAAGCGATGTTTTTTTAAATGGAAACGATGTAATGAGTAATTAAAAGTGGGAGGGGGCAACACCACGCATACCTCTTTTAAGGTGTGTATAAACCCTGGAATATTTCAGCAATCAATACAATGCTGAAACTATGTAAGTTAAGTTAATGAGTAATTTACTGAGTAATTTAATGAGTAATTTAATGAGTAATTTAATGAGTAATTTAATGAGTAATTTAACGAATAATTTAATGAGTAATTTAATGAGTAATTTAATGAGTAATTTAACGAATAATTTAATGAGTAATTTAATGAGTAATTTAACGAATAATTTAATGAGTAATTTAATGAGTAATTTAATGAGTAATTTAACGAATAATTTAATGAGTAATTTAATGAGTAATTTAATGAGTAATTTAATAAGTAATTTAATAAGTAATTTAATGAGGAATTAAAAGTGGGAGGGGGCAACACCACGCATACCTCTTTTAAGGTGTGTATAAACCCTGGAATAAACGTGGGAGGGGGCAACACCACGCATACCTCTTTTAAGGTATGTATAAACCCTGGAATATTTCAGCAATCAATACGATGCTGAAATGATGTAATTTACTGTGTAAGAGGGTCGACCTTGGGTTTGTTTGGGTTTGTTGTTTATTTTGTGGATGTGTATTTTTTGTGTATTTTGGATATATTTTCACGACTAATTCCAGTTAACATCCTGCAAAATTTGCTCGTTTTCTGGCTGAGTCGAAATTGCGTTGAGTTTCTATGGCATGCGCCATTAAAAGCGCTGTGTAATGGTTGAGCTCCCTTTATTTCGTTTTGGTCATGCGGATGAGCAAACAAAATGACGAATGCTGCGGCTGGAGCAGTGGAAGCGATTTTTGAATTGTTCAATGATTATTCGATATTGTTATGACTTATTGTCAATAGGTATACTGAGTGGCCATGAGGTAGCCTGTTGCTATGTACAGTTTTATTCTAGTGTTGATTATACCACATAGCTGTGGTGATAAAGGAAATGTTCGTTTAAATAGATGACTATGATATGACCATGACTATAAAATCATGATGATTATTATGAATGATATCATAGGGTTCAAATGCAGAATGATTGCATGAACTTGGGAAAGAACTTTCAAGCCCTATGGGATCAATTGGGTGTTACAAGCGATGGAGTTTCAAAATTTAGCATGATTGAAGGAATTTTACAGTCTTATTTCAGGAGTTTTACGAAATTTAAATTGCCAAGAGATTTTGGGTACTATTAAAGGAAAAATGATGAGATATTTTTCCAATGAACTTTAATATCTGCCATCCATTTTGGCTGTCTCACGAATGAAGGATGAGTTGCCTTTAGTGGTTGCAAAGAAAATTTGTGGAGACCAGGCAAAATGGGGAAATATGTCAGATATGACCCTAGGACAGGACGGTGATTCATCAATTGACATGAGGTACGAACCAGAGGTGACGACCGATAAAATTCGATCTCAGTCAATGGATGGACCTGTCCTGATATCATTGGGGAAAGGGCTTATGCAAGGAGTCATCCAAAATGTTTAATTTGATTTATTGATGAATATTGATGAATTAATTGAAATTGAATAATTGATTGAATTGTTGATTGATTGAATCTAATTGATTGAATTTAATTGAATAAAATTAACTGAATAAATTGAACTGAATAAATTGAATTGAATATATTGATTGTTTGATTGATGAAAATGCGGTCTCAAGAAAGAAGCTTTGATATCTTTGCGAGATATTATCAATGTGGAGACAACCTGGGAAAATTGAGCAAGGTGGTGAGTTTATATACAGATATATATGTGCGGTTACCATTGTGTGATTTCCCCGTCAACAGAGCGGACACCTGAGGATTCACCCATTTCATACTGACCCTTTGGCTCATCTGCAAATACTGATCTGTGAGATTGGATTGTGCAAAAGCCACAGCTGAGGGAAATTCTCTGGAAATCACCATGTGAACAGGTGGAGAGACCCTTCCTGGAGGTACGAGTGAAGCTTTAGAGGAACAAACTACAACACATCCAACGCTACTTTGATAAAAGGCAGAATGGGAAATGGAGCCTGCAAGAACACACAAGGACAACCAGAGATTCCACAAAAAGGTACTTGTACACATCATATGTACGACCGTTATGGTGCCGAAGCTATAAGGCAGGTCGAGAATTGGTATTTGTGGACAAAGGGACATGATGAAGAGTTTCCAAGAGATGGTACATTTGAGCGAAGTCGATTGGAAAGATTGGAACAAAGATTGAAAGCCAGGAAGAGACAGAATCTAACGATAGACTGGCTTGCATTCCATCTTTGGGATGGTGAATCCAGACAACGGGAACAGCAAGAACGGATAACGGAACTAGAACTTAAAATAAAAAGGATACAGGATACAGTGGAGGAGACAAATGCACAACTGCCCTCGAAATTAGGAATGAAAGTCACAGTTGTCCCATCTGATTTCCAGTTGTCTCCCCAAAAAGGACGGTACAGAGAATTTTTTCGTGTTTCAGGAGATAACGAGAGATTGCAGTGGCAACTCAGGGATGTAGAGATGCAGCCCAGCAATACAAGTGCACAGGCGCACAGATCAGACAACGACAGAAACCGGTGTTTCGAGTGTGGAAAGATGGGACATTGGAGAAGAAGATGTCCGTATGTCAACAGGAAGACAAGGTCATGGGGCAAACCAAGATCAAGGGTACCAGTGCTTACCGGTACCTCAGACAATGATTAGGCCTTCATTGCTGCAAATCCCAAATGATGATTGGCCTCAACAGATTCGATTACTGGACAAACATGAACAACTGTCAATGATTCTTGTGTCTGAAAAGTTTTCAGAGCAAGAATGATTCATTTTTCTTTTTGCTTGTTAACAAATTAATAATTAATTGATCAAATGCCAAAATTGGATCTTCTATTTTGGGCACAGCAATTTTAAATTTACAAAGTTTGGAACAATTGCGTTGCAATTGTTGGCAAACCAAGTAACAAGAGTCACATGATGATCAGGTGGGAATTTCGGACTATTGTTCCGCACGATTGATAGGTCAATGGTCGACTGACATGCAAATGGGTGTGTAGTCAAAATTTGGATAGATTATTGTGAAGGCAGAAAGGGTAATTTCAATTTGACATCATAAGGGTTTTCTAAGAATGGACTTTTGGTTTATTTGTCTATAAGCATTTTGAATTTGATTGACAAATTTTATGAAATTGAAATAAAATTGACACCCATCTGATCTGTAAATAATGGTTCCAACGCAAACAAATATGCATAATGCATGTGTGTGTGTGTTTTTGTGTATCAATCTTACAAGATTGTTGACACCGACAGTGTGCCTGTCTGGAAATGGATAGTTATATGTGGATGGGATTGGGATATGTGGATGGGATTGAATATCCAGAGAATCCGTAAAATAAAATAGAAATATAATTTGATTATGAACATTATCTCTTTTGTCAAGGGAAATGGAATATAAAAATTTTTTTTTGATGTGCTGGGTTATGAGCAGCCATTAATTAATAGTAAAATTGTGAGTAATTTTGGGATTCCATTTTTGATAGAATGTATATGAGAATAACATCTATTTATGGATATGAGCTTCATAAAAGGAAATGAGGAAGTACAAAATCATCCAAATTTGGGAGAGGTCTTACACTGACTTCCCAGAATACTCTGCTCATGGATTTTATATATATAAACTTGAATTTTATCAGCATATAAATTGTGCTGGATGTATGGATGTGTTTTAGGCATAGATGATATGGGAAAAGAGTAAAGAAAATTTTGCTGGTTTGAACTATTGTGGGTTTTCAGTTCTGGAGTTTAAACAAAGTCACTGGTTAACAGATGAGAAAGGATAGTAAATAAATTATTCCCTGCTGGGCAAATTAAGTACGATATTACTAAGACTTATGAGAGCTATTGTTCCGCCTTACAGCAGTGGAAAATTATTGGAAAAAATTAGATCCAACATAATGAATCTATAAAAGAATGTGATAGGGATAATATCCTCAATTTGTACTAATTATTTGATTGTGGGTAAAGGAATTAAGTCATCGTAGTGGATTGTTAACAGCAGCCTGAAAATGTCCTGAGAGTGTGCATCCATGTAATCAGAAATCCCAGATTTGTTTTTACAAACAACATTTTGGTAGAGGTCTTGTGTGGAACACTTCCTTGGTAGATAAAAACGGTACTGCATGCTGGCAGCCACTTTTGCGGCCAGTTAGGCCAAACAAATTGAGAGGAAATTGTAGTTAAATACGTAAGTTACACATGGCTATTTGTAAAAAAGGAAATTTGTTGAGATGGGAAACATTTTTTCGAAGGTTTATTAAGGTGTTATAATATGACATGTGGCAAGGCAAACTATTGGATAGGAAAATTAGATCTGGCTATAGAATAAATTTATTGACCCCTTGAAGTTAATCCTTCGAATCATTGTTTCACTGGCATTTTTGTTCACATTGGAAATAGTTTGGTAGAGCTTTGGTTAAAACCTTTGGTTGCGGTATCTTGGAACGAATTGATAAACCATAGGAGATTGATAAGAATAGAAACAAATATGGACCCAAAATAGAAAGTTGGATTCATGCCTCTCATTGCAAGCAAGCACATGGGGCTAAGGTGGACGATCCCACAGAAAATGAGGCTGCACCTAGCAGCCCAGCAGAACATTCAGTGGTAGAAAAATGATAGTCATGATTTACAGTCATTTGAATTACATTTTAACACCCCTTGCATTGATAAACATTACATTTTCAACATGTGATATTCCTACTTGGAATAGTGACATTTATTTGCCTACATGACATACAATTACCTGCTGATATTAATACAGCATGAGTGAAAAAATGTATCACAACTACACTCATGATCAGGGGATTGAGTTCAACCCCGGGAGATAGGGGGATCAGGGTAAGACAAATAATCTGATTATGTTACATATTAAGGGATTTTCTTTATTTACCTTTTAGGAAGCTTGTTAGTTTGGTATATAATGTTAAATGTCATCGACATATAACTATGTCATAGATATGAATATATACAAGGAGTAGCAGACTTGTTTGTTGGTTTAGTAGTTATATTGGCAATTGTTTTAGTGGTGGCTTGCTTGAAAGCCTTAGTGACGGTGTGTTTGAATAAGGTAACCAACAACACGATGATAACGCATGAAGTGACAAATGAGGAAAGAAATGTGGAACCAGAAAAGGAAGACTTTTATGGCGACATAAATACTGAGATTAAAAGACTAAATCAAGTGATGTTGCAAATGAATACAGTAGAATTAAGATAATGGCATAACGACAATGTTATGAGTTGTGTCAATTACAATATCAATGAACTCATATCACCACGAGTGACACACTGTTAGGAAAAAAAAAAAAAAGAGGGAAAAGAAAAAGTGGAGAGGAATTATGGTAATAATACATTATGCTTAAGTTGTTGGTTTGGGAAAATTGTTGTTGGGAATTAGGTATTCCCGTGTGTGATTGTAATCATATACAATGCTATTCTTAGTTTAGTAATAAAATACATACCTGATTGAATATTATTTGTGTGACGCATATAAATGAATATAACTTTTTGTGTTAAGGAAAAACAACAAATTGTTGAATGTGAAACTGTCGGAAGATATACATGATTATGCTGATTTCATGGTAAGATGTACCCTATCTGATTCAGTGTGTGCGGAAAGCAGATTCAGATATGACTGAGCATAAGGATAAGACGAGATCACATTTTGGAGGGATTGCTAACGGAATTGGGAAGAAGAAAGAAAGAAAATTTGTGGCTAAAAAATGAAGTTAATCGTGGCATACACCCTCTTTCTCAAAGAATGATGAAGACATTCTCCCGTGTAACTTGGAGATGAATGCTTACCTTCACCAAGGAAATTTATGTGACCATGTGCCTGGATCACACTGCAACATATGAAAGAAAGGCGATCACTTACTCTTGTTCGAAGACTTCGAACATTCACCACATCAGAAGTTGCAGGACAACGACATTTTACCTGCAACCTCTGTGAAATGCGGGGACATATGTTATTACTTCACCAACGTCCGGGGAACCAGCATGGAGCTGCAAAAAACGGCTGTGCCCTTGTCACAACAGCTGTGCACGATTCTGCTGGATTGCTCCTGGTAAGGACCATGAATGACCTGAACACCATGGTCCCAACATCATTGTGGATGCATCCGGCATCCCTGTTCCACATCTTGCTGGCCAATCAATGTCACACCAATACTTGCTGCCCACTCACAATAAGGGAGGAGGCAAGTCGACTACAACTGGGTGAAGGCCTTGTTCAGGAATTACTATGGTTTACAGCAAAAAGTGGCAAGAATGCTACAAGGAGAGCAGGGTCAGTCTATGACTCCGCAATGTTACCACAACAGCGAAATCCTACACGAAGTAGTGCAGGAGCTATGAAGACATTAGGAGAAAATGTTTCATACCTGGATTCAAACACAAGTGATCAGCCCTTCCTTTCAAACAAAGTCAACATTTGTGTGGAGGCAAACGTTTTTGCCAGATGGTGCAGATGCTTTACAAAACTTGAAAATGAAGTGAAATTGTTGTATCTTGGTGATGGTGAAGTGTTGTTTTGAAAATATATTTGTGATGCAAATGCAATAGATTGAACAATATGGAAGGAGTCAATGACCAACGAAATGTTTTGTGATTCTTGCAGGATGACGGTGTATGCCTAAGGGAATTTGATTACCAAAGTTATGATTATTTACTTATACTTGTAATGATGTTTACTTGTAGTGATTGATTGTTTACTTATATTGATGTTTAGATTAATGGTTAATATAAACAAAAACAAAAAGATGAGGGAATTGTGGAAGTGTAACTCAGTGTAACATATTGATTGGCCCTGGTAACTTATTAATTAACCTGGTAACAAAGCAGATACATTTTATGTGTATGAACAATGTAATCTCTTGAAACACCTGGTCAAGGCCCCAGGCTAGAGCACCCCCCCCTGCTGTGATTTCCATTTACACAGCAGGAGGGGAGCGAGCTGATGCCAGGACTCGGTGCGATGCATGACCTCGGGACATTAGCGGAGAGGAGATTAAGTCCAGTTTGGCGATATAACGAGAGCAAACGTTGAGTAAAGTACACTTGTCCTCAGAAGCCCTGCCCGACGGAACGATGGAATGAACGAGTACTTGCTACGTGAAGCGCTGACCGAACGGGAGTGTCGGATGGAGAGAAGGACCAGCGAAAAGAGTTAACCTGATCCATTATATTATGCGGTATCATTTTGGTAATTGGATGAAGTGAATACAGTTTAATAAAGTTGTGACCTTTTGTAAAACCTGTTTCCGACCATTGGCGTCTTGAGTCTCACCCTCCACTTCCGCGACAATATGGAGGCACCGCTGGGATTTCGAGTGGACGTCGCCAAGGTGAGCATGTAAGCATGACGTCTTGGGGATCTGTCCATTATGAAATATGAATTCTGAAGATGGAGGATTTGGTGTGTGGGACTTGCATTCCGTAGGTAATCCAAGGAGTGTAAAAGTATTTTTGTCACGACCGTCCAAGGAAAAAGTCACGGATGGAACGGTTTAAATGATTCTATTATTCGTGTGCTTGCATATACGTACGGTATACGCTGGGTGTTAAGAGCCTTACTCTGGTCTGCGGGCAAGTCGGCTCGTGAAGCGCACCGATGCCGCGATATAGGTGGCGTGAGCCATCACGAATGGGATTTCGATAAACGACTGTAGCAATTTATTCGTTTTTTCTAAATGATTTCTGTAAATACGTATTTTTACGCTGGTTATTAAAAGCCTTACCATGAACTAGGAGCAAGATCGTGCCATGAGTGCACCATGGGACGATCTGCTTCCAGGACGTGTAAGGCCGGTACACTCGTTTACCCACCAGCACACGGATAAAGTACTACTTTTTTTTTGCACTTGTTCGAAGCACTTGACTTGATCGGCGCTTGGCGAGCGACAGGGAACCGGGAAACGGAATTATACTTATATATATATATATATTTCCAATATGGTACACCGGCCACAACGATTTTAGCGATTATCCGAGTTTTTTTTAACGATTTCTGTAAATACGTATTTTTCCTGCGCTGTGTAATTCTGACACGCGCCACGAAGAAACGCACCACTGATGTGCATGAAGCGACTTGTTTGCCGGTTCGGTAAGGTCCGTCCGTACACGTGTACAATCGTGTACACCCGTTTTAAATAAATAATTTTTTCAGTTTTCCCGCCATGCCTATAAATTCATGACAGACAACCCCCCTCATGCCGGTCCAGAATTATGATGAAAGATGGCGATTGAGAAAAAAAATTGCATCAAATTTTGTCCAGGTCCATCAAGAAGCCTTTGAGACATGCTTCACGGTTGAATAAAAAACCACCGTTTAGAGTACTTTTTTTGTTCAAAGCACTCGACTTGGAGCCAGCGACTTGCTCGGCGGGGGATATAATTTTAGATATATATATAGTACGGGCATGCCCTAGTGAGAGATAATTACAGGAAATGGTGTTTGTGAGTAACAACCACCCTCTGGTCGAGGCTCATAGAAGGGGTGATGCTTACTGATTCGGCACGCTCACAAAATATGGGATTTTAAATGGCAGAGATGCCACGAAAGATCAGGAAGGGAAGGAATGGAAAATTTGTCAAGGTTTGAAATTAATCGGACAAGGGGGTCCCAAGGTATGGTCACCGTACTCGCAGGTCGTTCGTTTTGGCTTTGCGAATGGACCAAAGAGACAAAGTGAGAAAGAGAGACAGACAGAGAGAGATAGACAGAAAAAGAAAGAAAGAGAGACATAGAGACAAACAGAGATAAAGATGATAGTCAGAGTCAGACACATAGAGAGAGACAGACAAAAAGAGATAGACAGAGTGAGACAAAGTGAGAAAGAGAGACAGACAGAGAGAGATAGACAGAAAAAGAAAGAAAGAGAGACATAGAGACAAACAGAGATAAAGATGATACTCAGAGTCAGACACATAGAGAGAGACAGACAAAAAGAGATAGACAGAGTGAGACAAAGTGAGAAAGAGAGACAGACAGAGAGAGATAGACAGAAAAAGAAAGAAAGAGAGACATAGAGACAAACAGAGATAAAGATGATAGTCAGAGTCAGACACATAGAGAGAGACAGACAAAAAGAGATAGACAGAGTGAGACAAAGTGAGAAAGAGAGACAGACAGAGAGAGATAGACAGAAAAAGAAAGAAAGAGAGACATAGAGACAAACAGAGATAAAGATGATACTCAGACACATAGAGAGAGACAGACAAAAAGAGATAGACAGAGTGAGACAAAGTGAGAAAGAGAGACAGACAGAGAGAGATAGACAGAAAAAGAAAGAAAGAGAGACATAGAGACAAACAGAGATAAAGATGATACTCAGAGTCAGACACATAGAGAGAGACAGACAAAAAGAGATAGACAGAGTGAGACAAAGTGAGAAAGAGAGACAGACAGAGAGAGATAGACAGAAAAAGAAAGAAAGAGAGACATAGAGACAAACAGAGATAAAGATGATAGTCAGAGTCAGACACATAGAGAGAGACAGACAAAAAGAGATAGACAGAGTGAGACAAAGTGAGAAAGAGAGACAGACAGAGAGAGATAGACAGAAAAAGAAAGAAAGAGAGACATAGAGACAAACAGAGATAAAGATGATAGTCAGACACATAGAGAGAGACAGACAAAAAGAGATAGACAGAGTGAGACAAAGTGAGAAAGAGAGACAGACAGAGAGAGATAGACAGAAAAAGAAAGAAAGAGAGACATAGAGACAAACAGAGATAAAGATGATAGTCAGACACATAGAGAGAGACAGACAAAAAGAGATAGACAGAGTGAGACAAAGTGAGAAAGAGAGACAGACAGAGAGAGATAGACAGAAAAAGAAAGAAAGAGAGACATAGAGACAAACAGAGATAAAGATGATAGTCAGACACATGTTTTACAGATGGATACAGGTGGGACAAAGGGAAACACCGTATCAAGACAAGCCGACCAATCAAGGGAAACCAGAGACTTCTACTTCAGATACTCCTTGAAAATGGTGATATTTATCCTAGGAATGGGTTCTCTGGTAGTGGGGACTCTGTGTTGTATGGATTATTTTGGGGTAATGAGGGAACAAAACGCAACACCAGCAAATGATACACAGATATATGATCATGCGGAACGACAAAAGCAGAAGAGAAGTTTGATGAAGGATAAAGACACACCTTTAGAATCCGATGGATTACACGGGATTAATACTTTTTACATTTAGCCCATACAAGGGCTGCTATAGCAAATGAAAGTAATTGTTGGATATGTACACAAATGCCGCATTCTAGTGAGATCGGAGTACCATTGGAGGCAGTTCCTTTTGGTTGGGCGGAATTATGTAGCCGCTTCCCTCACACCCTGATAGCAGCAGATTTTAACGGCCAACTGTCCGGGGAAGAGGGATGGAAGAAAGGGGGATATAATTGTAACCAATTTGAGGACAGTTATAGACCTACATATGATAAGAACAAAATGCCCTCTTACATGACCGTCCAGCAGCAAATAACAGGATTAATGTGTATCACCAGACCCCAAACGCCTACGCATAACAGGTCTATGGGAACCTCTAAATGCCACAATTATGGTCACGAAGAAGGCTGGATGAGAACACCTGTCCCACTAGGACCAAATGGCACGAAGGGTTTAGCTTTATATTGGGAAGGTATGTGGGGAATGGACAACACATGGACATATAATAATACGTATTTTATATGTGGACACAAGGCATATCCGTATCTTCCCTCGGGATGGTTCGGAACATGTTTTCTGGGGTTTGTGCTTCCACACATGCGCCTGTTAACAAAGTCACCAACGCATATCCTGCATTCTAGGCAGAGAAGAACTATTAGCATGGGGGAATGGATTGGAATGGTAATATTTCCATTTTATGGAACCTGGAAGGCAGGGCGAGAACTCAGGCACATGGCATTGGCTATGGAGAAGTTGGCAAATAAAACAGCTAGTGGATTGGAACTTGTTGGAACTTGTTGTTGGAACTTGTTGTTGGAACTTGCTGTTGGAACTTGTTGTTGGAACTTGTTGTTGGAACTTGTTGTTGGAACTTGTTGTTGGAACTTGTTGTTGGAACTTGTTGTTGGAACTTGTTGTTGGAACTTGCTGTTGGAACTTGTTGGAACTTGTTGTTGGAACTTGTTGTTGGAACTTGTTGTTGGAACTTGCTGTTGGAACTTGCTGTTGGAACTTGTTGTTGGAACTTGTTGTTGGAACTTGTTGTTGGAACTTGTTGGAACTTGTTGTTGGAACTTGTTGTTGGAACTTGTTGTTGGAACTTGCTGTTGGAACTTGCTGTTGGAACTTGTTGTTGGAACTTGTTGTTGGAACTTGTTGTTGGAACTTGTTGTTGGAACTTGTTGTTGGAACTTGCTGTTGGAACTTGTTGTTGGAACTTGTTGGAACTTGTTGTTGGAACTTGTTGTTGGAACTTGTTGTTGGAACTTGTTGTTGGAACTTGTTAGAACTTGTTGTTGCAACTTGCTGTTGGAACTTGCTGTTGGAACTTGTTGGAACTTGTTGTTGGAACTTGTTGTTGGAACTTGTTGTTGGAACTTGCTGTTGGAACTTGTTGTTGGAACTTGTTGTTGGAACTTGTTGTTGGAACTTGTTGTTGGAACTTGTTGTTGGAATGAATGGGAACATTCAAATGTTGGGTTTTGCTAACATTTCCACAACGTCGCTACAACGTTTCACTTTCGTTGTTGCAACGTTTTGCTCCAACGTTTTGGGGACATTCGAATGTCAAGTGAATCGAATGAGAATTCAGGAATTATTTCATTATTAACGATTAATGAAGTACTTATTTAATTAATTACATTTCTTATTACATTACAGTAATTACATTACAGTAATTACCTGAGGTAATTACAGTAATTACAGTTCCGGTAATTACAGTAATTACAGTAATCATTACAGTAATTGCAGTAATCTTATTACAGTAATTACATTACATTAACTCAGGCACCTTTTGAGTAAGGAAGCTGATATTTGGACATGACACTGACCAAGTGATGTGGCTGTCAAGGAAAATATTGATTTATTGATTAATCATTTAATAAATTAACTCGTTGATTTATAAATGACTTATTTAATTAAAATTCCTGAGAGATACATCTTCGGATGAAATACTTGCAGATTGGTTATGCTATGAGCCAATTGATTAAGGAAAATATTTTGTGATGGCCATATTGGCAATTTCGTGGCCATATTCGTGGCAACTCAGTTAGTGCCACTGCACCTTTAAAATGCATCCCTGCATTCATTTTTCGATCGATTGAGTTGAAATTTTGAACAATCGGATCTGGACTGTCGTTGTTAACGACTCTAGCACGCACACGTCCAATCAGGATGGAGCGGTATGGTCCCCGGATCATCACTGCCCGCAGTTTTAATTAATTTTACTTTTTCTCTTGGTCATATAATTTTGAAGACATGCGTGTCATGATAGAGGAAATGTTTGTTCTGTTGAACGGAATAAATGTTGTTTATTTGTGTGGGAGTGTATTTTTGTGTATTTCTTGTGTATTTTGGATATATTTTCACGACTAATTCCAGTTAACATCCTGCAAAATTTGCTCGTTTGCTGGCCGAGTCGAAATTGCGTTGAGTTTCTATGGCATGCGCCATTAAAAGCGCTGTGTAATGGTTGAGCTCCTTTTATTTCGGTTTGGTCATGCGGATGAGCAAACAAAGTGACAAATGCTGCGGCTGGAGCAGTAGAAGCGATGTTTTTTTAAATGGAAACGATGTAATGAGTAATTAAAAGTGGGAGGGGGCAACACCACGCATACCTCTTTTAAGGTGTGTATAAACCCTGGAATATTTCAGCAATCAATACAATGCTGAAACTATGTAAGTTAAGTTAATGAGTAATTTACTGAGTAATTTAATGAGTAATTTAATGAGTAATTTAATGAGTAATTTACTGAGTAATTTAATGAGTAATTTAATGAGTAATTTAATGAGTAATTTAACGAATAATTTAATGAGTAATTTAATGAGTAATTTAATGAGTAATTTAACGAATAATTTAATGAGTAATTTAATGAGTAATTTAACGAATAATTTAATGAGTAATTTAATGAGTAATTTAATGAGTAATTTAATAAGTAATTTAATAAGTAATTTAATGAGGAATTAAAAGTGGGAGGGGGCAACACCACGCATACCTCTTTTAAGGTGTGTATAAACCCTGGAATAAACGTGGGAGGGGGCAACACCACGCATACCTCTTTTAAGGTATGTATAAACCCTGGAATATTTCAGCAATCAATACGATGCTGAAATGATGTAATTTACTGTGTAAGAGGGTCGACCTTGGGTTTGTTTGGGTTTGTTGTTTATTTTTGTGGGTGTGTATTTTTGTGTATTTTGGATATATTTTCACGACTAATTCCAGTTAACATCCTGCAAAATTTGCTCGTTTTCTGGCCGAGTCGAAATTGCGTTGAGTTTCTATGGCATGCGCCATTAAAAGCGCTGTGTAATGGTTGAGCTCCTTTTATTTCGTTTTGGTCATGCGGATGAGCAGACAAAATGACGAATGCTGCGGCTGGAGCAGTGGAAGCGATTTTTGAATTGTTCAATGATTATTCGATACTGTTATGACTTATTGTCAATAGGTATACTAAGTGGCCATGAGGTAGCCTGTTGCTATGTACAGTTTTATTCTATTGTTGATTATACCACATAACTGTGGTGATAAAGGAAATGTTCGTTTTAAATAGATGATTATGATATGACCATGACTATAAAATCATGATGATTATTATGAATGATATCATAGGGTTCAAATGCAGAATGATTGCATGAACTTGGGAAAGAACTTTCAAGCCCTATGGGATAAATTGGGTGTTACAAGCGATGGAGCTTCAAAATTTAGCATGATTGAAGGAATTTTACAGTCTTATTTCAGGAGTTTTACGAAATTTAAATTGCCAAGAGATTTTGGGTACTATTAAAAGGAAAATGATGAGATATTTTTCCCAAAGAACTTTAATATCTGCCATCCATTTTGGCTGTCTCACGAATGAAGGATGAGTTGCCTTTAGTGGTTGCAAAGAAAATTTGTGGAGACCAGGCAAAATGGGAAAATATGTCAGATATGACCCTAGGACAGGACGGTGATTCATCAATTGACATGAGGTACGAATCTGAGGTGACGACCGATGAAATTCGATATCAGTCAATGGATGGACCTGTCCTGACATCATTGGGGAAAGGGCTTATGCAAGGAGACATCCAAAATGATTAATTTGATTTATTGATGAATATTGATGAATTAATTGAAATTGAATAATTGATTGAATTGTTAATTGATTGAATCTAATTGATTGAATTTAATTGCATAAATTGAACTGAATAAATTGAATTGAATATATTGATTGTTTGATTGATGAAAATGCGGTCTCAAGAAAGAAGCTTTGATATATTTGCGAGATATTATCAATGTGGAGACAACCTGGGAAAATTGAGCAAGGTGGTGAGTTTATATACAGATATATATGTGCGGTTACCATTGTGTGATTTCCCCGTCAAACAGAGCGGACACCTGAGGATTCACCCATTTCATACTGACCCTCCGGCTCATCTGCAAATACTGATCTGTGAGATTGGATTGTGCAAAAGCCACAGCTGAGGGAGATTCTCTGGAAATCACCGTGTGAACAGGTGGAGAGATCCTTCCTGGAGGTACGAGTGAAGCTTTAGAGGAACCTGGAACAAGCTACAACACATCCAACGCTACTTTGATAAAAGGCAGAATGGGAAATGGAGCCTGCAAGAATACACAAGGACAACCAGAAATTCCACAAAAAGGTACTTGTACACATCATATGTACGACCGTTATGGTGCCGAAGCTATAAGGCAGGTCGAGAATTGGTATTTGTGGACAAAGGGACATGATGAGGAGTTTCCAAGAGATGGTACATTCGAGCGAAGTCGATTGGAAAGATTGGAACAAAGATTGAAAGCCAGGAAGAGACAGAATCTAACGGTAGACTGGCTTGCATTCCATCTTTGGGATGGTGAATCCAGACAACGGGAACAGCAAGAACGGATAACGGATCTAGAACTTAAAATAAAAAGGATACAGGATACAGTGGAGGAGACAAATGCACAACTGCCCTCGAAATTAGGAACGAAAGTGACAGTTGTCCCATCAGATTTCCAGTTGTCTCCCCAAAAAGGACGGTACAGATAATTTTTTCGTGTTTCAGGAGATAACGAGAGATTGCAGTGGCAACTCAGGGATGTAGAGATGCAGCCCAGCAATACAAGTGCACAGGTGCACAGATCAGACAACGACAGAAACCGGTGTTTCAAATGTGGACGGATGGGACATTGGAAAAGAGGATGTCCGTATACCAAAAGGAAGACAAGTTAATAGGGTAAACCAAGATCAAGGGTACCAGTGCTGACCGATACCTCAGACAATGATTAGGCCTTCATTGCAACAAATCCCAAATGACGATTGGCCTCAACAAATTAGATTACTGGACAAACATGAATAACTGTCGATGATTCTTGTGTCTGAAAAGTTTTCAGAGCAAGAATGATTCATTTTTCTTTTTGCTTGTTAACAAATTAATAATTAATTGATCAAATGCCAAAATTGGATCTTCTATTTTGGGCACAGCAATTTTAAATTTACAAAGTTTGGAACAATTGCGTTGCAATTGTTGGCAAACCAAGTAACAAGAGTCACATGATGATCAGGTGGGAATTTCGGACTATTGTTCCGCACGATTGATAGGTCAATGGTCGACTGACATGCAAATGGGTGTGTAGTCAAAATTTGGATAGATTATTGTGAAGGCAGAAAGAGTAATTTCAATTTGACATCATAAGGGTTTTCTAAGAATGGACTTTTGGTTTATTTGTCTATAAGCATTTTGAATTTGATTGACAAATTTTATGAAATTGAAATAAAATTGACACCCATCTGATCTGTAAATAATGGTTCCAACGCAAACAAATATGCATAATGCATGTGTGTGTGTGTTTTTGTGTATCAATCTTACAAGATTGTTGACACCGACAGTGTGCCTGTCTGGAAATGGATAGTTATATGTGGATGGGATTGGGATATGTGGATGGGATTGAATATCCAGAGAATCCGTAAAATAAAATAGAAATATAATTTGATTATGAACATTATCTCTTTTGTCAAGGGAAATGGAATATTAAAAAAATTTGATGTGCTGGGTTATGAGCAGCCATTAATTAATAGTAAAATTGTGAGTAATTTTGGGATTCCATTTTTTGATAGAATGTATATGAGAATAACATCTATTTATGGATATGAGCTTCATAAAAGGAAATGAGGAAGTACAAAATCATCCAAATTTGGGAGAGGTCTTACACTGACTTCCCAGAATACTCTGCTCATGGATTATATATATATATAAACTTGAATTTTATCAGCATATAAATTGTGCTGTATGTATGGATGTGTTTTAGGCATAGATGATATGGGAAAAGAGGAAAGAAAATTTTGCTGGTTTGAACTATTGTGGGTTTTTCAGTTCTGGAGTTTAAACAAAGTCACTGGTTAACAGATGAGAAAGGATAGTAAATAAATTATTCTCTGCTGGGCAAATTAAGTACGATATTACTAAGACTTATGAGAGCTATTGTTCCGCCTTACAGCAGTGGAAAATTATTGGAAAAAATTAGATCCAACATAATGAATCTATAAAAGAATGTGATTGGGATAATATCCTCAATTTGTACTAATTATTTGATTGTGGGTAAAGGAATTAAGTCATCGTAGTGGATTGTTAACAGCAGCCTGAAAATGTCCTGAGAGTGTGCATCCATGTAATCAGAAATCCCAGATTTGTTTTTACAAACAACATTTTGGTAGAGGTCTTGTGTGGAACACTTCCTTGGTAGATAAAAACGGTACTGCATGCTGGCAGCCACTTTTGCGGCCAGTTAGGCCAAACAAATTGAGAGGAAATTGTAGTTAAATACGTAAGTTACACATGGATATTTGTAAAAAAGGAAATTTGTTGAGATGGGAAACATTTTTTCGAAGGTTTATTAAGGTGTTATAATATGACATGTGGCAAGGCAAACTATTGGATGGGAAAATTAGATCTGGCTATAGAATAAATTTATTGACCCCTTGAAGTTAATCCTTCGAATCATTGTTTCACTGGCATTTTTGTTCAAATTGGAAATAGTTTGGTAGAGCTTTGGTTAAAACCTTTGGTTGCGGTATCTTGGAACGAATTGATAAACCATAGGAGATTGATAAGAATAGAAACAAATATGGACCCAAAATAGAAAGTTGGATTCATGCCTCTCATTGCAAGCAAGCACATGGGGCTAAGGTGGACGATCCCACAGAAAATGAGGCTGCACCTAGCAGCCCAGCAGAACATTCAGTGGTAGAAAAATGATAGTCATGATTTACAGTCATTTGAATTACATTTTAACACCCCTTGCATTGATAAACATTACATTTTCAACATGTGATATTCCTACTTGGAATAGTGACATTTATTTGCCTACATGACATACAATTACCTGCTGATATTAATACAGCATGAGTGAAAAAATGTATCACAACTACACTCATGACCAGGGGATTGAGTTCAACCCCGGGAGATAGGGGGATCAGGGTAAGACAAATAATCTGATTATGTTACATATTAAGGGATTTTCTTTATTTACCTTTTAGGAAGCTTGTTAGTTTGGTATATAATGTTAAATGTCATCGACATATAACTATGTCATAGATATGAATATATACAAGGAGTAGCAGACTTGTTTGTTGGTTTAGTAGTTATATTGGCAATTGTTTTAGTGGTGGCTTGCTTGAAAGCCTTAGTGACGGTGTGTTTGAATAAGGTAACCAACAACACGATGATAACACATGAAGTGACAAATGAGGAAAGAAATGTGGAACCAGAAAAGGAAGACTTTTATGGCGACATAAATACTGAGATTAAAAGACTAAATCAAGTGATGTTGCAAATGAATACAGTAGAATTAAGATAATGGCATAACGACAATGTTATGAGTTGTGTCAATTACAATATCAATGAACTCATATCACCACGAGTGACACACTGTTAGGAGAAAAAAAAAAAAAAAAAAGAGGGAAAAGAAAAAGTGGAGAGGAATTATGGTAATAATACATTATGCTTAAGTTGTTGGTTTGGGAAAATTGTTGTTGGGAATTAGGTATTCCCGTGTGTGATTGTAATCATATACAATGCTATTCTTAGTTTAGTAATAAAATACATACCTGATTGAATATTATTTGTGTGACGCATATAAATGAATATAACTTTTTGTGTTAAGGAAAAACAACAAATTGTTGAATGTGAAACTGTCGGAAGATATACATGATTATGCTGATTTCATGGTAAGATGTACCCTATCTGATTCAGTGTGTGCGGAAAGCAGATTCAGATATGACTGAGCATAAGGATAAGACGAGATCACATTTTGGAGGGATTGCTAACGGAATTGGGAAGAAGAAAGAAAGAAAATTTGTGGCTAAAAAATGAAGTTAATCGTGGCATACACCCTCTTTCTCAAAGAATGATGAAGACATTCTCCCGTGTAACTTGGAGATGGATGCTTACCTTCACCAAGGGAATTTATGTGACCATCTGCCTGGATCACACTGCAACATATGAAAGAAAGGCGATCACTTACTCTTGTTCGAAGGCTTGGAACATTCATCACATCAGAAGTTGCAGGACAACGACATTTTACCTGCAACCTCTGTGAAATGCGGGAACATATGTTATTACTTCACCAACTTGCGGGGAGCCAGCATGGAGCTGCAAACAAATGGCTGTGCCTTTTCACAACAGCTGTGCACAATTCCGCTGGTTGCTCATGGTATGGACCATGGATGACCTGAACACCATGGTCCCAACATCATTGTGGATGCATCCGGCATCCCTGTTCCACATCTTGCTGGCCAATCAACGTCACACCAATACTTGCTGCCCACTCATAATGAGGGAAGAGGCAAGTCGACTACAACTGGGCGAAGGCCTTGTTCAGGAATTATTATGGTTTACAGCAAAAGTGGCAAGAATGCTACATGGAGAGCAGGGTCAGTCTATGACTCCACACTGTTACCACAACAGCGAAATCCTACACGAAGTAGTGCAGGTGTTATGAAGACAGAAAATGTTTCATACCTGGATTCAAACACAAGTGATCAGCCCTTCCTTTCAAACAAAGAGTCAACATTTGTGTGGAGGCAAACGTTTTTGCCAGATGTTGCAGATGCTTTACAAAACTTGAAAATGAAGTGAAATTGTTGTATCTTGGTGATGGTGAAGTGTTGTTTTGAAAAGATATTTGTGATGCAAATGCAATAGATTGAACAATATGGAAGGAGTCAATGACCAACGAAATGTTTTGTGATTCTTGCAGGATGACGGTGTATGCCCAAGGGAATGTAATTACCAAAGTTGTGGTTTGAGTACTTGTATTGATATTTACTTATACTTGTATTGATATTTACTTGTAGTGATTGATTATTTACTTATACTTGTATTGATATTTACTTATACTTGTATTGATATTTACTTGTATTGATATTTACTTATACTTGTATTGATATTTACTTGTAGTGATTGATTATTTACTTATACTTGTATTGATATTTACTTATACTTGTATTGATATTTACTTGTAGTGATTGATTATTTACTTATACTTGTATTGATATTTAGTTGTAGTGATTGATTATTTACTTATACTTGTATTGATGTTTACTTGTAGTGATTGATTGTTTACTTTTATTGATGTTTAGATTAATGGTTAATATAAACAAAAACAAAAAGATGAGGGAATTGTGGAAATGTAACTCATTGATTGTAACTCAGTATAACTCATTGGTTGGAAGCAGGTACTAGCAGGTGGTTGTAAGAATGTCAGGAATGTATCTCGCTCTGTCGAAGCTGGGAGTCCTTTTGTCCACCTTTATTACGACCCCGGGCTAACACACATTCCCAAGCCCGCACTATTTGTTTTTGGACATCGGGATGCAAAGAGGGTGAAGAACCTCCCCAGCAGGGAGGCGGTTGTGGATGACCAAGGAGCTTCAGCGCACGGAGGATTAACATTCAGCGCACGGAGGATTAACTCCAATTTGCCCATATAAGCAAGAGCAAACTTTGAGTCAGGAGGACTTGCCACGAGAACATCTGCCCGACGGACGAACGAGTATGCAATGGGAAAGCAGCGCCAGGAGAGCACCGGCCAATGAGGAAGAACCAACGACTTGAATTACTAAATTCGTTATGGTATTGTAGTTCCTTATTATATTGAAACAAGTGAACTAGTAGTTAATAAAGTCTTGATCTTTTGTAAACCTGTTTCCGACCATTGGCGTCTTGAGTCTCACCCTCCACTTCCGCGACAATATGGAGGCACCGCTGGGATTTCGAGTGGACGTCGCCAAGGTGAGCATGTAAGCATGACGTCTTGGGGATCTGTCCATTATGAAATATGAATTCTGAAGATGGAGGATTTGGTGTGTGGGACTTGCATTCCGTAGGTAATCCAAGGAGTGTAAAAGTATTTTTGTCACGACCGTCCAAGGAAAAAGTCACGGATGGAACGGTTTAAATGATTCTATTATTCGTGTGCTTGCATATACGTACGGTATACGCTGGGTGTTAAGAGCCTTACTCTGGTCTGCGGGCAAGTCGGCTCGTGAAGCGCACCGATGCCGCGATATAGGTGGCGTGAGCCATCACGAATGGGATTTCGATAAACGACTGTAGCAATTTATTCGTTTTTTCTAAATGATTTCTGTAAATACGTATTTTTACGCTGGTTATTAAAAGCCTTACCATGAACTAGGAGCAAGATCGTGCCATGAGTGCACCATGGGACGATCTGCTTCCAGGACGTGTAAGGCCGGTACACTCGTTTACCCACCAGCACACGGATAAAGTACTACTTTTTTTGCACTTGTTCGAAGCACTTGACTGGATCGGCGCTTGGCGAGCGACAGGGAACCGGGAAATGGAACTTGATATTTATATATATATATATTTCCAATATGGTACACCGGCCACAACGATTTTAGCGATTATCCGAGTTTTTTTTAACGATTTCTGTAAATACGTATTTTTCCTGCGCTGTGTAATTCTGACACGCGCCACGAAGAAACGCACCACTGATGTGCATGAAGCGACTTGTTTGCCGGTTCGGTAAGGTCCGTCCGTACACGTGTACAATCGTGTACACCCGTTTTAAATAAATAATTTTTTCAGTTTTCCCGCCATGCCTATAAATTCATGACAGACAACCCCCCTCATGCCGGTCCAGAATTATGATGAAAGATGGCGATTGAGAAAAAAAATTGCATCAAATTTTGTCCAGGTCCATCAAGAAGCCTTTGAGACATGCTTCACGGTTGAATAAAAAACCACCGTTTAGAGTACTTTTTTTGTTCAAAGCACTCGACTTGGAGCCAGCGACTTGCTCGGCGGGGGATATAATTTTAGATATATATATAGTACGGGCATGCCCTAGTGAGAGATAATTACAGGAAATGGTGTTTGTGAGTAACAACCACCCTCTGGTCGAGGCTCATAGAAGGGGTGATGCTTACTGATTCGGCACGCTCACAAAATATGGGATTTTAAATGGCAGAGATGCCACGAAAGATCAGGAAGGGAAGGAATGGAAAATTTGTCAAGGTTTGAAATTAATCGGACAAGGGGGTCCCAAGGTATGGTCACCGTACTCGCAGGTCGTTCGTTTTGGCTTTGCGAATGGACCAAAGAGACAAAGTGAGAAAGAGAGACAGACAGAGAGAGATAGACAGAAAAAGAAAGAAAGAGAGACATAGAGACAAACAGAGATAAAGATGATAGTCAGAGTCAGACACATAGAGAGAGACAGACAAAAAGAGATAGACAGAGTGAGACAAAGTGAGAAAGAGAGACAGACAGAGAGAGATAGACAGAAAAAGAAAGAAAGAGAGACATAGAGACAAACAGAGATAAAGATGATACTCAGAGTCAGACACATAGAGAGAGACAGACAAAAAGAGATAGACAGAGTGAGACAAAGTGAGAAAGAGAGACAGACAGAGAGAGATAGACAGAAAAAGAAAGAAAGAGAGACATAGAGACAAACAGAGATAAAGATGATAGTCAGAGTCAGACACATAGAGAGAGACAGACAAAAAGAGATAGACAGAGTGAGACAAAGTGAGAAAGAGAGACAGACAGAGAGAGATAGACAGAAAAAGAAAGAAAGAGAGACATAGAGACAAACAGAGATAAAGATGATACTCAGACACATAGAGAGAGACAGACAAAAAGAGATAGACAGAGTGAGACAAAGTGAGAAAGAGAGACAGACAGAGAGAGATAGACAGAAAAAGAAAGAAAGAGAGACATAGAGACAAACAGAGATAAAGATGATACTCAGAGTCAGACACATAGAGAGAGACAGACAAAAAGAGATAGACAGAGTGAGACAAAGTGAGAAAGAGAGACAGACAGAGAGAGATAGACAGAAAAAGAAAGAAAGAGAGACATAGAGACAAACAGAGATAAAGATGATAGTCAGAGTCAGACACATAGAGAGAGACAGACAAAAAGAGATAGACAGAGTGAGACAAAGTGAGAAAGAGAGACAGACAGAGAGAGATAGACAGAAAAAGAAAGAAAGAGAGACATAGAGACAAACAGAGATAAAGATGATAGTCAGACACATAGAGAGAGACAGACAAAAAGAGATAGACAGAGTGAGACAAAGTGAGAAAGAGAGACAGACAGAGAGAGATAGACAGAAAAAAGAAAGAAAGAGAGACATAGAGACAAACAGAGATAAAGATGATAGTCAGAGTCAGACACATAGAGAGAGACAGACAAAAAGAGATAGACAGAGTGAGACAAAGTGAGAAAGAGAGACAGACAGAGAGAGATAGACAGAAAAAGAAAGAAAGAGAGACATAGAGACAAACAGAGATAAAAATGATAGTCAGACACATAGAGAGAGACAGACAAAAAGAGATAGACAGAGTGAGACAAAGTGAGAAAGAGAGACAGACAGAGAGAGATAGACAGTAAAAGAAAGAAAGAGAGACATAGAGACAAACAGAGATAAAGATGATAGTCAGACACATGTTTTACAGATGGATACAGGTGGGACAAAGGGAAACACCGTATCAAGACAAGCCGACCAATCAAGGGAAACCAGAGACTTCTACTTCAGATACTCCTTGAAAATGGTGATATTTATCCTAGGAATGGGTTCTCTGGTAGTGGGGACTCTGTGTTGTATGGATTATTTTGGGGTAATGAGGGAACAAAACGCAACACCAGCAAATGATACACAGATATATGATCATGCGGAACGACAAAAGCAGAAGAGAAGTTTGATGAAGGATAAAGACACACCTTTAGAATCCGATGGATTACACGGGATTAATACTTTTTTACATTTAGCCCATACAAGGGCTGCTATAGCAAATGAAAGTAATTGTTGGATATGTACACAAATGCCGCATTCTAGTGAGATCGGAGTACCATTGGAGGCAGTTCCTTTTGGTTGGGCGGAAT
This sequence comes from Myxine glutinosa, assembly GCF_964187855.1. Lineage (NCBI taxonomy): Eukaryota > Metazoa > Chordata > Myxini > Myxiniformes > Myxinidae > Myxine > Myxine glutinosa. The sequence continues at coordinate 57,175,836 of NC_136263.1, read as the reverse complement.
TATGTAGCCGCTTCCCTCACACCCTGATAGCAGCAGATTTTAACGGCCAACTGTCCGGGGAAGAGGGATGGAAGAAAGGGGGATATAATTGTAACCAATTTGAGGACAGTTATAGACCTACATATGATAAGAACAAAATGCCCTCTTACATGACCGTCCAGCAGCAAATAACAGGATTAATGTGTATCACCAGACCCCAAACGTCTACGCATAACAGGTCTATGGGAACCTCTAAATGCCACAATTATGGTCACGAAGAAGGCTGGATGAGAACACCTGTCCCACTAGGACCAAATGGCACGAAGGGTTTAGCTTTATATTGGGAAGGTATGTGGGGAATGGACAACACATGGACATATAATAATACGTATTTTATATGTGGACACAAGGCATATCCGTATCTTCCCTCGGGATGGTTCGGAACATGTTTTCTGGGGTTTGTGCTTCCACACATGCGCCTGTTAACAAAGTCACCAACGCATATCCTGCATTCTAGGCAGAGAAGAACTATTAGCATGGGGGAATGGATTGGAATGGTAATATTTCCATTTTATGGAACCTGGAAGGCAGGGCGAGAACTCAGGCACATGGCATTGGCTATGGAGAAGTTGGCAAATAAAACAGCTAGTGGATTGGAACTTGTTGGAACTTGTTGTTGGAACTTGCTGTTGGAACTTGCTGTTGGAACTTGTTGTTGGAACTTGTTGGAACTTGTTGTTGGAACTTGTTGTTGGAACTTGTTGGAACTTGTTGTTGCAACTTGCTGTTGGAACTTGCTGTTGGAACTTGTTGGAACTTGTTGTTGGAACTTGCTGTTGGAACTTGTTGTTGGAACTTGCTGTTGGAACTTGTTGGAACTTGTTGTTGGAACTTGTTGTTGGAACTTGTTGTAGGAACTTGCTGTTGGAACTTGCTGTTGGAACTTGTTGTTGGAACTTGTTGGAACTTGTTGTTGGAACTTGTTGTTGGAACTTGTTGTTGGAACTTGTTGGAACTTGTTGTTGCAACTTGCTGTTGGAACTTGCTGTTGGAACTTGTTGGAACTTGTTATTGGAACTTGCTGTTGGAACTTGTTGTTGGAACTTGCTGTTGGAACTTGTTGGAACTTGTTGTTGGAACTTGTTGTTGGAACTTGTTGTTGGAACTTGCTGTTGGAACTTGCTGTTGGAACTTGTTGTTGGAACTTGTTGGAACTTGTTGGAACTTGTTGTTGGAACTTGTTGTTGGAACTTGCTGTTGGAACTTGTTGTTGGAACTTGTTGTTGGAACTTGTTGTTGGAATGAATGGGAACATTCAAATGTTGGGTTTTGCTAACATTTCCACAACGTCGCTACAACGTTTCACTTTCGTTGTTGCAACGTTTTGCTCCAACGTTTTGGGGACATTCGAATGTCAAGTGAATCGAATGAGAATTCAGGAATTATTTCATTATTAACGATTAATGAAGTACTTATTTAATTAATTACATTTCTTATTACATTACAGTAATTACATTACAGTAATTACCTGAGGTAATTACAGTAATTACAGTTCCGGTAATTACAGTAATTACAGTAATCATTACAGTAATTGCAGTAATCTTATTACAGTAATTACATTACATTAACTCAGGCACCTTTTGAGTAAGGAAGCTGATATTTGGACATGACACTGACCAAGTGATGTGGCTGTCAAGGAAAATATTGATTTATTGATTAATCATTTAATAAATTAACTCGTTGATTTATAAATGACTTATTTAATTAAAATTCCTGAGAGATACATCTTCGGATGAAATACTTGCAGATTGGTTATGCTATGAGCCAATTGATTAAGGAAAATATTTTGTGATGGCCATATTGGCAATTTCGTGGCCATATTCGTGGCAACTCAGTTAGTGCCACTGCACCTTTAAAATGCATCCCTGCGTTCATTTTTCGATCGATTGAGTTGAAATTTTGAACAATCGGATCTGGACTGTCGTTGTTAACGACTCTAGCACGCACTCGTCCAATCAGGATGGAGCGGTATGGTCCCCGGATCATCACTGCCCGCAGTTTTAATTAATTTTACTTTTTCTCTTGGTCATATAATTTTGAAGACGTGCGTGTCATGATAGAGGAAATGTTTGTTCTGTTGAACGGAATAAATGTTGTTTAGTTGTGTGGGAGTGTATTTTTGTGTATTTCTTGTGTATTTTGGATATATTTTCACGACTAATTCCAGTTAACATCCTGCAAAATTTGCTCGTTTGCTGGCCGAGTCGAAATTGCGTTGAGTTTCTATGGCATGCGCCATTAAAAGCGCTGTGTAATGGTTGAGCTCCTTTTATTTCGGTTTGGTCATGCGGATGAGCAAACAAAGTGACAAATGCTGCGGCTGGAGCAGTAGAAGCGATGTTTTTTTAAATGGAAACGATGTAATGAGTAATTAAAAGTGGGAGGGGGCAACACCACGCATACCTCTTTTAAGGTGTGTATAAACCCTGGAATATTTCAGCAATCAATACAATGCTGAAACTATGTAAGTTAAGTTAATGAGTAATTTACTGAGTAATTTAATGAGTAATTTAATGAGTAATTTAATGAGTAATTTAACGAATAATTTAATGAGTAATTTAATGAGTAATTTAATGAGTAATTTAACGAATAATTTAATGAGTAATTTAATGAGTAATTTAACGAATAATTTAATGAGTAATTTAATGAGTAATTTAATGAGTAATTTAACGAATAATTTAATGAGTAATTTAATGAGTAATTTAATGAGTAATTTAATAAGTAATTTAATAAGTAATTTAATGAGGAATTAAAAGTGGGAGGGGGCAACACCACGCATACCTCTTTTAAGGTGTGTATAAACCCTGGAATAAACGTGGGAGGGGGCAACACCACGCATACCTCTTTTAAGGTATGTATAAACCCTGGAATATTTCAGCAATCAATACGATGCTGAAATGATGTAATTTACTGTGTAAGAGGGTCGACCTTGGGTTTGTTTGGGTTTGTTGTTTATTTTGTGGATGTGTATTTTTTGTGTATTTTGGATATATTTTCACGACTAATTCCAGTTAACATCCTGCAAAATTTGCTCGTTTTCTGGCTGAGTCGAAATTGCGTTGAGTTTCTATGGCATGCGCCATTAAAAGCGCTGTGTAATGGTTGAGCTCCCTTTATTTCGTTTTGGTCATGCGGATGAGCAAACAAAATGACGAATGCTGCGGCTGGAGCAGTGGAAGCGATTTTTGAATTGTTCAATGATTATTCGATATTGTTATGACTTATTGTCAATAGGTATACTGAGTGGCCATGAGGTAGCCTGTTGCTATGTACAGTTTTATTCTATTGTTGATTATACCACATAATTGTGGTGATAAAGGAAATGTTCGTTTTAAATAGATGATTATGATATGACCATGACTATAAAATCATGATGATTATTATGAATGATATCATAGGGTTCAAATGCAGAATGATTGCATGAACTTGGGAAAGAACTTTCAAGCCCTATGGGATAAATTGGGTGTTACAAGCAATGGAGCTTCAAAATTTAGCATGATTGAAGGAATTTTACAGTCTTATTTCAGTAGTTTTACGAAATTTAAATTGCCAAGAGATTTTGGGTACTATTAAAGAAAAAAAAAATGATGAGATATTTTTTCCAATGAACTTTAATATCTGCCATCCATTTTGGCTGTCTCACGAATGAAGGATGAGTTGCCTTTAGTGGTTGCAAAGAAAATTTGTGGAGACCAGGCAAAATGGGGAAATATGTCAGATATGACCCAAGGACAGGACGGTGATTCATCAATTGACATGAGGTACGAACCAGAGGTGACGACCGATGAGTCGATCTCAGTCAATGGATGGACCTGTCCTGACATCATTGGGGAAAGGGCTTATGCAAGGAGTCATTCAAAATGATTAATTTGATTTATTGATGAATATTGATGAATTAATTGAAATTGAATAATTGATTGAATTGTTAATTGATTGAATCTAATTGATTGAATTTAATTGCATAAATTGAACTGAATAAATTGAATTGAATATATTGATTGTTTGATTGATGAAAATGCGGTCTCAAGAAAGAAGCTTTGATATATTTGCGAGATATTATCAATGTGGAGACAACCTGGGAAAATTGAGCAAGGTGGTGAGTTTATATACAGATATATATGTGTGGTTACCATTGTGTGATTTCCCCGTCAAACAGAGCGGACACCTGAGGATTCACCCATTTCATACTGACCCTCCGGCTCATCTGCAAATACTGATCTGTGAGATTGGATTGTGCAAAAGCCACAGCTGAGGGAGATTCTCTGGAAATCACCGTGTGAACAGGTGGAGAGATCCTTCCTGGAGGTACGAGTGAAGCTTTAGAGGAACCTGGAACAAGCTACAACACATCCAACGCTACTTTGATAAAAGGCAGAATGGGAAATGGAGCCTGCAAGAATACACAAGGACAACCAGAAATTCCACAAAAAGGTACTTGTACACATCATATGTACGACCGTTATGGTGCCGAAGCTATAAGACAGGTCGAGAATTGGTATTTGTGGACAAAGGGACATGATGAGGAGTTTCCAAAAGATGGTACATTCGAGCGAAGTCGATTGGAAAGATTGGAACAAAGATTGAAAGCCAGGAAGAGACAGAATCTAACGGTAGACTGGCTTGCATTCCATCTTTGGGATGGTGAATCCAGACAACGGGAACAGCAAGAACGGATAACGGATCTAGAACTTAAAATAAAAAGGATACAGGATACAGTGGAGGAGACAAATGCACAACTGCCCTCGAAATTAGGAACGAAAGTGACAGTTGTCCCATCAGATTTCCAGTTGTCTCCCCAAAAAGGACGGTACAGAGAATTTTTTCGTGTTTCAGGAGATAACGAGAGATTGCAGTGGCAACTCAGGGATGTAGAGATGCAGCCCAGCAATACAAGTGCACAGGTGCACAGATCAGACAACGACAGAAACCGGTGTTTCAAATGTGGACGGATGGGACATTGGAAAAGAGGATGTCCGTATACCAAAAGGAAGACAAGTTAATAGGGTAAACCAAGATCAAGGGTACCAGTGCTGACCGATACCTCAGACAATGATTAGGCCTTCATTGCTGCAAATCCCAAATGATGATTGGCCTCAACAGATTTGATTACTGGACAAACATGAATAACTGTCGATGATTCTTGTGTCTGAAAAGTTTTCAGAGCAAGAATGATTCATTTTTTCTTTTTGCTTGTTAACAAATTAATAATTAATTGATCAAATGCCAAAATTGGATCTTCTATTTTGGGCACAGCAATTTTAAATTTACAAAGTTTGGAACAATTGCGTTGCAATTTTTGGCAAACCAAGTAACAAGAGTCACATGATGATCAGGTGGGAATTTCGGACTATTGTTCCGCACGATTGATAGGTCAATGGTCGACTGACATGCAAATGGGTGTGTAGTCAAAATTTGGATAGATTATTGTGAAGGCAGAAAGGGTAATTTCAATGTGACATCATAAGGGTTTTCTAAGAATGGACTTTTGGTTTATTTGTCTATAAGCATTTTGAATTTGATTGACAAATTTTATGAAATTGAAATAAAATTGACACCCATCTGATCTGTAAATAATGGTTCCAACGCAAACAAATATGCATAATGCATGTGTGTGTGTGTTTTTGTGTATCAATCTTACAAGATTGTTGACACCGACAGTGTGCCTGTCTGGAAATGGATAGTTATATGTGGATGGGATTGGGATATGTGGATGGGATTGAATATCCAGAGAATCCGTAAAATAAAATAGAAATATAATTTGATTATGAACATTATCTCTTTTGTCAAGGGAAATGGAATATAAAAAATTTGATGTGCTGGGTTATGAGCAGCCATTAATTAATAGTAAAATTGTGAGTAATTTTGGGATTCCATTTTTGATAGAATGTATATGAGAATAACATCTATTTATGGATATGAGCTTCATAAAAGGAAATGAGGAAGTACAAAATCATCCAAATTTGGGAGAGGTCTTACACTGACTTCCCAGAATACTCTGCTCATGGATTTTATATATATAAACTTGAATTTTATCAGCATATAAATTGTGCTGTATGTATGGATGTGTTTTAGGCATAGATGATATGGGAAAAGAGTAAAGAAAATTTTGCTGGTTTGAACTATTGTGGGTTTTTCAGTTCTGGAGTTTAAACAAAGTCACTGGTTAACAGATGAGAAAGGATAGTAAATAAATTATTCTCTGCTGGGCAAATTAAGTACGATATTACTAAGACTTATGAGAGCTATTGTTCCGCCTTACAGCAGTGGAAAATTATTGGAAAAAATTAGATCCAACATAATGAATCTATAAAAGAATGTGATAGGGATAATATCCTCAATTTGTACTAATTATTTGATTGTGGGTAAAGGAATTAAGTCATCGTAGTGGATTGTTAACAGCAGCCTGAAAATGTCCTGAGAATGTGCATCCATGTAATCAGAAATCCCAGATTTGTTTTTACAAACAACATTTTGGTAGAGGTCTTGTGTGGAACACTTCCTTGGTAGATAAAAACGGTACTGCATGCTGGCAGCCACTTTTGCGGCCAGTTAGGCCAAACAAATTGAGAGGAAATTGTAGTTAAATACGTAAGTTACACATGGCTATTTGTAAAAAAAGGAAATTTGTTGAGATGGGAAACATTTTTTCGAAGGTTTATTAAGGTGTTATAATATGACATGTGGCAAGGCAAACTATTGGATGGGAAAATTAGATCTGGCTATAGAATAAAGTTATTGACCCCTTGAAGTTAATCCTTCGAATCATTGTTTCACTGGCATTTTTGTTCAAATTGGAAATAGTTTGGTAGAGCTTTGGTTAAAACCTTTGGTTGCGGTATCTTGGAACGAATTGATAAACCATAGGAGATTGATAAGAATAGAAACAAATATGGACCCAAAATAGAAAGTTGGATTCATGCCTCTCATTGCAAGCAAGCACATGGGGCTAAGGTGGACGATCCCACAGAAAATGAGGCTGCACCTAGCAGCCCAGCAGAACATTCAGTGGTAGAAAAATGATAGTCATGATTTACAGTCATTTGAATTACATTTTAACACCCCTTGCATTGATAAACATTACATTTTCAACATGTGATATTCCTACTTGGAATAGTGACATTTATTTGCCTACATGACATACAATTACCTGCTGATATTAATACAGCATGAGTGAAAAAATGTATCACAACTACACTCATGATCAGGCGATTGAGTTCAACCCCGGGAGATAGGGGGATCAGGGTAAGACAAATAATCTGATTATGTTACATATTAAGGGATTTTCTTTATTTACCTTTTAGGAAGCTTGTTAGTTTGGTATATAATGTTAAATGTCATCGACATATAACTATGTCATAGATATGAATATATACAAGGAGTAGCAGACTTGTTTGTTGGTTTAGTAGTTATATTGGCAATTGTTTTAGTGGTGGCTTGCTTGAAAGCCTTAGTGACGGTGGGTTTGAATAAGGTAACCAACAACACGATGATAACACATGAAGTGACAAATGAGGAAAGAAATGTGGAACCAGAAAAGGAAGACTTTTATGGCGACATAAACAGTAGAATTAAGATAATGGCATAACGACAATGTTATGAGTTGTGTCAATTACAATATCAATGAACTCATATCACCACGAGTGACACACTGTTAAAAAAAAAAAAAAAAAAAAAAAAAAAAAAAAAAAAAAGAGGGAAAAGAAAAAGTGGAGAGGAATTATGGTAATAATACATTATGCTTAATTTGTTGGTTTGGGAAAATTGTTGTTGGGAATTAGGTATTCCCGTTTGTGATTGTAATCATATACAATGCTATTCTTAGTTTAGTAATAAAATACATACCTGATTGAATATTATTTGTGTGACGCATATAAATGAATATAACTTTTTGTGTTAAGGAAAAACAACAAATTGTTGAATGTGAAACTGTCGGAAGATATACATGATTATGCTGATTTCATGGTAAGATGTACCCTATCTGATTCAGTGTGTGCGGAAAGCAGATTCAGATATGACTGAGCATAAGGATAAGACGAGATCACATTTTGGAGGGATTGCTAACGGAATTGGGAAGAAGAAAGAAAGAAAATTTGTGGCTAAAAAATGAAGTTAATCGTGGCATACACCCTCTTTCTCAAAGAATGATGAAGACATTCTCCCGTGTAACTTGGAGATGAATGCTTACCTTCACCAAGGAAATTTATGTGACCATTTGCCTGGATCACACTGCAACATATGAAAGAAAGGCGATCACTTACTCTTGTTCGAAGACTTCGAACATTCACCACATCAGAAGTTGCAGGACAACGACATTTTACCTGCAACCTCTGTGAAATGCGGGGACATATGTTATTACTTCACCAACGTCCGGGGAACCAGCATGGAGCTGCAAAAAACGGCTGTGCCCTTGTCACAACAGCTGTGCACGATTCTGCTGGTTGCTCCTGGTAAGGACCATGAATGACCTGAACACCATGGTCCCAACATCATTGTGGATGCATCCGGCATCCCTGTTCCACATCTTGCTGGCCAATCAACGTCACACCAATACTTGCTGCCCACTCATAATGAGGGAAGAGGCAAGTCGACTACAACTGGGCGAAGGCCTTGTTCAGGAATTATTATGGTTTACAGCAAAAGTGGCAAGAATGCTACATGGAGAGCAGGGTCAGTCTATGACTCCGCACTGTTACCACAACAGCGAAATCCTACACGAAGTAGTGCAGGTGTTATGAAGACAGAAAATGTTTCATACCTGGATTCAAACACAAGTGATCAGCCCTTCCTTTCAAACAAAGAGTCAACATTTGTGTGGAGGCAAACGTTTTTGCCAGATGTTGCAGATGCTTTACAAAACTTGAAAATGAAGTGAAATTGTTGTATCTTGGTGATGGTGAAGTGTTGTTTTGAAAAGATATTTGTGATGCAAATGCAATAGATTGAACAATATGGAAGGAGTCAATGACCAACGAAATGTTTTGTGATTCTTGCAGGATGACGGTGTATGCCCAAGGGAATGTAATTACCAAAGTTGTGGTTTGAGTACTTGTATTGATATTTACTTATACTTGTATTGATATTTACTTGTAGTGATTGATTATTTACTTATACTTGTATTGATATTTACTTATACTTGTATTGATATTTACTTGTAGTGATTGATTATTTACTTATACTTGTATTGATATTTACTTGGAGTGATTGATTATTTACTTATACTTGTATTGATGTTTACTTGTAGTGATTGATTGTTTACTTTTATTGATGTTTAGATTAATGGTTAATATAAACAAAAACAAAAGTAAACAATCAATCACTACAAGTAAACATCAATACAAGTATAAGTAAATAATCAATCACTCCAAGTAAATATCAATACAAGTATAAGTAAATAATCAATCACTACAAGTAAATATCAATACAAGTATAAGTAAATATCAATACAAGTATAAGTAAATAATCAATCACTACAAGTAAATATCAATACAAGTATAAGTAAATATCAATACAAGTACTCAAACCACAACTTTGGTAATTACATTCCCTTGGGCATACACCGTCATCCTGCAAGAATCACAAAACATTTCGTTGGTCATTGACTCCTTCCATATTGTTCAATCTATTGCATTTGCATCACAAATATCTTTTCAAAACAACACTTCACCATCACCAAGATACAACAATTTCACTTCATTTTCAAGTTTTGTGAAGCATCTGCAACATCTGGCAAAAACGTTTGCCTCCACACAAATGTTGACTCTTTGTTTGAAAGGAAGGGCTGATCACTTGTGTTTGAATCCAGGTATGAAACATTTTCTGTCTTCATAACACCTGCACTACTTCGTGTAGGATTTCGCTGTTGTGGTAACAGTGCGGAGTCATAGACTGACCCTGCTCTCCATGTAGCATTCTTGCCACTTTTGCTGTAAACCATAATAATTCCTGAACAAGGCCTTCGCCCAGTTGTAGTCGACTTGCCTCTTCCCTCATTATGAGTGGGCAGCAAGTATTGGTGTGACGTTGATTGGCCAGCAAGATGTGGAACAGGGATGCCGGATGCATCCACAATGATGTTGGGACCATGGTGTTCAGGTCATCCATGGTCCATACCATGAGCAACCAGCGGAATTGTGCACAGCTGTTGTGAAAAGGCACAGCCATTTGTTTGCAGCTCCATGCTGGCTCCCCGCAAGTTGGTGAAGTAATAACATATGTTCCCGCATTTCACAGAGGTTGCAGGTAAAATGTCGTTGTCCTGCAACTTCTGATGTGATGAATGTTCCAAGCCTTCGAACAAGAGTAAGTGATCGCCTTTCTTTCATATGTTGCAGTGTGATCCAGGCAGATGGTCACATAAATTTCCTTGGTGAAGGTAAGCATCCATCTCCAAGTTACACGGGAGAATGTCTTCATCATTCTTTGAGAAAGAGGGTGTATGCCACGATTAACTTCATTTTTTAGCCACAAATTTTCTTTCTTTCTTCTTCCCAATTCCGTTAGCAATCCCTCCAAAATGTGATCTCGTCTTATCCTTATGCTCAGTCATATCTGAATCTGCTTTCCGCACACACTGAATCAGATAGGGTACATCTTACCATGAAATCAGCATAATCATGTATATCTTCCGACCGTTTCACATTCAACAATTTGTTGTTTTTCCTTAACACAAAAAGTTATATTCATTTATATGCGTCACACAAATAATATTCAATCAGGTATGTATTTTATTACTAAACTAAGAATAGCATTGTATATGATTACAATCACAAACGGGAATACCTAATTCCCAACAACAATTTTCCCAAACCAACAAATTAAGCATAATGTATAATTACCATAATTCCTCTCCACTTTTTCTTTTCCCTCTTTTTTTTTTTTTTTTTTTTTTTCCCAACAGTGTGTCACTCGTGGTGATATGAGTTCATTGATATTGTAATTGACACAACTCATAACATTGTCGTTATGCCATTATCTTAATTCTACTGTTTATGTCGCCATAAAAGTCTTCCTTTTTTGGTTCCACATTTCTTTCCTCATTTGTCACTTCATGTGTTATCATCGTGTTGTTGGTTACCTTATTCAAACACACCGTCACTAAGGCTTTCAAGCAAGCCACCACTAAAACAATTGCCAATATAACTACTAAGCCAACAAACAAGTCTGCTACTCCTTGTATATATTCATATCTATGACATAGTTATATGTCGATGACATTTAACATTATATACCAAACTAACAAGCTTCCTAAAAGGTAAATAAAGAAAATCCCTTAATATGTAACATAATCAGATTATTTGTCTTACCCTGATCCCCCTATCTCCCGGGGTTGAACTCAATCCCCTGATCATGGGTGTAGTTGTGATACATTTTTTCACTCATGCTGTATTAATATCAGCAGGTAATTGTATGTCATGTAGGCAAATAAATGTCACTATTCCAAGTAGGAATATCACATGTTGAAAATGTAATGTTTATCAATGCAAGGGGTGTTAAAATGTAATTCAAATGACTGTAAATCATGACTATCATTTTTCTACCACTGAATGTTCTGCTGGGCTGCTAGGTGCAGCCTCATTTTCTGTGGGATCGTCCACCTTAGCCCCATGTGCTTGCTTGCAATGAGAGGCATGAATCCAACTTTCTATTTTGGGTCCATATTTGTTTCTATTCTTATCAATCTCCTATGGTTTATCAATTCGTTCCAAGATACCGCAACCAAAGGTTTTAACCAAAGCTCTACCAAACTATTTCCAATTTGAACAAAAATGCCAGTGAAACAATGATTTGAAGGATTAACTTCAAGGGGTCAATAAATTTATTCTATAGCCAGATCTAATTTTCCCATCCAATAGTTTGCCTTGCCACATGTCATATTATAACACCTTAATAAACCTTCGAAAAAATGTTTCCCATCTCAACAAATTTCCTTTTGACAAATAGCCATGTGTAACTTACGTATTTAACTACAATTTCCTCTCAATTTGTTTGGCCTAACTGGCCGCAAAAGTGGCTGCCAGCATGCAGTACCGTTTTTTATCTACCAAGGAAGTGTTCCACACAAGACCTCTACCAAAATGTTGTTTGTAAAAACAAATCTGGGATTTCTGATTACATGGATGCACACTCTCAGGACATTTTCAGGCTGCTGTTAACAATCCACTACGATGACTTAATTCCTTTACCCACAATCAAATAATTAGTACAAATTGAGGATATTATCCTTATCACATTCTTTTATAGATTCATTATGTTGGATCTAATTTTTTCCAATAATTTTCCACTGCTGTAAGGCGGAACAATAGCTCTCATAAGTCTTAGTAATATCGTACTTAATTTGCCCAGCAGAGAATAATTTATTTACTATCCTTTCTCATCTGTTAACCAGTGACTTTGTTTAAACTCCAGAACTGAAAACCCACAATAGTTCAAACCAGCAAAATTTTCTTTACTCTTTTCCCATATCATCTATGCCTAAAACACATCCATACATACAGCACAATTTATATGCTGATAAAATTCAAGTTTATATATATAAAATCCATGAGCAGAGTATTCTGGGAAGTCAGTGTAAGACCTCTCCCAAATTTGGATGATTTTGTACTTCCTCATTTCCTTTTATGAAGCTCATATCCATAAATAGATGTTATTCTCATATACATTCTATCAAAAATGGAATCCCAAAATTACTCACAATTTTACTATTAATTAATGGCTGCTCATAACCCAGCACATCAAATTTTTATATTCCATTTCCCTTGACAAAAGAGATAATGCTCATAATCAAATTATATTTCTATTTTATTTTACGGATTCTCTGGATATTCAATCCCATCCACATATCCCAATCCCATCCACATATAACTATCCATTTCCAGACAGGCACACTGTCGGTGTCAACAATCTTGTAAGATTGATACACAAAAACACACACACACATGCATTATGCATATTTGTTTGCGTTGGAACCATTATTTACAGATCAGATGGGTGTCAATTTTATTTCAATTTCATAAAATTTGTCAATCAAATTCAAAATGCTTATAGACAAATAAACCAAAAGTCCATTCTTAGAAAACCCTTATGATGTCACATTGAAATTACCCTTTCTGCCTTCACAATAATCTATCCAAATTTTGACTACACACCCATTTGCATGTCAGTCGACCATTGACCTATCAATCGTGCGGAACAATAGTCCGAAATTCCCACCTGATCATCATGTGACTCTTGTTACTTGGTTTGCCAAAAATTGCAACGCAATTGTTCCAAACTTTGTAAATTTAAAATTGCTGTGCCCAAAATAGAAGATCCAATTTTGGCATTTGATCAATTAATTATTAATTTGTTAACAAGCAAAAAGAAAAAATGAATCATTCTTGCTCTGAAAACTTTTCAGACACAAGAATCATCGACAGTTATTCATGTTTGTCCAGTAATCGAATCTGTTGAGGCCAATCATCATTTGGGATTTGCAGCAATGAAGGCCTAATCATTGTCTGAGGTATCGGTCAGCACTGGTACCCTTGATCTTGGTTTACCCTATTAACTTGTCTTCCTTTTGGTATACGGACATCCTCTTTTCCAATGTCCCATCCGTCCACATTTGAAACACCGGTTTCTGTCGTTGTCTGATCTGTGCACCTGTGCACTTGTATTGCTGGGCTGCATCTCTACATCCCTGAGTTGCCACTGCAATCTCTCGTTATCTCCTGAAACACGAAAAAATTCTCTGTACCGTCCTTTTTGGGGAGACAACTGGAAATCAGATGGGACAACTGTGACTTTCATTCCTAATTTCGAGGGCAGTTGTGCATTTGTCTCCTCCACTGTATCCTGTATCCTTTTTATTTTAAGTTCTAGATCCGTTATCCGTTCTTGCTGTTCCCGTTGTCTGGATTCACCATCCCAAAGATGGAATGCAAGCCAGTCTACCGTTAGATTCTGTCTCTTCCTGGCTTTCAATCTTTGTTCCAATCTTTCCAATCGACTTCGCTCGAATGTACCATCTCTTGGAAACTCCTCATCATGTCCCTTTGTCCACAAATACCAATTCTCGACCTGTCTTATAGCTTCGGCACCATAACGGTCGTACATATGATGTGTACAAGTACCTTTTTGTGGAATCTCTGGTTGTCCTTGTGTATTCTTGCAGGCTCCATTTCCCATTCTGCCTTTTATCAAAGTAGCGTTGGATGTGTTGTAGCTTGTTCCAGGTTCCTCTAAAGCTTCACTCGTACCTCCAGGAAGGATCTCTCCACCTGTTCACACGGTGATTTCCAGAGAATCTCCCTCAGCTGTGGCTTTTGCACAATCCAATCTCACAGATCAGTATTTGCAGATGAGCCGGAGGGTCAGTATGAAATGGGTGAATCCTCAGGTGTCCGCTCTGTTTGACGGGGAAATCACACAATGGTAACCGCACATATATATCTGTATATAAACTCACCACCTTGCTCAATTTTCCCAGGTTGTCTCCACATTGATAATATCTCGCAAATATATCAAAGCTTCTTTCTTGAGACCGCATTTTCATCAATCAAACAATCAATATATTCAATTCAATTTATTCAGTTCAATTTATGCAATTAAATTCAATCAATTAGATTCAATCAATTAACAATTCAATCAATTATTCAATTTCAATTAATTCATCAATATTCATCAATAAATCAAATTAATCATTTTGAATGACTCCTTGCATAAGCCCTTTCCCCAATGATGTCAGGACAGGTCCATCCATTGACTGAGATCGACTCATCGGTCGTCACCTCTGGTTCGTACCTCATGTCAATTGATGAATCACCGTCCTGTCCTAGGGTCATATCTGACATATTTCCCCATTTTGCCTGTTCTCCACAAATTTTCTTTGCAACCACTAAAGGCAACTCATCCTTCATTCTTGAGACAGCCAAAATGGATGGCAGATATTAAAGTTCATTGGAAAAAATATCTCATCATTTTTTTTTTTCTTTAATAGTACCCAAAATCTCTTGGCAATTTAAATTTCGTAAAACTACTGAAATAAGACTGTAAAATTCCTTCAATCATGCTAAATTTTGAAGCTCCATTGCTTGTAACACCCAATTTATCCCATAGGGCTTGAAAGTTCTTTCCCAAGTTCATGCAATCATTCTGCATTTGAACCCTATGATATCATTCATAATAATCATCATGATTTTATAGTCATGGTCATATCATAATCATCTATTTAAAACGAACATTTCCTTTATCACCACAATTATGTGGTATAATCAACAATAGAATAAAACTGTACATAGCAACAGGCTACCTCATGGCCACTCAGTATACCTATTGACAATAAGTCATAACAATATCGAATAATCATTGAACAATTCAAAAATCGCTTCCACTGCTCCAGCCGCAGCATTCGTCATTTTGTTTGCTCATCCGCATGACCAAAACGAAATAAAGGGAGCTCAACCATTACACAGCGCTTTTAATGGCGCATGCCATAGAAACTCAACGCAATTTCGACTCAGCCAGAAAACGAGCAAATTTTGCAGGATGTTAACTGGAATTAGTCGTGAAAATATATCCAAAATACACAAAAAATACACATCCACAAAATAAACAACAAACCCAAACAAACCCAAGGTCGACCCTCTTACACAGTAAATTACATCATTTCAGCATCGTATTGATTGCTGAAATATTCCAGGGTTTATACATACCTTAAAAGAGGTATGCGTGGTGTTGCCCCCTCCCACGTTTATTCCTCATTAAATTACTTATTAAATTACTTATTAAATTACTCATTAAATTACTCATTAAATTACTCATTAAATTATTCGTTAAATTACTCATTAAATTACTCATTAAATTACTCATTAAATTATTCGTTAAATTACTCATTAAATTACTCATTAAATTATTCGTTAAATTACTCATTAAATTACTCATTAAATTACTCATTAAATTATTCGTTAAATTACTCATTAAATTACTCATTAAATTACTCATTAAATTACTCAGTAAATTATTCGTTAAATTACTCATTAAATTACTCATTAAATTACTCATTAAATTACTCAGTAAATTACTCATTAACTTAACTTACATAGTTTCAGCATTGTATTGATTGCTGAAATATTCCAGGGTTTATACACACCTTAAAAGAGGTATGCGTGGTGTTGCCCCCTCCCACTTTTAATTACTCATTACATCGTTTCCATTTAAAAAAACATCGCTTCTACTGCTCCAGCCGCAGCATTTGTCACTTTGTTTGCTCATCCGCATGACCAAACCGAAATAAAAGGAGCTCAACCATTACACAGCGCTTTTAATGGCGCATGCCATAGAAACTCAACGCAATTTCGACTCGGCCAGCAAACGAGCAAATTTTGCAGGATGTTAACTGGAATTAGTCGTGAAAATATATCCAAAATACACAAGAAATACACAAAAATACACTCCCACACAAATAAACAACATTTATTCCGTTCAACAGAACAAACATTTCCTCTATCATGACACGCATGTCTTCAAAATTATATGACCAAGAGAAAAAGTAAAATTAATTAAAACTGCGGGCAGTGATGATCCGGGGACCATACCGCTCCATCCTGATTGGACGAGTGCGTGCTAGAGTCGTTAACAACGACAGTCCAGATCCGATTGTTCAAAATTTCAACTCAATCGATCGAAAAATGAACGCAGGGATGCATTTTAAAGGTGCAGTGGCACTAACTGAGTTGCCACGAATATGGCCACGAAATTGCCAATATGGCCATCACAAAATATTTTCCTTAATCAATTGGCTCATAGCATAACCAATCTGCAAGTATTTCATCCGAAGATGTATCTCTCAGGAATTTTAATTAAATAAGTCATTTATAAATCAACGAGTTAATTTATTAAATGATTAATCAATAAATCAATATTTTCCTTGACAGCCACATCACTTGGTCAGTGTCATGTCCAAATATCAGCTTCCTTACTCAAAAGGTGCCTGAGTTAATGTAATGTAATTACTGTAATAAGATTACTGCAATTACTGTAATGATTACTGTAATTACTGTAATTACCGGAACTGTAATTACTGTAATTACCTCAGGTAATTACTGTAATGTAATTACTGTAATGTAATAAGAAATGTAATTAATTAAATAAGTACTTCATTAATCGTTAATAATGAAATAATTCCTGAATTCTCATTCGATTCACTTGACATTCGAATGTCCCCAAAACGTTGGAGCAAAACGTTGCAACAACGAAAGTGAAACGTTGTAGCGACGTTGTGGAAATGTTAGCAAAACCCAACATTTGAATGTTCCCATTCATTCCAACAACAAGTTCCAACAACAAGTTCCAACAACAAGTTCCAACAGCAAGTTCCAACAACAAGTTCCAACAACAAGTTCCAACAACAAGTTCCAACAAGTTCCAACAGCAAGTTCCAACAGCAAGTTGCAACAACAAGTTCCAACAAGTTCCAACAACAAGTTCCAACAACAAGTTCCAACAACAAGTTCCAACAGCAAGTTCCAACAGCAAGTTCCAACAACAAGTTCCAACAGCAAGTTCCAACAACAAGTTCCAACAACAAGTTCCAACAAGTTCCAACAGCAAGTTCCAACAGCAAGTTGCAACAACAAGTTCCAACAAGTTCCAACAACAAGTTCCAACAACAAGTTCCAACAACAAGTTCCAACAAGTTCCAACAGCAAGTTCCAACAGCAAGTTGCAACAACAAGTTCCAACAAGTTCCAACAACAAGTTCCAACAACAAGTTCCAACAACAAGTTCCAACAGCAAGTTCCAACAGCAAGTTCCAACAACAAGTTCCAACAGCAAGTTCCAACAACAAGTTCCAACAAGTTCCAACAGCAAGTTCCAACAGCAAGTTGCAACAACAAGTTCCAACAGCAAGTTCCAACAACAAGTTCCAACAAGTTCCAACAGCAAGTTCCAACAGCAAGTTGCAACAACAAGTTCCAACAAGTTCCAACAACAAGTTCCAACAACAAGTTCCAACAAGTTCCAACAGCAAGTTCCAACAACAAGTTCCAACAAGTTCCAACAGCAAGTTCCAACAGCAAGTTGCAACAACAAGTTCCAACAAGTTCCAACAACAAGTTCCAACAACAAGTTCCAACAAGTTCCAACAGCAAGTTCCAACAACAAGTTCCAACAACAAGTTCCAACAAGTTCCAACAACAAGTTCCAACAACAAGTTCCAACAAGTTCCAACAGCAAGTTCCAACAACAAGTTCCAACAACAAGTTCCAACAGGTTCCAACAGCAAGTTCCAACAACAAGTTCCAACAAGTTCCAACAGCAAGTTCCAACAAGTTATTATCACATTGCAATGACCTCTAAACATTCCTAAACCAATATCCCATTAAAAAATCCCATTAAAATCCCATATTTTGTCACCCTTTGCATTGTTGAAAGCAATTAATTCCATAACTTAATATTACCTCTGGTTTATATATACTAGGGCGTGCCCGCACGTACGTGCTCGCCCGTACGTGCTTGCAAAAAACATGCGTGCAAACAACAACAACAAAACTTTGAAACCACAATCCAATCTCACTTGGTCATCACTCTGTCTATCTCTTTTTGTCTGTCTCTCTCTATGTGTCTGACTATCATCTTTATCTCTGTTTGTCTCTATGTCTCTCTCTCTTTCTCTCTCTGTCTATCTCTCTCTGTCTGTCTCTCTCTATGTGTCTGACTCTGACTATCATCTTTATCTCTGTTTGTCTCTATGTCTCTCTTTCTTTCTTTTTCTGTCTATCTCTCTCTGTCTGTCTCTCTTTCTCACTTTGTCTCACTCTGTCTATCTCTTTTTGTCTGTCTCTCTCTATGTGTCTGACTATCATCTTTATCTCTGTTTGTCTCTATGTCTCTCTTTCTTTCTTTTTCTGTCTATCTCTCTC
The DNA here is from genome assembly GCF_964187855.1 of Myxine glutinosa. Lineage (NCBI taxonomy): Eukaryota > Metazoa > Chordata > Myxini > Myxiniformes > Myxinidae > Myxine > Myxine glutinosa. The sequence goes on along the minus strand of NC_136263.1, from coordinate 57,156,895 downwards.
TGTCTGTCTCTCTTTCTCACTTTGTCTCACTCTGTCTATCTCTTTTTGTCTGTCTCTCTCTATGTGTCTGACTATCATCTTTATCTCTGTTTGTCTCTATGTCTCTCTTTCTTTCTTTTTCTGTCTATCTCTCTCTGTCTGTCTCTCTTTCTCACTTTGTCTCACTCTGTCTATCTCTTTTTGTCTGTCTCTCTCTATGTGTCTGACTATCATCTTTATCTCTGTTTGTCTCTATGTCTCTCTTTCTTTCTTTTTCTGTCTATCTCTCTGTCTGTCTCTCTTTCTCACTTTGTCTCACTCTGTCTATCTCTTTTTGTCTGTCTCTCTCTATGTGTCTGACTATCATCTTTATCTCTGTTTGTCTCTATGTCTCTCTTTCTTTCTTTTTCTGTCTATCTCTCTCTGTCTGTCTCTCTTTCTCACTTTGTCTCACTCTGTCTATCTCTTTTTGTCTGTCTCTCTCTATGTGTCTGACTATCATCTTTATCTCTGTTTGTCTCTATGTCTCTCTTTCTTTCTTTTTCTGTCTATCTCTCTCTGTCTGTCTCTCTTTCTCACTTTGTCTCACTCTGTCTATCTCTTTTTGTCTGTCTCTCTCTATGTGTCTGACTATCATCTTTATCTCTGTTTGTCTCTATGTCTCTCTTTCTTTCTTTTTCTGTCTATCTCTCTCTGTCTCTCTCTATGTGTCTGACTATCATCTTTATCTCTGTTTGTCTCTATGTCTCTCTTTCTTTCTTTTTCTGTCTATCTCTCTCTGTCTGTCTCTCTTTCTCACTTTGTCTCACTCTGTCTATCTCTTTTTGTCTGTCTCTCTCTATGTGTCTGACTATCATCTTTATCTCTGTTTGTCTCTATGTCTCTCTCTCTTTCTCTCTCTGTCTATCTCTCTCTGTCTGTCTCTCTCTATGTGTCTGACTATCATCTTTATCTCTGTTTGTCTCTATGTCTCTCTTTCTTTCTTTTTCTGTCTATCTCTCTCTGTCTGTCTCTCTTTCTCACTTTGTCTCACTCTGTCTATCTCTTTTTGTCTGTCTCTGGGGTAGATGTAGGGATGGGTTCTTTTTAGGATCATGTTGCATCGAGCATTATTTTTCAAACAGTGTGACTATTAAGCCCACGCCAAAACCTCTGACATCCCACCATTAACACCTATTTTAAGCGTGCCGAATCAGTAAGCATCACCCCTTCTATGAGCCTCGACCAGAGGGTGGTTGTCACCCACAAACACTCGTCGCGAGCTGTTCCATTGTCTGTTGATTCCCATTCTGCTGTTTTTGTCTCATAATCAAGATAAATTTGGAACAGCCCTTAAACTAACACCAAGCAGATCAATTTTTATATTTAAATATAAAATCATTTTCTCATTAATTCATAATCATAAAATCATTTAATCCGTGTCACCCATGCTATTTATCTAGCAAATTTCGTCAAAAAAAAACACAACAGGTTTTAGTTATGGCGGGAAAACTGAAAAAAAATTCTCTATTTAAAACGGGTGTACACGATTGTACACGTGTACGGACCTTACCGACCCGGCAAACAAATCGCCTCATGCACATCAGTGGTGCGTTTCTTCGTGGCGCGTGTCAGAAGAATTACACAGCGCAGGAAAAATACGTATTTACAGAAATCGTTAAAAAAAACTCGGATAATCGCTAAAATCGTTGTGGCCGGTGTACCATATTGGAAATATATATATATATATAAATATAATTCCGTTTCCCGGTTCCCTGTCGCTCGCCAAGCGCCGATCAAGTCAAGTGCTTCGAACAAGTGCAAAAAAAAAGTAGTACTTTATGCGTGTGCTGGTGGGTAAACGAGTGTACCGGCCTTACACGTCCTGGAAGCAGATCGTCCCATGGTGCACTCATGGCACGATCTTGCTCCTAGTTCATGGTAAGGCTTCTAATAACCAGCGTCGAACTGGCGCATCTATTTACACAGCGCAAAAATACGTTACACTCCTCGGATTATCGTTACGTTACCTATATCGCGGCATCGGTGCGCAAGGAAGCCCCAGACCACCTGCTCCCCTATGTATGTACCCATAACTTCCAAGTTCGTAAATCATATTGGACCAAACAAGACACACTCACCTTTTAAAGAAGACTTGCTTGTACAATTGATCGCAGCGGTGCCTCCAAGATTGTCAGGGAATTTGTACTGGGGGACTCACAGGACTCCAATGACCGGACTCAGGTTTACCAAAAGGTCTGGTTTATTATTCACTTCATTCCATTTACCAAATAATACCGCATTATTCAATGGCTGAGATTAACTCTTTTCCATGGTCCTTTTCGTTCGGCTGATGTTCTTCCGCAGCGCCGTACTCGTTCATTCCATCGTTCCGTCGGGCAGGGCTTTCTGAGGACAAGTCTCCTTTACTCAACGTTTGCTCTCGTTATATCGCCAAACTGGACTTAATCTCCTCTCCGCTAATGTCCCGAGGTCATGCATCGCACCGAGTCCTGGCATCAGCTCGCTCCCCTCCTGCTGTGATTTTCCATTTACACAGCAGGGGGGGGGGGGGTGCTCTAGCCTGGGGCCTTGACCAGGTGTTTCAAGAGATTACATTGTTCATACACATAAAATGTATCTGCTTTGTTACCAGGTTAATTAATAAGTTACCAGGGCCAATCAATATGTTACACTGAGTTACACTTCCACAGATCCCAGCCTGGTTTTTATGGTGATAATGGTGCTCCCTTGGAATCCCAGCCTGTTTTTTATGATGATAATGGTGCTCCCTTGGAATTGTCAGGGAATTTACTGGGGGACTCACAGGACTCCAAAGACCGGACACAGGTTACAAAAGGTCTCGTTTATTAAACTGTATTCACTTCATCCAATTACCAAAATGATACCGCATCATATAATGGATCAGGTTAACTCTTTTCGCTGGTCCTTCTCTCCATCCGACACTCCCGTTCGGTCAGCGCTTCACGTAGCAAGTACTCGTTCATTCCATCGTTCCGTCGGGCAGGGCTTCTGAGGACAAGTGTACTTTACTCAACGTTTGCTCTCGTTATATCGCCAAACTGGACTTAATCTCCTCTCCGCTAATGTCCCGAGGTCATGCATCGCACCGAGTCCTGGCATCAGCTCGCTCCCCTCCTGCTGTGATTTTCCATTTACACAGCAGGGGGGGGTGCTCTAGCCTGGGGCCTTGACCAGGTGTTTCAAGAGATTACATTGTTCATACACATAAAATGTATCTGCTTTGTTACCAGGTTAATTAATAAGTTACCAGGGCCAATCAATATGTTACACTGAGTTACACTTCCACAATTCCCTCATCTTTTTGTTTTTGTTTATATTAACCATTAATCTAAACATCAATATAAGTAAACAATCAATCACTACTAGTAAACATCATTACAAGTATAAGTAAATAATCAATCACTTTGGTAATCAAATTCCCTTAGGCATACACCGTCATCCTGCAAGAATCACAAAACATTTCGTTGGTCATTGACTCCTTCCATATTGTTCAATCTATTGCATTTGCATCACAAATATATTTTCAAAACAACACTTCACCATCACCAAGATACAACAATTTCACTTCATTTTCAAGTTTTGTAAAGCATCTGCACCATCTGGCAAAAAACGTTTGCCTCCACACAAATGTTAACTTTGTTTGAAAGGAAGGGCTGATCACTTGTGTTTGAATCCAGGTATGAAACATTTTCTCCTAATGTCTTCATAGCTCCTGCACTACTTCGTGTAGGATTTCGCTGTTGTGGTAACACTGCGGAGTCATAGACTGACCCTTCTCTCCATGTAGCATTCTTGCCACTTTTTTTGCTGTGAACCATAATGATTCCTTGAACAAGGCCTTCACCCAGTTGTAGTCGACTTGCCTCTTCCCTCATTGTGAGTGGGCAGCAAGTATTGGTGTGACGTTGATTGGCCAGCAAGATGTGGAACAGGGATGCCGGATGCATCCACACTGATGTTGGGACCATGGTGTTCAGGTCATTCATGGTCCTTACCAGGAGCAAACAGCAGAATCGTGCACAGCTGTTGTGACAAGGGCACAGCCGTTTTTTGCAGCTCCATGCTGGTTCCCCGGACGTTGGTGAAGTAATAACATATGTCCCCGCATTTCACAGAGGTTGCAGGTAAAATGTCGTTGTCCTGCAACTTCTGATGTGGTGAATGTTCGAAGTCTTCGAACAAGAGTAAGTGATCGCCTTTCTTTCATATGTTGCAGTGTGATCCAGGCAAATGGTCACATAAATTTCCTTGGTGAAGGTAAGCATTCATCTCCAAGTTACACGGGAGAATGTCTTCATCATTCTTTGAGAAAGAGGGTGTATGCCACGATTAACTTCATTTTTTAGCCAAAAATTTTCTTTCTCGAACTTCTTCCCAATTCCGTTAGCACTCCCTTCAAAATGTGATCTCGTCTTATCCTTATGCTCAGTCACATCTGAATCTGCTTTCCACACACACTGAATCAGATAGGGTACATCTTACCATGAAATCAGCATAATCATGTATATCTTCCGACAGTTTCACATTCAACAATTTGTTGTTTTTCCTTAACACAAAAAGTTATATTCATTTATATGCGTCACACAAATAATATTCAATCAGGTATGTATTTTATTACTAAACTAAGAATAGCATTGTATATGATTACAATCACAAACGGGAATACCTAATTCCCAACAACAATTTTCCCAAACCAACAAATTAAGCATAATGTATTATTACCATAATTCCTCTCCACTTTTCCTTTTCCCTCTTTTTTTTTTTTTTTTTTTTTTTTTTTTTTCTAACAGTGTGTCACTCGTGGTGATATGAGTTCATTGATATTGTAATTGACACAACTCATAACATTGTCGTTATGCCATTATCTTAATTCTACTGTTTATGTCGCCATAAAAGTCTTCCTTTTCTGGTTCCACATTTCTTTCCTCATTTGTCACTTCATGTGTTATCATCGTGTTGTTGGTTACCTTATTCAAACACACCGTCACTAAGGCTTTCAAGCAAGCCACCACTAAAACAATTGCCAATATAACTACTAAACCAACAAACAAGTCTGCTACTCCTTGTATATATTCATATCTATGACATAGTTATATGTCGATGACATTTAACATTATATACCAAACTAACAAGCTTCCTAAAAGGTAAATAAAGAAAATCCCTTAATATGTAACATAATCAGATTATTTGTCTTACCCTGATCCCCCTATCTCCCGGGGTTGAACTCAATCCCCTGATCATGAGTGTAGTTGTGATACATTTTTTCACTCATGTTGTATTTATATCAGCAGGTAATTGTATGTCATGTAGGCAAATAAATGTCACTATTCCAAGTAGGAATATCACATGTTGAAAATGTAATGTTTATCAATGCAAGGGGTGTTAAAATGTAATTCAAATGACTGTAAATCATGACTATCATTTTTCTACCACTGAATGTTCTGCTGGGCTGCTAGGTGCAGCCTCATTTTCTGTGGGATCGTCCACCTTAGCCCCATGTGCTTGCTTGCAATGAGAGGCATGAATCCAACTTTCTATTTTGGGTCCATATTTGTTTCTATTCTTATCAATCTCCTATGGTTTATCAATTCGTTCCAAGATACCGCAACCAAAGGTTTTAACCAAAGCTCTACCAAACTATTTCCAATTTGAACAAAAATGCCAGTGAAACAATGATTCGAAGGATTAACTTCAAGGGGTCAATAAATTTATTCTATAGCCAGATCTAATTTTCCCATCCAATAGTTTGCCTTGCCACATGTCATATTATAACACCTTAATAAACCTTCGAAAAAATGTTTCCCATCTCAACAAATTTCCTTTTTTACAAATAGCCATGTGTAACTTACGTATTTAACTACAATTTCCTCTCAATTTGTTTGGCCTAACTGGCCGCAAAAGTGGCTGCCAGCATGCAGTACCGTTTTTATCTACCAAGGAAGTGTTCCACACAAGACCTCTACCAAAATGTTGTTTGTAAAAACAAATCTGGGATTTCTGATTACATGGATGCACACTCTCAGGACATTTTCAGGCTGCTGTTAACAATCCACTACGATGACTTAATTCCTTTACCCACAATCAAATAATTAGTACAAATTGAGGATATTATCCCTATCACATTCTTTTATAGATTCATTATGTTGGATCTAATTTTTTCCAATAATTTTCCACTGCTGTAAGGCGGAACAATAGCTCTCATAAGTCTTAGTAATATCGTACTTAATTTGCCCAGCAGAGAATAATTTATTTACTATCCTTTCTCATCTGTTAACCAGTGACTTTGTTTAAACTCCAGAACTGAAAAACCCACAATAGTTCAAACCAGCAAAATTTTCTTTACTCTTTTCCCATATCATCTATGCCTAAAACACATCCATACATACAGCACAATTTATATGCTGATAAAATTCAAGTTTATATATATAAAATCCATGAGCAGAGTATTCTGGGAAGTCAGTGTAAGACCTCTCCCAAATTTGGATGATTTTGTACTTCCTCATTTCCTTTTATGAAGCTCATATCCATAAATAGATGTTATTCTCATATACATTCTATCAAAAATGGAATCCCAAAATTACTCACAATTTTACTATTAATTAATGGCTGCTCATAACCCAGCACATCAAATTTTTTTTTTTATATTCCATTTCCCTTGACAAAAGAGATAATGTTCATAATCAAATTATATTTCTATTTTATTTTACGGATTCTCTGGATATTCAATCCCATCCACATATCCCAATCCCATCCACATATAACTATCCATTTCCAGACAGGCACACTGTCGGTGTCAACAATCTTGTAAGATTGATACACAAAAACACACACACACATGCATTATGCATATTTGTTTGCGTTGGAACCATTATTTACAGATCAGATGGGTGTCAATTTTATTTCAATTTCATAAAATTTGTCAATCAAATTCAAAATGCTTATAGACAAATAAACCAAAAGTCCATTCTTAGAAAACCCTTATGATGTCAAATTGAAATTACCCTTTCTGCCTTCACAATAATCTATCCAAATTTTGACTACACACCCATTTGCATGTCAGTCGACCATTGACCTATCAATCGTGCGGAACAATAGTCCGAAATTCCCACCTGATCATCATGTGACTCTTGTTACTTGGTTTGCCAACAATTGCAACGCAATTGTTCCAAACTTTGTAAATTTAAAATTGCTGTGCCCAAAATAGAAGATCCAATTTTGGCATTTGATCAATTAATTATTAATTTGTTAACAAGCAAAAAGAAAAATGAATCATTCTTGCTCTGAAAACTTTTCAGACACAAGAATCATTGACAGTTGTTCATGTTTGTCCAGTAATCGAATCTGTTGAGGCCAATCATCATTTGGGATTTGCAGCAATGAAGGCCTAATCATTGTCTGAGGTACCGGTAAGCACTGGTACCCTTGATCTTGGTTTGCCCCATGACCTTGTCTTCCTGTTGACATACGGACATCTTCTTCTCCAATGTCCCATCTTTCCACACTCGAAACACCGGTTTCTGTCGTTGTCTGATCTGTGCGCCTGTGCACTTGTATTGCTGGGCTGCATCTCTACATCCCTGAGTTGCCACTGCAATCTCTCGTTATCTCCTGAAACACGAAAAAATTCTCTGTACCGTCCTTTTTGGGGAGACAACTGGAAATCAGATGGGACAACTGTGACTTTCATTCCTAATTTCGAGGGCAGTTGTGCATTTGTCTCCTCCACTGTATCCTGTATCCTTTTTATTTTAAGTTCTAGTTCCGTTATCCGTTCTTGCTGTTCCCGTTGTCTGGATTCACCATCCCAAAGATGGAATGCAAGCCAGTCTACCGTTAGATTCTGTCTCTTCCTGGCTTTCAATCTTTGTTCCAATCTTTCCAATCGACTTCGCTCAAATGTACCATCTCTTGGAAACTCCTCATCATGTCCCTTTGTCCACAAATACCAATTCTCGACCTGCCTTATAGCTTCGGCACCATAACGGTCGTACATATGATGTGTACAAGTACCTTTTTGTGGAATCTCTGGTTGTCCTTGTGTGTTCTTGCAGGCTCCATTTCCCATTCTGCCTTTTATCAAAGTAGCGTTGGATGTGTTGTAGCTTGTTCCAGGTTCCTCTAAAGCTTCACTCGTACCTCCAGGAAGGATCTCTCCACCTGTTCGCACGGTGATTTCCAGAGAATCTCCCTCAGCTGTGGCTTTTGCACAATCCAATCTCACAGATCAGTATTTGCAGATGAGCCGGAGGGTCAGTATGAAGTGGGTGAATCCTCAGGTGTCCGCTCTGTTTGACGGGGAAATCACACAATGGTAACCGCACATATATATCTGTATATAAACTCACCACCTTGCTCAATTTTCCCAGGTTGTCTCCACATTGATAATATCTCGCAAAGATATCAAAGCTTCTTTCTTGAGACCGCATTTTCATCAATCAAACAATCAATATATTCAATTCAATTTATTCAGTTCAATTTATGCAATTAAATTCAATCAATTAGATTCAATCAATTAACAATTCAATCAATTATTCAATTTCAATTAATTCATCAATATTCATCAATAAATCAAATTAATCATTTTGAATGACTCCTTGCATAAGCCCTTTCCCCAATGATGTCAGGACAGGTCCATCCATTGACTGAGATCGAATTTCATCGGTCGTCACCTCGGATTCGTACCTCATGTCAATTGATGAATCGCCGTCCTGTCCTAGGGTCATATCTGACATATTTTCCCATTTTGCCTGGTCTCCACAAATTTTTCTTTGCAACCACTAAAGGCAACTCATCCTTCATTCGTGAGACAGCCAAAATGGATGCCAGATATTAAAGTTCTTTGGGAAAAATATCTCATCATTTTCCTTTTAATAGTACCCAAAATCTCTTGGCAATATAAATTTCGTAAAACTCCTGAAATGGGACTGTCAAATTCCTTCAATCATGCTAAATTTTGAAACTCCATCGCTTGTAATACCCAATTTATCCCATAGGGCTTGAAAGTTCTTTCCCAAGTTCATGCAATCATTCTGCATTTGAACCCTATGATATCATTCATAATAATCATCATGATTTTATAGTCATGGTCCTATCATAATCATCTATTTAAACGAACATTTCCTTTATCACCACAGCTATGTGGTATAATCAACAATAGAATAAAACTGTACATAGCAACAGGCTACCTCATGGCCACTTAGTATACCTATTGACAATAAGTCATAACAATATCGAATAATCATTGAACAATTCAAAAATCGCTTCCACTGCTCTAGCCGCAGCATCCGTGATATTTGTTTGCTCATTCCCTATTCCTGATTCGTCATCAAGGATCTCCATCATCACACAGCGTACTTAATTCCGCATTTTAATGAGAATTCAACAGGAATTTACGACTCAAAGGAAAAAGAACGAGCAGACCTTTTGCAGGATGATCGTTACAAAATCGTTACATATATTAAAGTATTTCTAATGTCGACAAATCATATCTTAATTCTTGCAAGATTTGGTTCTTTGAATAAATCACAGCACCGGGAGAACCAGCTCCAAAAATGGATCTTTGTGTTTATTCAGCACCCTAGTAATTGGTTCTTTGTGTACTAATTACACAGCACCCAGGCCCCGCTCATATGGATCTTTGTGCAGCGCTACACAGCACCTGAGCAAAAGGGGTTTCATCTACATTTTCCCTATCTGGTGTACCATCCGTGATATTTGTCTGCTCATTCACTATTCCTGATTCGTCATCAAGGATCTCCATCATCACACAGCGTACTTAATTCCGCTTTTTAATGAGAGTTCAACAGGAATTTACGACTCAAAGGAAAAGAACGAGCAGACCTTTTGCAGGACGATAACTGGAATTAGTCGTGAAAATATATCCAAAATACTCAAAATAGACACCCACAAAAATAAACAACAAACCCAAACAAACCCAAGGTCGACCATATTACACAATAAATTACATCATTTCAGCATCGTATTGATTGCTGAAATATTCCAGGGTTTATACACACCTCAAAAGAGGTATGCGTGGTGTTGCCCCCTCCCACGTTTATTCCAGGGTTTATACACACCTTAAAAGAGGTATGCGTGGTGTTGCCCCCTCCCACTTTTAATTCCTCATTAAATCGTTTCCATTTAAAAAACATCGCCTTTACTGCTCCAGTCGCAGCATTTGTCACTTTGTTTGCTCATCCGCATGACCAAAACGAAATAAAGGGAGCTCAACCATTACACTGCGCTTTTAATGGCGCATGCCATAGAAACTCAACGCAATTTCGACTCGGCCAGCAAACGAGCAAATTGTGCAGGATGTTAACTGGAATTAGTCGTGAAAAATATATCCAAATTCACAAAAATACACACCCACACAAATAAACAACATTTATTCCGTTTAACAGAACAAACATTTCCTCTATCATAACATGCATGTCTTCAAAATTATATGCCCAAGAGAAAAAGTAAAATTAATTAAAACTGCGGGCAGTGATGATCCGGGGACCATACCGCTCCATCCTGATTGGACGAGTGCGTGCTAGAGTCGTTAACAACGACAGTCCAGATCCGATTGTTCAAAATTTCAACTCAATCGATCGAAAAATGAACGCAGGGATGCATTTTAAAGGTGCAGTGGCACTAACTGAGTTGCCACGAATATGGCCACGAAATTGCCAATATGGCCAATAGGACAAAATATTTTCCTTAATCAATTGGCTCATAGCATAACCAATCTGTAAGTATTTCATCCGAAGATGTATCTCTGAGGACTTTTAATTAAATAAGTCATTTATAAATCAACGAGTTAATTTATTAAATGATTAATCAATAAATCAATATTTTCCTTGACAGCCACCTCACTTGGTCAGTGTCATGTCCAAATATCAGCTTCCTTACTCAACAGGTGCCTGAGTTAATGTAATGTAATTACTGTAATAAGATTACTGCAATTACTGTAATGATTACTGTAATTACTGTAATTACCGGAACTGTAATTACTGTAATTACCTCAGGTAATTAGCATCAGCAAAACACAACATTTGAATGTTCCCAAAACGTTGGAGCAAAACGTTGCAACAACGAAAGTGAAACGTTGTGGCGACGTTGTGGAAATGTTTTACAACAACATTATTTCAATGTTGCAGGAAAGTAATGTGAAAAACGTTCCCAAAAATGTTCTCTCTTTTTCTGTCTCTCTTTCTGTCTGTCTGTGTCTCTCTCTCACTTTCTGTCTCTCTCTATGTGTCTGACTATCATCTTTATCTCTGTTTGTCTCTATGTCTCTCTTTCTTTCTTTTTCTGTCTATCTCTCTCTGTCTGTCTCTCTTTCTCACTTTTTGTCTCACTCTGTCTATCTCTTTTTGTCTGTCTCTCTCTATGTGTCTGACTATCATCTTTATCTCTGTTTGTCTCTATGTCTCTCTTTCTTTCTTTTTCTGTCTATCTCTCTCTGTCTGTCTCTCTTTCTCCCTTTGTCTCACTCTGTCTATCTCTTTTTGTCTGTCTCTCTCTATGTGTCTGACTATCATCTTTATCTCTGTTTGTCTCTATGTCTCTCTTTCTTTCTTTTTCTGTCTATCTCTCTCTGTCTGTCTCTCTTTCTCACTTTGTCTCACTCTGTCTATCTCTTTTTGTCTGTCTCTCTCTATGTGTCTGACTATCATTTTTATCTCTGTTTGTCTCTATGTCTCTCTTTCTTTCTTTTTCTGTCTATCTCTCTCTGTCTGTCTCTCTTTCTCACTTTGTCTCACTCTGTCTATCTCTTTTTGTCTGTCTCTCTCTATGTGTCTGACTCTGACTATCATCTTTATCTCTGTTTGTCTCTATGTCTCTCTTTCTTTCTTTTTCTGTCTATCTCTCTCTGTCTGTCTCTCTTTCTCACTTTGTCTCACTCTGTCTATCTCTTTTTGTCTGTCTCTCTCTATGTGTCTGACTATCATCTTTATCTCTGTTTGTCTCTATGTCTCTCTTTCTTTCTTTTTCTGTCTATCTCTCTCTGTCTGTCTCTCTTTCTCACTTTGTCTCTTTGGTCCATTCGCAAAGCCAAAACGAACGACCACAGAACCCTCGCCATTAATATCTATTGTAAGCGTGCCAAATCAATAAGTATCAATTTTTTTTTCTATGAGCCTCGACCAGAGAGTGGTTGCTACTCACAAAACACAATTTCCTGTAATTATCTCTCACTAGGGCATGCCCGTACTATATATATATCTAAAATTATATCCCCCGCCGAGCAAGTCGCTGGCTCCAAGTCGAGTGCTTTGAACAAAAAAAGAAGTACTCTAAACGGTGGTTTTTTATTCAACCGTGAAGCATGTCTCAAAGGCTTCTTGATGGACCTGGACAAAATTTGATGCAATTTTTTTTTTTCAATCGCCATCTTTCATCATAATTCTGGACCGGCATGAGGGGGGTTGTCTGTCATGAATTTATAGGCATGGCGGGAAAACTGAAAAAAATTATTTATTTAAAACGGGTGTACACGATTGTATACGTGTACGGAAGGACCTTACCGAACCGGCAAACAAGTCGCTTCATGCACATCAGTGGTGCGTTTCTTCGTGGCGCGTGTCAGAAGAATTACACAGCGCAGGAAAAATACGTATTTACAGAAATCGTTAAAAAAAAAACTCGGATAATCGCTAAAATCGTTGTGGCCGGTGTACCATATTGGAAATATATATATATATAAGTATAATTCCGTTTCCCGGTTCCCTGTCGCTCGCCAAGCGCCGATCAAGTCAAGTGCTTCGAACAAGTGCAAAAAAAAAAGTAGTACTTTATCCGTGTGCTGGTGGGTAAACGAGTGTACCGGCCTTACACGTCCTGGAAGCAAGCGGTCGCAAGGTGCACACTTGCTCCGCCCGCTTCCAGGTCACAGTAAGGCCCTTTAATAACCAGCGCAAAAATACGTATTTACAGAAATCATTTAGAAAAAAAACGAATAAATTGCTACAGTCGTTTATCGAAATCCCATTCGTGATGGCTCACGCCACCTATATCGCGGCATCGGTGCGCAAAGAAGCCCCAGATCACCTGCTCCCCCATGTATGTACCCATAACTTCCAAGTTCGTAAATCATATTGGACAAGACAAGACACACTCACCTTTTAAAGAAGACTTGCTTGTACAATTGATCGCAGCGGTGCCTCCAAGATTGTCAGGGAATTTACTGGGGGACTCACAGGACTCCAAAGACCGGACACAGGTTACAAAAGGTCTCGTTTATTAAACTGTATTCACTTCATCCAATTACCAAAATGATACCGCATAATATAATGGATCAGGTTAACTCTTTTCGCTGGTCCTTCTCTCCATCCGACACTCCCGTTCGGTCAGCGCTTCACGTAGCAAGTACTCGTTCATTCCATCGTTCCGTCGGGCAGGGCTTCTGAGGACAAGTGTACTTTACTCAACGTTTGCTCTCGTTATATCGCCAAACTGGACTTAATCTCCTCTCCGCTAATGTCCCGAGGTCATGCATCGCACCGAGTCCTGGCATCAGCTCGCTCCCCTCCTGCTGTGATTTTCCATTTACACAGCAGGGGGGGGGGGGGGTGCTCTAGCCTGGGGCCTTGACCAGGTGTTTCAAGAGATTACATTGTTCATACACATAAAATGTATCTGCTTTGTTACCAGGTTAATTAATAAGTTACCAGGGCCAATCAATATGTTACACTGAGTTACACTTCCACAGAATCCCAGCATGGTTTTTTGGCGGTAACGGTGCAGCCTGTTTTTTTGGCGGTAATGGTGCTCCCTTTGTATCCCAGCCTGTTTTTTTGGTGGTAAAGGTGCTCCCTTGGTATCCCAGCCTGGTTTTGTGGTGATAACGGTGCTCCCTTGGGTCCCCAGCCGGGTTTTTTGGCGGCACCGGTGCTCCATTGGGATCACGGCCTGGTTTTTTGGCGATAACGGTGCTCCGTTGGGATCCCAGCCTGGTTTTTTGGCGATAACCGTGCTCCGTTGGGATCCCAGCCTGGTTTTCTGGTGGTAACGGTGCTCCGTTGGGATCCCAGCCTGGTTTTTTTGGTGGTAACGGTGCTCAGTTGGGATCCCAGCCTGGTTTTTTGGCGATAACAGTGCTCCCTTGGGACCCCAGCCGGGTTTTTTGGTGGCAACGGTGCTCCATTGGGATCACAGCCTGCTTTTTGGTGGTAACGGTGCTCCGTCGGGATCCCAGCCTGCTTTTTGGTGGTAATGGTGCTCCGTCGGGATCCCAGCCTGCTTTTTGGGCGGTAACGGTGCCCCGTTGGGATTCCAGCCTGCTTTTTGGCGGTAACGGTGCTCCGTCGGGATCCCAGCCTGCTTTTTGGCGGTAACGGTGCTCCGTTGGGATCCCAGCCTGCTTTTTCGGCGGTAACGGTGCTCCGTCGGGAGCCCAGCCTGGTTTTTTAGCGGTAACGGTGCCCGGTTGGGATTCCAGCCTGCTTTTTGGCGGTAACGGTGCTCCGCCAGGATCCCAGCCTGCTTTTTCGGCGGTAACGGTGCTCCTTTGGGATCCCAGACTGGTTTTTTGGTGCTAACGGTGCTCCGTTGGGATCCCAGCCTGCTCTTTGGTGGTAACGGTGCTCCTTCGGGATCCCAGCCTGGTTTTTTGGCGGTCACGGTGCTCCCTTGGGATCCCAGCCTGTTTTTATGGCGGTCACGGTGCACCCTTGGGATCCCAGCCTGGTTTTTTGGCGATAACGGCGCTCCGTTGGGATCCCAGCCTGGTTTTCTGGCGGTACCATTGCTCCGTTGGGATCCCAGCCTGGTTTTTTGGCGATAACCCTGCTCCGTTGGGATCCCAGCCTGGTTTTTTGGTGGTAACGGTGCTCCGTTGGGATCCCAGCCTGGTTTTTTGGTGGTAACGGTGCTCCGTTGGGATCCCAGCCTGGTTTTTTGGCGATAACGGTGCCCCTTGAAACCCCAGCCGGGTTTTTTGGCGGCAACGGTGCTCCATTGGGATCACAGCCTGGTTTTTTGGCGCTCACTTTGCTCCTTTGGGATCCGAGCCTGATTTTCTGGCGGTCACGGTGCTCCCTTGGGACCCCAGCCTGTTTTTTTGGCGGGAAGGTGCTCTGTTGGGATCCCAGCCTGGTTTTCTGGCGGTAACGGTGCTCCTTTGGGATCCCAGCCTGGTTTTTTGGCGGTAACGGTGCTCCGTCGGGATCCCAGCCTGGTTTTGTGGCGATAACGGTGCCCCGTTGGGATTCCAGCCTGATTTTTGGTGGTAACGGTGCTCTGTCGGGATCCCAGCCTGCTTTTTCGGCGGTAACGGTGCTCTGTCGGGATCCCAGCCTGCTTTTTCGGCGGTAACGGTGCTCCCCTGGGATCCCAGCCTGGTTTTTTGGTGATAACGGTGCTCCGTTGGGATCCCAGCCTGCTTTTTCGGTGGTAACGGTGCTCCCTTGGGATCCCAGCCTGGTTTATTGGTGATAACGGTGCTCCGTTGGGATCCCAGCCTGGTTTTTTGGTGGTCAAGGTGCTCCCTTGGGATCCCAACCTGTTTTTTTGGCGGTCACGGTGCACCCTTGAGATCCCAGCCTGGTTTTTTGGCGATAACGGTGCTCCGTTGGGATCCCAGCCTGGTTTTTTGGCGGTACCGGTGCTCTGTTGGATCCCAGCCTGGTTTTTTGGCGATAACCTTGCTCTGTTGGGAACCCAGCCTGGTTTTATGGCAGTAATGGTGCTCCCTTAGAATCCCAGCCTGGTTTTTTGGCGGGAAAGGTGCTCCTCCGGGATCCCAGCCTGGTTTTTTGGCGATAACGGTGCTCCGTTGGGATCCCAGCCTGGTTTTTTGGCGATAACCGTGCTCCATTGGGATCCCAGCCTGGTTTTTGGCGGTAACGGTGCTCCGTCGGGATCCCAGCCTGGTTTTTTGGCGATACCAGTGCTCCGTTGGGATCCCAGCCTGGTTTTTGCATGGTAACGGTGCTCCGTTGGGACCCCAGCCTGGTTTTTGGGGGTTACGGTGCTCTGTTGGGATCCCAGCCAGGTGTTTGGGTGGTAACCGTGTTCCGTTGGGATCCCAGCCTGGTTTTTTGGCAGTAACGGTGCTCCGTTGGGATCCCAGCCTGGTTTTTTGGCGGTAACGGTGCTCCCTTGGGACCCCAGCCTGTTTTTATGGCGGTAATGATGCTCCTTTGGGACCCCAGCCTGGTTTTTTGGCGGTAACGGTGCTCCGTTGGGATCCCAGCCTGGTTTTTTGGCGGTAACGGTGCTCCCTTCGGACCCCAGCCTGTTTTTTTGGTGGTAAGGGTGCTCCCTTGGGATCCCGGCCTGGTGTTTTGGCGGTAAGGTGCTCTGTTGGGATCCCAGCCTGGTTTTTTGGCGGTAACGGTGCTCCGTTGGGATCCCGGCCAGGTTTTTTTGGCGGTAACGGTGCTCCGTTGGGATCCCAGCCTGGTTTTTGGGTGGTAACAGTGCTCGGTCGGGATCCCAGCCTGGTTTTTTGGCGATAACGGTGCTCCGTTGGGATCCCGGCCTGGTTTTTTGGCGGTACCGGTGCTCCGTTGGGATCCCAGCCTGTTTTTTTGGCGGTGACGGTGCTCCCTTGGAATCCCAGCCTGGTTTTTTGGCGGGAACGGTGCTCAGTTGGGATCCCAGCCTGGTTTTCTGGCGATAACGGTGCTCCGTTGGGATCCCAGCCTGGTTTTTTGGCGGTAACGGTGCCCCGTTGGGATCCCAGCCTGGTTTTGTGGCCATAACCGTGCTCTGTTGGAATCCCAGCCTGGTTTTTGGCGGTAACGGTGCTCCGTCGGGATCCCAGCCTGGTTTTTTGGCGATAACGGTGCTCCGTTGGGATCCCAGCCTGGTTTTTTGGCGGTACCGGTGCCCCGTTGGGATCCCAGCCTGTTTTTTTGGCTGTGGCGGTGCTCCCTTGGAATCCCAGCCTGGTTTTTTGGCGGGAACGGTGCTCAGTTGGGATCCCAACCTGGTTTTCTGGCGATAACGGTGCTCCGTTGGGATCCCAGCCTGGTTTTTTGGCGGTAACGGTGCCCCGTTGGGATCCCAGCCTGGTTTTTTGGCGATAACGGTGCTCCGTTGGGATCCCAGCCTGGTTTTTGCATGGTAACGGTGCTCCGTTGGGACCCCAGCCTGGTTTTTGTCGGTTACGGTGCTCTGTTGGGATCCCAGCCTGGTTTTTTGGCGGTAACGGTGTTCCATTGGGATCCCAGCCTGGTTTTTTTGCGGTAACGGTGCTCCATTGGGATCCCAGCCTGGTTTTTTGGTGGTAACGGTGCTCCCTTGGGACCCCAGCCTGTTCTTTTGGCGGTAACGGTGCTCCGTTGGGATCCCAGCCTGGTTGTGTGGTGGTAACGGTGCTCCGTTGGGATCCCAGCCTGCTTTTTGGTGGTAAGGTGCTCCGTTGGGATCCCAGCCTGGTTTTTTGGTGGTAACGGTGCTCCGTTGGGATCCCAGCCTGCTTTTTGGCGGTAAGGTGCTCCGTTGGGATCCCAGCCTGGTTTTTTGGCGATAACGGTGCTCCGTTGGGATCCCAGCCTGGTTTTTTGGCGGTAACGGTGCTCCTTTGGGATCCCAGCCTGGTTTTTTGGCGGTAACGGTGCTCCCTTGGGACCCCAGCCTGTTTTTTGGCAGTAATGATGCTCCCTTGGGACCCTAGCCTGGTTTTTTGGCGGTAACGGTGCTCCGTTGGGATCCCAGCCTGGTTTTTTGGCGGTAACGGTGCTCCCTTCGGACCCCAGCCTGTTTTTTTGGTGGTAAAGGTGCTCCCTTGGTATCCCAGCCTGGTTTTTTGGCGGTAACGGTGCTCCCTTCGGACCCCAGCCTGTTTTTTTCGTGGTGAGGGTGCTCCCTTGGGATCCCGGCCTGGTGTTTTGGCTGTAAGGTGCTCTGTTGGGATCCCAGCCTGGTTTTTTGGTGGTAACAGTGCTCGGTCGGGATCCCCAGCCTGGTTTTTTGGCGATAACGGTGCTCCGTTGGGATCCCGGCCCGGTTTTTTGGTGGTAACGAAGCTCCGTTGGAATCCCGGCCTGGTTTTGTGGCGATAACGGTGCTCCCTTGGGACCCCAGCCGGGTTTTTTGGCGGCACCGGTGCTCCATTGGGATCACGGCCTGGTTTTTTGGCGATAACGGTGCTCCGTTGGGATCCCAGCCTGGTTTTATGGTGATAACGATGCTCCGTTGGGATCCCAGCCTGGTTTTTTTGCGGTAACGGTGCTCCGTTGGGATCCCAGCCTGTTTTTTTGGCGATAACGGTGCTCAGTTGGCATCCCAGCCTGGTTTTTTGGCAGTAACGGTGGTCCGTCGGGATCCCAGCCTGATTTGTTGGTGGCAACGGTGCTCCGTTGGGATCCCAGCCTGGTTTTTATGGTGATAATGGTGCTCCCTTGGAATCCCAGCCTGTTTTTTATGATGATAATGGTGCTCCCTTGGAATCCCAGCATGGTTTTTTGGCGGTAACGGTGCAGCCTGTTTTTTTGGCGGTAATGGTGCTCCCTTTGTATCCCAGCCTGGTTTTTTGGCGGTCATGGTGCTCCCTTGGGATCCCAGCCTGGTTTTTATGGTGATAATGGTGCTCGCTTGGAATCCCAGCCTGTTTTTTATGATGATAATGGTGCTCCCTTGGAATCCCAGCATGGTTTTTTGGCGGTAACGGTGCAGCCTGTTTTTTTGGCGGTAATGGTGCTCCCTTTGTATCCCAGCCTGGTTTTTTGGCGGTCATGGTGCTCCCTTGGGATCCCAGCCTGGTGTTTTTACGGTAACGGTGCTCTGTTCGGATCCCAGCCTGGTTTTTTGGTGATAACGGTGCTCCCTTGGGACCCCAGCCTGGTTTTTTGGTGGTAACGATGCTCCGTTCGGGATCCCAGCCTGGTTTTTTGGCGACAACAGTGCTCCATGGGGATCACAGCCTGGTGTTTTGGCGGTCACTTTGCTCCTTTGGGATCCCAACCTATTTTTTTGGCGGTAAGGTGCTCTGTTGGGATCCCAGCCTGGTTTTTTGGTGGTAACGGTGCTCCGTTGGAATCCCAGCCTGGTTTTTTGGTGGTAACGGTGCTCCGTTGGGATCCCAGCCTGTTTTTTTGGCGATAACGGTGCTCCCTTGGGACCCCAGCCGGGTTTTTTGGCGGCAACGGTGCTCCATTCGGGTCACAGCCTGGTTTTTTTGGCGGTCACTTTGCTCCCTTGGGATCCCAGCCTGATGTTTTGGCGGTCACGGTGCTCCCTTGGGACCCCAGCCTGTTTTTTTGGCAGTAACGGTGCTCCGTTGGGATCCCAGCCTGGTTTTTTGGCGATAACGGTGCTCCGTTGGGATCGCGGCCTGGTTTTTTGGTGGTAACAATGCTCCGTTGGGATCCCGGCCTGGATTTGCGGCGGTAACGGTGCTCTGCTGGGATCCCGGCCAGGTTTTTTGGCGGTAACGGTGCTCCGATGGGATCCCGGCCAGGTTTTTTTGGTGGTAACGGTGCTCCGATGGGATCCCGGCCTTGCTTTTCTGGTGGGAACGGTGCTCCCTAGGGAACCCAGCCTGGTTTTTTGGCGGTAATGGTGCGCCGTTGGGATCCCAGCCTGGTTTTGTGGCGGTCACGGTGCTCCCTTGGGATCCCAGCCTGGTTTTTTGGCGGTCACGGTGCTCCCTAGGGATCCCAGCCTGGTTTTTTGGTGGTCACGGTGCACCCTTGGGATCCCAACCTGGTTTTTTGGCGGTCATGGTGCTCCCTTGGGATCCCAGCCTGGTTTTTTGGTGGTCACGGTGCACCCTTGGGATCCCAACCTGGTTTTTTGGCGGTCATGGTGCTCCCTTGGGATCCCAGCCTGGTTTTTTGGTGGTCATGGTGCTCCGTTGGGATCCCAGCCTGGTTTTCTGGCGATAACGGCGCTCCGTTGGGATCCCAGCCTGGTTTTTTGGCGGTACCGGTGCTCCGTTGGGATCCCAGCCTGGTTTTTTGGCGATAACCGTGCTCCGTTGGGATCCCAACCTGGTTTTCTGGTGGTAACGGTGCTCCGTTGGGATCCCAGCCTGGATTTTTGGCGATAACCGTGCTCCGTTGGGATCCCAGCCTGGTTTTCTGGTGGTAACGGTGCTCCGTTGGGATCCCAGCCTGGTTTTTTTGGTGGTAACGGTGCTCCGTTGGGATCCCAGCCTGGTTTTTTGGCGATAACGGTGCTCCCTTGGGACCCCAGCCGGGTTTTTTGGTGGCAACGGTGCTCCATTGGGATCACAGCCTGCTTTTTGGTGGTAACGGTGCTCCGTCGGGATCCCAGCCTGCTTTTTGGTGGTAATGGTGCTCCGTCGGGATCCCAGCCTGCTTTTTGGGCGGTAACGGTGCCCCGTTGGGATTCCAGCCTGCTTTTTGGCGGTAATGGTGCTCCGTCGGGATCCCAGCCTGCTTTTTGGCGGTAACGGTGCTCCGTTGGGATCCCAGCCTGCTTTTTCGGCGGTAACGGTGCTCCGTCGGGAGCCCAGCCTGGTTTTTTAGCGGTAACGGTGCCCGGTTGGGATTCCAGCCTGCTTTTTGGCGGTAACGGTGCTCCGCCAGGATCCCAGCCTGCTTTTTCGGCGGTAACGGTGCTCCTTTGGGATCCCAGACTGGTTTTTTGGTGCTAACGGTGCTCCGTTGGGATCCCAGCCTGCTCTTTGGTGGTAACGGTGCTCCTTCGGGATCCCAGCCTGGTTTTTTGGCGGTCACGGTGCTCCCTTGGGATCCCAGCCTGTTTTTATGGCGGTCACGGTGCACCCTTGGGATCCCAGCCTGGTTTTTTGGCGATAACGGCGCTCCGTTGGGATCCCAGCCTGGTTTTCTGGCGGTACCGTTGCTCCGTTGGGATCCCAGCCTGGTTTTTTGGCGATAACCCTGCTCCGTTGGGATCCCAGCCTGGTTTTTTGGTGGTAACGGTGCTCCGTTGGGATCCCAGCCTGGTTTTTTGGTGGTAACGGTGCTCCGTTGGGATCCCAGCCT
Organism: Myxine glutinosa; assembly: GCF_964187855.1. Lineage (NCBI taxonomy): Eukaryota > Metazoa > Chordata > Myxini > Myxiniformes > Myxinidae > Myxine > Myxine glutinosa. The sequence continues at coordinate 57,135,983 of NC_136263.1, read as the reverse complement.
GGTTTTTTTGGCGATAACCGTGCTCCGTTGGGATCCCAGCCTGGTTTTTTGGTGGTAACGGTGCTCCGTTGGGATCCCAGCCTGGTTTTTTGGCGATAATGGTGCCCCTTGGGACCCCAGCCGGGTTTTTTGGCGGCAACGGTGCTCCATTGGGATCACAGCCTGGTTTTTTGGCGGTCACTTTGCTCCTTTGGGATCCGAGCCTGATTTTCTGGCGGTCACGGTGCTCCCTTGGGACCCCAGCCTGTTTTTTTGGCGGGAAGGTGCTCTGTTGGGATCCCAGCCTGGTTTTCTGGCGGTAACGGTGCTCCTTTGGGATCCCAGCCTGGTTTTTTGGCGGTAACGGTGCTCCGTCGGGATCCCAGCCTGGTTTTGTGGCGATAACGGTGCCCCGTTGGGATTCCAGCCTGATTTTTGGTGGTAACGGTGCTCTGTCGGGATCCCAGCCTGCTTTTTCGGCGGTAACGGTGCTCTGTCGGGATCCCAGCCTGCTTTTTCGGCGGTAACGGTGCTCCCCTGGGATCCCAGCCTGGTTTTTTGGTGATAACGGTGCTCCGTTGGGATCCCAGCCTGCTTTTTCGGTGGTAACGGTGCTCCCTTGGGATCCCAGCCTGGTTTATTGGTGATAACGGTGCTCCGTTGGGATCCCAGCCTGGTTTTTTGGTGGTCACGGTGCTCCCTTGGGATCCCAACCTGTTTTTTTGGCGGTCACGGTGCACCCTTGAGATCCCAGCCTGGTTTTTTGGCGATAACGGTGCTCCGTTGGGATCCCAGCCTGGTTTTTTGGCGGTACCGGTGCTCTGTTGGATCCCAGCCTGGTTTTTTGGCGATAACCTTGCTCTGTTGGGAACCCAGCCTGGTTTTATGGCAGTAATGGTGCTCCCTTAGAATCCCAGCCTGGTTTTTTGGCGGGAAAGGTGCTCCTCCGGGATCCCAGCCTGGTTTTTTGGCGATAACGGTGCTCCGTTGGGATCCCAGCCTGGTTTTTTGGCGATAACCGTGCTCCATTGGGATCCCAGCCTGGTTTTTGGTGGTAACGGTGCTCCGTCGGGATCCCAGCCTGGTTTTTTGGCGATACCAGTCCTCCGTTGGGATCCCAGCCTGGTTTTTGCATGGTAACGGTGCTCTGTTGGGATCCCAGCCAGGTGTTTGGGTGGTAACCGTGTTCCGTTGGGATCCCAGCCTGGTTTTTTGGCGGTAACGGTGCTCCGTTGGGATCCCAGCCTGGTTTTTTGGCGGTAACGGTGCTCCCTTGGGACCCCAGCCTGTTTTTTTGGCGGTAATGATGCTCCTTTGGGACACCAGCCTGGTTTTTTGGCAGTAACGGTGCTCCGTTGGGATCCCAGCCTGGTTTTTTGGCGGTAACGGTGCTCCGTTGGGATCCCGGCCAGGTTTTTTTTGGCGGTAACGGTGCTCCTTTGGGATCCCAGCCTGGTTTTTGGGTGGTAACAGTGCTCGGTCGGGATCCCAGCCTGGTTTTTTGGCGATAAAGGTGCTCCGTTGGGATCCCGGCCTGGTTTTTTGGCGGTACCGGTGCTCCGTTGGGATCCCAGCCTGTTTTTTTGGCGGTGACGGTGCTCCCTTGGAATCCCAGCCTGGTTTTTTGGCGGGAACGGTGCTCAGTTGGGATCCCAGCCTGGTTTTCTGGCGATAACGGTGCTCCGTTGGGATCCCAGCCTGGTTTTTTGGCGGTAACGGTGCCCCGTTGGGATCCCAGCCTGGTTTTGTGGCCATAACCGTGCTCCGTTGGAATCCCAGCCTGGTTTTTGGCGGTAACGGTGCTCCGTCGGGATCCCAGCCTGGTTTTTTGGCGATAACGGTGCTCCGTTGGGATCCCAGCCTGGTTTTTTGGCGGTACCGGTGCCCCGTTGGGATCCCAGCCTGTTTTTTTGGCGGTGGCGGTGCTCCCTTGGAATCCCAGCCTGGTTTTTTGGCGGGAACGGTGCTCAGTTGGGATCCCAGCTTGGTTTTCTGGCGATAACGGTGCTCCGTTGGGATCCCGGCCTTGCTTTTCTGGTGGGAACGGTGCTCCCTAGGGAAACCAGCCTGGTTTTTTGGCGGTAATGGTGCGCCGTTGGGATCCCAGCCTGGTTTTGTGGCGGTCACGGTGCTCCCTTGGGATCCCAGCCTGGTTTTTTGGCGGTCACGGTGCTCCCTAGGGATCCCAGCCTGGTTTTCTGGTGGTCACGGTGCACCCTTGGGATCCCAACCTGGTTTTTTGGCGGTCATGGTGCTCCCTTGGGATCCCAGCCTGGTTTTTTGGTGGTCACGGTGCACCCTTGGGATCCCAACCTGGTTTTTTGGCGGTCATGGTGCTCCCTTGGGATCCCAGCCTGGTTTTTTGGTGGTCATGGTGCTCCGTTGGGATCCCAGCCTGGTTTTCTGGCGATAACGGCGCTCCGTTGGGATCCCAGCCTGGTTTTTTGGCGGTACCGGTGCTCCGTTGGGATCCCAGCCTGGTTTTTTGGCGATAACCGTGCTCCGTTGGGATCCCAGCCTGGTTTTCTGGTGGTAACGGTGCTCCGTTGGGATCCCAGCCTGGTTTTTTGGCGATAACCGTGCTCCGTTGGGATCCCAGCCTGGTTTTCTGGTGGTAACGGTGCTCCGTTGGGATCCCAGCCTGGTTTTTTTGGTGGTAACGGTGCTCCGTTGGGATCCCAGCCTGGTTTTTTGGCGATAACGGTGCTCCCTTGGGACCCCAGCCGGGTTTTTTGGTGGCAACGGTGCTCCATTGGGATCACAGCCTGCTTTTTGGTGGTAACGGTGCTCCGTCGGGATCCCAGCCTGCTTTTTGGTGGTAATGGTGCTCCGTCGGGATCCCAGCCTGCTTTTTGGGCGGTAACGGTGCCCCGTTGGGATTCCAGCCTGCTTTTTGGCGGTAATGGTGCTCCGTCGGGATCCCAGCCTGCTTTTTGGCGGTAACGGTGCTCCGTTGGGATCCCAGCCTGCTTTTTCGGCGGTAACGGTGCTCCGTCGGGAGCCCAGCCTGGTTTTTTAGCGGTAACGGTGCCCGGTTGGGATTCCAGCCTGCTTTTTGGCGGTAACGGTGCTCCGCCAGGATCCCAGCCTGCTTTTTCGGCGGTAACGGTGCTCCTTTGGGATCCCAGACTGGTTTTTTGGTGCTAACGGTGCTCCGTTGGGATCCCAGCCTGCTCTTTGGTGGTAACGGTGCTCCTTCGGGATCCCAGCCTGGTTTTTTGGCGGTCACGGTGCTCCCTTGGGATCCCAGCCTGTTTTTATGGCGGTCACGGTGCACCCTTGGGATCCCAGCCTGGTTTTTTGGCGATAACGGCGCTCCGTTGGGATCCCAGCCTGGTTTTCTGGCGGTACCGTTGCTCCGTTGGGATCCCAGCCTGGTTTTTTGGCGATAACCCTGCTCGGTTGGGATCCCAGCCTGGTTTTTTGGTGGTAACGGTGCTCCGTTGGGATCCCAGCCTGGTTTTTTGGTGGTAACGGTGCTCCGTTGGGATCCCAGCCTGGTTTTTTTGGCGATAACCGTGCTCCGTTGGGATCCCAGCCTGGTTTCTGGTGGTAACGGTGCTCCCTTGGGATCCCAGCCTGGTTTTCTGGCGGGAACGGTGCTCCGTTGGGATCCCAGCCTGGTTTTTGGCGATAACGGTGCTCTGTTGGGATCCCAGCCTGGTTTTTTGGTGGTAACGGTGCTCCGTTGGGATCCCAGCCTGGTTTTTTGGCGATAACCGTGCTCCGTTGGGATCCCAGCCTGGTTTTTTGGCGGTAACTGTGCTCCGTCGGGATCCCAGCCTGGTTTTTTTGCGATAACGGTGCTCCGTTGGGATCCCACCCTGGTTTTGGGGCGGTAACAGTGCTCCGTCGGGATCCCAGCCTGCGTTTTGGCGGTTACGGTGCTCTGTTGGGATCCCAGCCTGGTTTTTGGGTGGTAACGGTGCTCTGTTGGGATCCCAGCCTGGTTTTTTGGCGGTAACGGTGCTCTGTTGGGATCCCAGCCTGGTTTTTTTGCGATAACAGTGCTCCGTTGGGATCCCAGCCTGGTTTTATGGCGGTAACGGTGCTCCGTTGGGATCCCAGCCTGGTTTTTTGGCGATAGCCGTGCTCCGTTGGGATCCCAGCCTGGTTTTTTGGCGGTAACTGTGCTCCGTAGGGATCCCAGCCTGGTTTTTTGCGATAACGGTGCTCCGTTGGGATCCCAGCCTGGTTTTTTGGTGATAACGGTGCTCCGTTGGGATCCCACCCTGGTTTTGGGGCGGTAACAGTGCTCCGTCGGGATCCCAGCCTGCGTTTTGGCGGTTACGGTGCTCTGTTGGGATCCCAGCCTGCTTTTTGGGCGGTAACGGTGCCCCGTTGGGATTCCAGCCTGCTTTTTGGCGGTAACGGTGCTCCGTCGGGATCCCAGCCTGCTTTTTCGGCGGTAACGGTGCTCGCTTGGGATCCCAGCCTGCTTTTTGGCGGTAACGGTGCTCCGTTGGGATCCCAGCCTGCTTTTTCGGCGGTAACGGTGCTCCATCGGGAGCCCAGCCTGGTTTTTTGGCGGTAACGGTGCCCGGTTGGGATTCCAGCCTGCTTTTTGGCGGTAACGGTGCTCCGCCGGGATGCCAGCCTGCTTTTTCGGCGGTAACGGTGCTCCGTTGGGATCCCAGACTGGTTTTTTGGTGCTAACGGTGCTCCGTTGGGATCCCAGCCTGCTCTTTGGTGGTAACGGTGCTCCTTCAGGATCCCAGCCTGGTTTTTTGGCGGTCACGGTGCTCCCTTGGGATCCCAGCCTGTTTTTTTGGCGGTCACGGTGCACCCTTGGGATCCCAGCCTGGTTTTTTGGCGATAACGGCGCTCCGTTGGGATCCCAGCCTGGTTTTTTGGCGGTACCGGTGCTCCGTTGGGATCCCAACCTGGTTTTTTGGTGGTAACGGTGCTCCTTTGAGATCCCAGCCTGGTTTTTTGGTGGTAACGGTGCTCCGTTGGGATCCCAGGATGGTTTTTTGGCGATAACGGTGCTCCCTTGGGACCCCAGCCTGTTTTTTTGGCGGTAATGATGCTCTTTTGGGACCCCAGCCTGGTTTTTTGGCGGTAACGGTGCTCCGTTGGGATCCCAGCCTGGTTTTTTGGCGGTAACGGTGCTCCCTTCGGACCCCAGCCTGTTTTATGGTGGTAACGGTGCTCCCTTGGGATCCCGGCCTGGTGTTTTGGCGGTAAGGTGCTCTGTTGGGATCCCAGCCTGGTTTTCTGGCGGTAACGGTGCTCCGTTGGGATCCCGGCCAGGTTTTTTTGGCGGTAACGGTGCTCCGTTGGGATCCCAGCCTGGTTTTTTGGCGGTAACGGTGCTCCGTCGGGATCCCAGCCTGGTTTTTTGGCGATAACGGTGCCCCGTTGGGATCCCAGCCTGCTTTTTGGCGGTAACGGTGCTCCGTCGGGATCCCAGCCTGCTTTTTGGCGGTAACGGTGCTCCGTTGGGATCCCAGCCTGCTTTTTCGGCGGTAACGGTGCTCCGTTGGGATCCCAGCCAGGTTTTTTGGTGATAACGGTGCTCCGTTGGGATCCCAGCCTGCTCTTTGTTGGTAACGGTGCTCCTTCGGGATCCCAGCCTGGTTTTTTGGCGGTCACGGTGCTCCCTTGGGATCCCAGCCTGTTTTTCTGGCGGTCACGGTGCACCCTTGGGATCCCAGCCTGGTTTTTTGGCGATAACCGTGCTCCGTTGGGATCCCAGCCTGGTTTTTTGGTGGTAACGGTGCTCCGTTGGGATCCCAGCCGGGTTTTCTGGCGGCAACGGTGCTCCATTGGGATCACAGCCTGGTTTTTTGGCGGTCACTTTGCTCCTTTGGGATCCCAGCCTGGTTTTTTGGCGGTAACGGTGCTCCGTTGGGATCCCAGCCTGGTTTTTGGGCGGTAACGGTGCTCCGTCGGGATCCCAGCCTGGTTTTGTGGCGATAACGGTGCCCCGTTGGGATTCCAGCCTGATTTTTGGCGGTAACAGTGCTCTGTCGGGATCCCAGCCTGGTTTTTTGGCGATAACGGTGCTCCGTTGGGATCCCAGCCTGGTTTTTTGGCGGTAACCGTGCTCCGTTGGGATCCCAGCCTGGTTTTTTGGCGATAACCGTGCTCCGTTGGGATCCCAGCCTGGTTTTTGGCGGTAACGGTGCTCCGTCGGGATCCCAGCCTGGTTTTTTGGCGATAACGGTGCTCCGTTGGGATCCCAGCCTGGTTTTTGCGTGGTAACAGTGCTCTGTTGGGACCCCAGCCTGGTTTTTTGGTGGTAACGGTGCTCCATTGGGATCCTAGCCTTGTTTTTTGGTGGTAACGGTGCTCCGTTGGGACCCCAGCCTGTTTTTTTGGTGGTAACGGTGCTCCCTTGGGATCCCAGCCTGGTTTTTTGGTGGTAACGGTGCTCCGTTGGGATCCCAGCCTGCTTTTTGGCGGTAAGGTGCTCCGTTGGGATCCCAGCCTGGTTTTTTGGTGGTAACGGTGCTCCGTTGGGATCCCAGCCTGCTTTTTGGCAGTAAGGTGCTCCGTTGGGATCCCAGCCTGGTTTTTTGGCGATAACGGTGCTCCGTTGGGATCCCAGCCTGGTTTTATGGTGATAACGATGCTCCGTTGGGATCCCAGCCTGTTTTTTTGGCGATAACGGTGCTCAGTTGGCATCCCAGCCTGGTTTTTTGGCGGTAACGGTGGTCCGTCGGGATCCCAGCCTGATTTGTTGGTGGCAACGGTGCTCCGTTGGGATCCCAGCCTGGTTTTTATGGTGATAATGGTGCTCCCTTGGAATCCCAGCCTGTTTTTTATGATGATAATGGTGCTCCCTTGGAATCCCAGCATGGTTTTTTGGCGGTAACGGTGCAGCCTGTTTTTTTGGCGGTAATGGTGCTCCCTTTGTATCCCAGCCTGGTTTTTTGGCGGCCATGGTGCTCCCTTGGGATCCCAGCCTGGTTTTTTTACGGTAACGGTGCTCTGTTCGGATCCCAGCCTGGTTTTTTGGCGGCAACAGTGCTCCATGGGGATCACAGCCTGGTTTTTTGGCGGTCACTTTGCTCCCTTGGGATCTCAACCTGTTTTTTTGGCGGTAAGGTGCTCTGTTGGGATCCCAGCCTGGTTTTTTGGTGGTAACGGTGCTCCGTTGGAATCCCAGCCTGGTTTTTTGGTGGTAACGGTGCTCCGTTGGGATCCCAGCCTGTTTTTTTGGCGATAACGGTGCTCCCTTGGGACCCCAGCCGGGTTTTTTGGCGGCAACGGTGCTCCATTCGGGTCACAGCCTGGTTTTTTGGCGGTCACTTTGCTCCCTTGGGATCCCAGCCTGATGTTTTGGCGATCACGGTGCTCCCTTGGGACCCCAGCCTGTTTTTTTGGCAGTAACGGTGCTCCGTTGGGATCCCAGCCTGGTTTTTTGGCGATAACGGTGCTCCGTTGGGATCCCGGCCTGGTTTTTTGGTGGTAACAATGCTCCGTTGGGATCCCGGCCTGGTTTTGCGGCGGTAACGGTGCTCTGTTGGGATCCCGGCCAGGTTTTTTGGCGGTAACGGTGCTCCGATGGGATCCCGGCCAGGTTTTTTTGGTGGTAACGGTGCTCCGATGGGATCCCGGCCTTGTTTTTCTGGCGGGAACGGTGCTCCCTTGGGATCCCAGCCTGTTTTTTTGGCGGTCACGGTGCACCCTTGGGATCCCAGCCTGGTTTTATGGCGATAACGGTCCTCCGTTGGGATCCCAGCCTGGTTTTTTGGCGGTACCGGTGCCCCGTTGGGATCCCAGCCTGGTTTTCTGGCGATAACAGTGCTCCTTTGGGAACCCAGCCTGGTTTTTTGGCAGTAACGGTGCTCCCTTGGAATCCCAGCCTGGTTTTTTGGCGGGACCGGTGCTCAGTTGGGATCCCAGCCTGGTTTTTTGGCGATAACGTTGCTCCGTTGGGATCCCAGCCTTGTTTTTTGGCGGTAAAGGTGCTCCGTTGAGATCGCAGCCTGGTTTTTTGGTGGTAACGGTGCTCCGTTGGGATCCCAGCCTGGTTTTTTTGGTGGTAACGGTGCTCTGTTGGGATCCCAGCCTGGTTTTTTGGCGGTAACGGTGCTCCGTTGGGATCCCAGCTTTGTTTTTTGGCGGCAACGGTGCTCTGTTGGGATCCCAGCCTGGGTTTTTGGCGGTAACGGTGCTCCGTTGAGATCCCAGCCTTGTTTTTTGGCGGTAAAGGTGCTCCGTTGAGATCGCAGCCTGGTTTTTTGGTGGTAACGGTGCTCCGTTGGGATCCCAGCCTGGTTTTTTTGGTGGTAACGGTGCTCTGTTGGGATCCCAGCCTGGGTTTTTGGCGGTAACGGTGCTCCGTTGAGATCCCAGCCTTGTTTTTTGGCGGTAAAGGTGCTCCGTTGAGATCGCAGCCTGGTTTTTTGGTGGTAACGGTGCTCCCTTGGGATCCCAGCCTGGTTTTTTGGCGGTAACGGTGCTCCCTTGGGATCCCATCCTGGTTTTTTTGGCGGTAACGGTGCTCCATTGGGATCCCAGCCTGGTTTTTTTGCGGTAACAGTGCTCCCTTGGGATCCCAGACTGGTTTTTTCACAGTAACGGTGCTCCCTTGGGATCCCAGCCTGGTTTTTCCACGGTAACGGTGCTCCCTTGGGAACCCAGCCTGTTTTTTTGGTGGTCACGGTGCTCCCTTGGGATCCCAGCATGATTTTTTTGCGGTCACTGTGCTCCCTTGGAATCCCAGCCTGGTTTTTTGGTGGTAACGGTGCTCCCTTGGGATCCCAGTCTGGTTTTTTGGCGGTAACGGTGTGCCGTTGGGATTCCTTCCTGGTTTTTGGGTGGTAACAGTGCTCCGTTGGGATCCCAACCTGGTTTTTTGGCGGTAACGGTGCTCCGTTGGGATCCCAGCCTGCTTTTTTGGCGGTAACGGTGTTCCCTTGGGATCCCAGCCTGGTTTTTTGGTGATAACGGTGCTCCGTTGGGATCCCAGCCTGCTCTTTGGTGGTAACGGTGCTCCTTTGGGATCCCAGCCTGGTTTTTTGGCGGTCACGGTGCTCCCTTGGGATCCCACCCTGTTTTTGTGGCGGTCACGGTGCACCCTTGGGATCCCAGCCTGGTTTTATGGCGATAATGGTCCTCCGTTGGGATCCCAGCCTGGTTTTTTGGCGGTACCGGTGCTCCGTTGGGATCCCAGCCTGGTTTTCTGGCGATAACAGTGCTCCTTTGGGAACCCAGCCTGGTTTTTTGGCAGTAACGGTGCTCCCTTGGAATCCCAGCCTGGTTTTTTGGCGGGAACGGTGCTCAGTTGGGATACCAGCCTGGTTTTTTGGCGATAACGGTGCTCCGTTGGGATCCCAGCCTGGTTTTGTGGCGATAACCATGCTCCGTTGGGATCCCAGCCTGGTTTTTGGCGGTAACGGTGCTCCGTCGGGATCCCAGCCTGGTTTTTTGGCGATAGCGGTGTTCCGTTGGGATCCCAGCCTGGTTTTTGAATGGTAACGGTGCTCCGTTGGGACCCCAGCCTGGTTTTTGGGGGTTACGGTGCTCTGTTGGGATCCCAGCCTGGTTTTTGGGCGGTAACGGTGTTCCGTTGGGATCCCAGCCTGGTTTCTTGGCGGTAACGGTGCTACGTTGGGATCCCAGCCTGGTTTTTTGGCGGTAACGGTGCTGCCTTGGGACCCCAGCCTGGTGTTTTGGCGGTAATGGTGCTGCCTTGGGACCCCAGCCTGGTGTTTTGGCAGTAACGGTGCTGCCTTGGGACCCCAGCCTGGTTTTTGGGGGTTACGGTGCTCTGTTGGGATCCCAGCCTGGTTTTTGGGCGGTAACGGTGTTCCGTTGGGATCCCAGCCTGGTTTCTTGGCGGTAACGGTGCTACGTTGGGACCCCAGCCTGGTGTTTTGGCGGTAACGGTGCTGCCTTGGGACCCCAGCCTGGTGTTTTGGCGGTAACGGTGCTGCCTTGGGACCCCAGCCTGGTTTTTTGGCGGTAACGGTGCTGCCTTAGGACCCCAGCCTGTGTTTTTGGCGGTAATGATGCTCCCTTGGGACCCCAGCCTGGTGTTTTGGCGGTAACAGTGCACCGTTGGGATCCCAGCCTGTTTTTCTGGCGGTAACGGTGCTCCCTTGGGATCCCGGCCTGGTTTTTTGGCGGTCACGGTGCTCCCTTGGGATCCCAGCCTGGTTTTTTGGCGGTCACGGTGCTCCCTTGGGATCCCAGCCTGGTTTTCTGGCGGTGACGGTGCTCCCTTGGGATCCCAGACTGGTTTTTTGGCGGTCACGGTGCTCCCTTGGGATCCCAGCCTGGTTTTCTGGCGGTGACGGTGCTCCCTTGGGATCCCAGCCTGGTTTTTTGGCGGTCACGGTGCTCCCTTGGGATCCCAGACTGGTTTTATGGCGGTGACGGTGCTCCCTTGGGATCCCAGACTGGTTTTATGGTGGTCACGGTGCACCCTTGGGATCCCAGGCTGGTTTTTTGGCGATAACGGTGCTCCGTTGGGATCCCAGCCTGGTTTTTTGGCGATAACGGTGCTCCGTTGGGATTCCAGCCTGCTTTTTGGTGGTGACGGTGCTCCCTTGGGATCCCAGACTGGTTTTATGGCGGTGACGGTGCTCCTTCGGGATCCCAGCCTGGTTTTTTGGCGATAACAGTGCCCCGTTGGGATTCCAGCCTGGTTTTATGGTGGTCACGGTGCACCCTTGGGATCCCAGGCTGGTTTTTTGGCGATAACGGCGCTCCGTTGGGATCCCAGGCTGGTTTTTTGGCGATAACGGTGCTCCGTTGGGATCCCAGCCTGGTTTTTTGGCGATAACGGTGCTCCGTTGGGATTCCAGCCTGCTTTTTGGTGGTAACGGTGCTCCTTCGGGATCCCAGCCTGCTTTTTGGGCGGTAACGGTGCTCCTTCTGGATCCCAGCCTGGTTTTTTGGCGATAACGGTGCCCCGTTGGGATTCCAGCCTGCGTTGTGGCGGTAACCGTGCTCCGTCGGGATCCCAGCCTGCTTTTTCGGCGGTAACGGTGCTCTGTTGGGATCCCGGCCTGGTTTTTGGTGGTAACGGTGCTCCCTTGGGATCCCAGCCTGGTTTTTTGGTGGTAACGGTGGTCCGTCGGGATCCCAGCCTGATTTGTTGGTGGCAACGGTGCTCCGTTGGGATCCCAGCCTGGTTTTTATGGTGATAATGGTGCTCCCTTGGAATCCCAGCCTGTTTTTTATGATGATAATGGTGCTCCCTTGGAATCCCAGCATGGTTTTTTGGCGGTAACGGTGCAGCCTGTTTTTTTGGCGGTAATGGTGCTCCCTTTGTATCCCAGCCTGGTTTTTTGGCGGTCATGGTGCTCCCTTGGGATCCCAGCCTGGTTTTTTTACGGTAACGGTGCTCTGTTCGGATCCCAGCCTGGTTTTTTGGTGATAACGGTGCTCCCTTGGGACCCCAGCCTGGTTTTTTGGTGGTAACGATGCTCCGTTCGGGATCCCAGCCTGGTTTTTTGGCGGCAACAGTGCTCCATGGGGATCACAGCCTGGTTTTTTGGCGGTCACTTTGCTCCCTTGGGATCTCAACCTGTTTTTTTGGCGGTAAGGTGCTCTGTTGGGATCCCAGCCTGGTTTTTTGGTGGTCACGGTGCACCCTTGGGATCCCAGGCTGGTTTTTTGGCGATAACGGCGCTCCGTTGGGATCCCAGGCTGGTTTTTTGGCGATAACGGTGCTCCGTTGGGATCCCAGCCTGGTTTTTTGGCGATAACGGTGCTCCGTTGGGATTCCAGCCTGCTTTTTGGTGGTAACGGTGCTCCTTCGGGATCCCAGCCTGCTTTTTGGGCGGTAACGGTGCTCCTTCTGGATCCCAGCCTGGTTTTTTGGCGATAACGGTGCCCCGTCGGGATCCCAGCCTGCTTTTTCGGCGGTAACGGTGCTCTGTTGGGATCCCGGCCTGGTTTTTGGTGGTAACGGTGCTCCCTTGGGATCCCAGCCTGGTTTTTTGGCGGTAACGGTGGTCCGTCGGGATCCCAGCCTGATTTGTTGGTGGCAACGGTGCTCCGTTGGGATCCCAGCCTGGTTTTTATGGTGATAATGGTGCTCCCTTGGAATCCCAGCCTGTTTTTTATGATGATAATGGTGCTCCCTTGGAATCCCAGCATGGTTTTTTGGCGGTAACGGTGCAGCCTGTTTTTTTGGCGGTAATGGTGCTCCCTTTGTATCCCAGCCTGGTTTTTTGGCGGTCATGGTGCTCCCTTGGGATCCCAGCCTGGTTTTTTTACGGTAACGGTGCTCTGTTCGGATCCCAGCCTGGTTTTTTGGTGATAACGGTGCTCCCTTGGGACCCCAGCCTGGTTTTTTGGTGGTAACGATGCTCCGTTCGGGATCCCAGCCTGGTTTTTTGGCGGCAACAGTGCTCCATGGGGATCACAGCCTGGTTTTTTGGCGGTCACTTTGCTCCCTTGGGATCTCAACCTGTTTTTTTGGCGGTAAGGTGCTCTGTTGGGATCCCAGCCTGGTTTTTTGGTGGTAACGGTGCTCCGTTGGAATCCCAGCCTGGTTTTTTGGTGGTAACGGTGCTCCGTTGGGATCCCAGCCTGTTTTTTTGGCGATAACGGTGCTCCCTTGGGACCCCAGCCGGGTTTTTTGGCGGCAACGGTGCTCCATTCGGGTCACAGCCTGGTTTTTTGGCGGTCACTTTGCTCCCTTGGGATCCCAGCCTGATGTTTTGGCGATCACGGTGCTCCCTTGGGACCCCAGCCTGTTTTTTTGGCAGTAACGGTGCTCCGTTGGGATCCCAGCCTGGTTTTTTGGCGATAACGGTGCTCCGTTGGGATCCCGGCCTGGTTTTTTGGTGGTAACAATGCTCCGTTGGGATCCCGGCCTGGTTTTGCGGCAGTAACGGTGCTCTGTTGGGATCCCGGCCAGGTTTTTTGGCGGTAACGGTGCTCCGATGGGATCCCGGCCAGGTTTTTTTGGTGGTAACGGTGCTCCGATGGGATCCCGGCCTTGTTTTTCTGGCGGGAACGGTGCTCCCTTGGGATCCCAGCCTGTTTTTTTGGCGGTCACGGTGCACCCTTGGGATCCCAGCCTGGTTTTATGGCGATAACGGTCCTCCGTTGGGATCCCAGCCTGGTTTTTTGGCGGTACCGGTGCCCCGTTGGGATCCCAGCCTGGTTTTCTGGTGATAACAGTGCTCCTTTGGGAACCCAGCCTGGTTTTTTGGCAGTAACGGTGCTCCCTTGGAATCCCAGCCTGGTTTTTTGGCGGGACCGGTGCTCAGTTGGGATCCCAGCCTGGTTTTTTGGCGATAACGTTGCTCCGTTGGGATCCCAGCCTTGTTTTTTGGCGGTAAAGGTGCTCCGTTGAGATCGCAGCCTGGTTTTTTGGTGGTAACGGTGCTCCGTTGGGATCCCAGCCTGGTTTTTTTGGTGATAACGGTGCTCTGTTGGGATCCCAGCCTGGTTTTTTGGCGGTAACGGTGCTCCGTTGGGATCCCAGCTTTGTTTTTTGGCGGCAACGGTGCTCTGTTGGGATCCCAGCCTGGGTTTTTGGCGGTAACGGTGCTCCGTTGAGATCCCAGCCTTGTTTTTTGGCGGTAAAGGTGCTCCGTTGAGATCGCAGCCTGGTTTTTTGGTGGTAACGGTGCTCCGTTGGGATCCCAGCCTGGTTTTTTTGGTGGTAACGGTGCTCTGTTGGGATCCCAGCCTGGGTTTTTGGCGGTAACGGTGCTCCGTTGAGATCCCAGCCTTGTTTTTTGGCGGTAAAGGTGCTCCGTTGAGATCGCAGCCTGGTTTTTTGGTGGTAACGGTGCTCCCTTGGGATCCCAGCCTGGTTTTTTGGCGGTAACGGTGCTCCCTTGGGATCCCATCCTGGTTTTTTTGGCGGTAACGGTGCTCCATTGGGATCCCAGCATGATTTTTTTGCGGTCACTGTGCTCCCTTGGAATCCCAGCCTGGTTTTTTGGTGGTAACGGTGTTCCCTTGGGATCCCAGACTGGTTTTTTCACAGTAACGGTGCTCCCTTGGGATCCCAGCCTGGTTTTTCCACGGTAACGGTGCTCCCTTGGGAACCCAGCCTGTTTTTTTGGTGGTCACGGTGCTCCCTTGGGATCCCAGCATGATTTTTTTGCGGTCACTGTGCTCCCTTGGAATCCCAGCCTGGTTTTTTGGTGGTAACGGTGTTCCCTTGGGATCCCAGTCTGGTTTTTTGGCGGTAACGGTGTGCCGTTGGGATTCCTTCCTGGTTTTTGGGTGGTAACAGTGCTCCGTTGGGATCCCAACCTGGTTTTTTGGCGGTAACGGTGCTCCGTTGGGATCCCAGCCTGCTTTTTCGGCGGTAACGGTGTTCCCTTGGGATCCCAGCCTGGTTTTTTGGTGATAACGGTGCTCCGTTGGGATCCCAGCCTGCTCTTTGGTGGTAACGGTGCTCCTTTGGGATCCCAGCCTGGTTTTTTGGCGGTCACGGTGCTCCCTTGGGATCCCACCCTGTTTTTGTGGCGGTCACGGTGCACCCTTGGGATCCCAGCCTGGTTTTATGGCGATAACGGTCCTACGTTGGGATCCCAGCCTGGTTTTTTGGCGGTACCGGTGCTCCGTTGGGATCCCAGCCTGGTTTTCTGGCGATAACAGTGCTCCTTTGGGAACCCAGCCTGGTTTTTTGGCAGTAACGGTGCTCCCTTGGAATCCCAGCCTGGTTTTTTGGCGGGAACGGTGCTCAGTTGGGATACCAGCCTGGTTTTTTGGCGATAACGGTGCTCCGTTGGGATCCCAGCCTGGTTTTGTGGCGATAACCATGCTCCGTTGGGATCCCAGCCTGGTTTTTGGCGGTAACGGTGCTCCGTCGGGATCCCAGCCTGTTTTTTGGCGATAGCGGTGTTCCGTTGGGATCCCAGCCTGGTTTTTGAATGGTAACGGTGCTCCGTTGGGACCCCAGCCTGGTTTTTGGGGGTTACGGTGCTCTGTTGGGATCCCAGCCTGGTTTTTGGGCGGTAACGGTGTTCCGTTGGGATCCCAGCCTGGTTTCTTGGCGGTAACGGTGCTACGTTGGGATCCCAGCCTGGTTTTTTGGCGGTAACGGTGCTGCCTTGGAACCCCAGCCTGGTGTTTTGGCGGTAATGGTGCTGCCTTGGGACCCCAGCCTGGTGTTTTGGCGGTAACGGTGCTGCCTTGGGACCCCAGCCTGGTTTTTGGGGGTTACGGTGCTCTGTTGGGATCCCAGCCTGGTGTTTTGGCGGTAACGGTGCTGCCTTGGGACCCCAGCCTGGTGTTTTGGCGGTAACGGTGCTGCCTTGGGACCCCAGCCTGGTTTTTTGGCGGTAACGGTGCTGCCTTAGGACCCCAGCCTGTGTTTTTGGCGGTAATGATGCTCCCTTGGGACCCCAGCCTGGTGTTTTGGCGGTAACAGTGCACCGTTGGGATCCCAGCCTGTTTTTCTGGCGGTAACGGTGCTCCCTTGGGATCCCGGCCTGGTTTTTTGGCGGTCACGGTGCTCCCTTGGGATCCCAGCCTGGTTTTTTGGCGGTCACGGTGCTCCCTTGGGATCCCAGCCTGGTTTTCTGGCGGTGACGGTGCTCCCTTGGGATCCCAGACTGGTTTTTTGGCGGTCACGGTGCTCCCTTGGGATCCCAGCCTGGTTTTCTGGCGGTGACGGTGCTCCCTTGGGATCCCAGCCTGGTTTTATGGCGGTGACGGTGCTCCCTTGGGATCCCAGACTGGTTTTATGGTGGTCACGGTGCACCCTTGGGATCCCAGGCTGGTTTTTTGGCGATAACGGTGCTCCGTTGGGATCCCAGCCTGGTTTTTTGGCGATAACGGTGCTCCGTTGGGATTCCAGCCTGCTTTTTGGTGGTGACGGTGCTCCCTTGGGATCCCAGACTGGTTTTATGGCGGTGACGGTGCTCCTTCGGGATCCCAGCCTGGTTTTTTGGCGATAACAGTGCCCCGTTGGGATTCCAGCCTGGTTTTATGGTGGTCACGGTGCACCCTTGGGATCCCAGGCTGGTTTTTTGGCGATAACGGTGCTCCGTTGGGATCCCAGCCTGGTTTTTTGGCGATAACGGTGCTCCGTTGGGATTCCAGCCTGCTTTTTGGTGGTGACGGTGCTCCCTTGGGATCCCAGACTGGTTTTATGGCGGTGACGGTGCTCCTTCGGGATCCCAGCCTGGTTTTTTGGCGGTAACCGTGCTCCGTCGGGATCCCAGCCTGCTTTTTCGGCGGTAACGGTGCTCTGTTGGGATCCCGGCCTGGTGTTTTGGTGGTAACGGTGATCCCTTGGGATCCCAGCCTGGTTTTTGGTGGTAACGGTGCTCCCTTGGGATCCCAGCCTGTTTTTCTGGCGGGAACGGTGCTCCGTTGGGATTCCAGCCTGCGTAATTTGGCGGTAACGGTGCCCGGTTGGGATTCCAGCCTGCTTTTTGGCGGTAACGGTGCTCCGCCGGGATCCCAGCCTGCTTTTTCGGTGGTAACGGTGCTCCGTTGGGATCCCAGACTGGTTTTTTGGTGCTAACGGTGCTCCGTTGGGATCCCAGCCTGCTCTTTGGTGGTAACGGTGCTCCTTCGGGATCCCAGCCTGGTTTTTTGGCGGTCACGGTGCTCCCTTGGGATCCCAGCCTGTTTTTTTGGCGGTCACGGTGCACCCTTGGGATCCCAGCCTGGTTTTTCGGCAATAACGGCGCTCCGTTGGGATCCCAGCCTGGTTTTTTGGCGGTACCGGTGCTCCGTTGGGATCCCAACTTGGTTTTTTGGTGGTAACGGTGCTCCTTTGAGATCCCAGCCTGGTTTTTTGGTGGTAACGGTGCTCCGTTGGGATCCCAGCCTGGTTTTTTGGCGATACCCATGCTCCGTTGGGATCCCAGCCTGGTTTTTTGGTGGTAACGGTGCTCCGTTGGGATCCCAGGATGGTTTTTTGGCGATAACGGTGCTCCCTTGGGACCCCAGCCTGTTTTTTTGGCGGTAATGATGCTCTTTTGGGACCCCAGCCTGGTTTTTTGGCGGTAACGGTGCTCCGTTGGGATCCCAGCCTGGTTTTTTGGCGGTAACGGTGCTCCCTTCGGACCCCAGCCTGTTTTATGGTGGTAACGGTGCTCCCTTGGGATCCCGGCCTGGTGTTTTGGCGGTAAGGTGCTCTGTTGGGATCCCAGCCTGGTTTTTTGGCGGTAACGGTGCTCCGTTGGGATGCCGGCCAGGTTTTTTTGGCGGTAACGGTGCTCCGTTGGGATCCCAGCCTGGTTTTTTGGCGGTAACGGTGCTCCGTCGGGATCCCAGCCTGGTTTTTTGGCGATAACGGTGCCCCGTTGGGATCCCAGCCTGCTTTTTGGCGGTAACGGTGCTCCGTCGGGATCCCAGCCTGCTTTTTGGCGGTAACGGTGCTCCGTTGGGATCCCAGCCTGCTTTTTCGGCGGTAACAGTGCTCCGTTGGGATCCCAGCCAGGTTTTTTGGTGATAACGGTGCTCCGTTGGGATCCCAGCCTGCTCTTTGTTGGTAACGGTGCTCCTTCGGGATCCCAGCCTGGTTTTTTGGCGGTCACGGTGCTCCCTTGGGATCCCAGCCTGTTTTTCTGGCGGTCACGGTGCACCCTTGGGATCCCAGCCTGGTTTTTTGGCGATAACCGTGCTCCGTTGGGATCCCAGCCTGGTTTTTTGGTGGTAACGGTGCTCCGTTGGGATCCCAGCCGGGTTTTCTGGCGGCAACGGTGCTCCATTGGGATCACAGCCTGGTTTTTTGGCGGTCACTTTGCTCCTTTGGGATCCCAGCCTGGTTTTTTGGCGGTAACGGTGCTCCGTTGGGATCCCAGCCTGGTTTTTGGGTGGTAACGGTGCTCCGTCGGGATCCCAGCCTGGTTTTGTGGCGATAACGGTGCCCCGTTGGGATTCCAGCCTGATTTTTGGCGGTAACGGTGCTCTGTCGGGATCCCAGCCTGGTTTTTTGGCGATAACGGTGCTCCGTTGGGATCCCAGCCTGGTTTTTTGGCGGTAACGGTGCTCCGTTGGGATCCCAGCCTGGTTTTTTGGCGATAACCGTGCTCCGTTGGGATCCCAGCCTGGTTTTTGGCGGTAACGGTGCTCCGTCGGGATCCCAGCCTGGTTTTTTGGCGATAACGGTGCTCCCTTGGGATCCCAGACTGGTTTTTTGGCGGTCACGGTGCTCCCTTGGGATCCCAGCCTGGTTTTCTGGCGGTGACGGTGCTCCCTTGGGATCCCAGCCTGGTTTTTTGGCGGTCACGGTGCTCCCTTGGGATCCCAGACTGGTTTTATGGCGGTGACGGTGCTCCCTTGGGATCCCAGACTGGTTTTATGGTGGTCACGGTGCACCCTTGGGATCCCAGGCTGGTTTTTTGGCGATAACGGTGCTCCGTTGGGATCCCAGCCTGGTTTTTTGGCGATAACGGTGCTCCGTTGGGATTCCAGCCTGCTTTTTGGTGGTGACGGTGCTCCCTTGGGATCCCAGACTGGTTTTATGGCAGTGACGGTGCTCCTTCGGGATCCCAGCCTGGTTTTTTGGCGATAACAGTGCCCCGTTGGGATTCCAGCCTGGTTTTATGGTGGTCACGGTGCACCCTTGGGATCCCAGGCTGGTTTTTTGGCGATAACGGTGCTCCGTTGGGATCCCAGCCTGGTTTTTTGGCGATAACGGTGCTCCGTTGGGATTCCAGCCTGCTTTTTGGTGGTGACGGTGCTCCCTTGGGATCCCAGACTGGTTTTATGGCGGTGACGGTGCTCCTTCGGGATCCCAGCCTGGTTTTTTGGCGGTAACCGTGCTCCGTCGGGATCCCAGCCTGCTTTTTCGGCGGTAACGGTGCTCTGTTGGGATCCCGGCCTGGTGTTTTGGTGGTAACGGTGATCCCTTGGGATCCCAGCCTGGTTTTTGGTGGTAACGGTGCTCCCTTGGGATCCCAGCCTGTTTTTCTGGCGGGAACGGTGCTCCGTTGGGATTCCAGCCTGCGTAATTTGGCGGTAACGGTGCCCGGTTGGGATTCCAGCCTGCTTTTTGGCGGTAACGGTGCTCCGCCGGGATCCCAGCCTGCTTTTTCGGTGGTAACGGTGCTCCGTTGGGATCCCAGACTGGTTTTTTGGTGCTAACGGTGCTCCGTTGGGATCCCAGCCTGCTCTTTGGTGGTAACGGTGCTCCTTCGGGATCCCAGCCTGGTTTTTTGGCGGTCACGGTGCTCCCTTGGGATCCCAGCCTGTTTTTTTGGCGGTCACGGTGCACCCTTGGGATCCCAGCCTGGTTTTTCGGCAATAACGGCGCTCCGTTGGGATCCCAGCCTGGTTTTTTGGCGGTACCGGTGCTCCGTTGGGATCCCAACCTGGTTTTTTGGTGGTAACGGTGCTCCTTTGAGATCCCAGCCTGGTTTTTTGGTGGTAACGGTGCTCCGTTGGGATCCCAGCCTGGTTTTTTGGCGATACCCATGCTCCGTTGGGATCCCAGCCTGGTTTTTTGGTGGTAACGGTGCTCCGTTGGGATCCCAGGATGGTTTTTTGGCGATAACGGTGCTCCCTTGGGACCCCAGCCTGTTTTTTTGGCGGTAATGATGCTCTTTTGGGACCCCAGCCTGGTTTTTTGGCGGTAACGGTGCTCCGTTGGGATCCCAGCCTGGTTTTTTGGCGGTAACGGTGCTCCCTTCGGACCCCAGCCTGTTTTATGGTGGTAACGGTGCTCCCTTGGGATCCCGGCCTGGTGTTTTGGCGGTAAGGTGCTCTGTTGGGATCCCAGCCTGGTTTTTTGGCGGTAACGGTGCTCCGTTGGGATGCCGGCCAGGTTTTTTTGGCGGTAACGGTGCTCCGTTGGGATCCCAGCCTGGTTTTTTGGCGGTAACGGTGCTCCGTCGGGATCCCAGCCTGGTTTTTTGGCGGTCACGGTGCACCCTTGGGATCCCAGCCTGGTTTTTCGGCAATAACGGCGCTCCGTTGGGATCCCAGCCTGGTTTTTTGGCGGTACCGGTGCTCCATTGGGATCACGGCCTGGTTTTTTGGCGATAACGGTGCTCCCTTGGGATCCCAGCCTGGTTTTTTTACGGTAACGGTGCTCTGTTCGGATCCCAGCCTGGTTTTTTGGCGGCAACAGTGCTCCATGGGGATCACAGCCTGGTTTTTTGGCGGTCACTTTGCTCCCTTGGGATCTCAACCTGTTTTTTTGGCGGTAAGGTGCTCTGTTGGGATCCCAGCCTGGTTTTTTGGTGGTAACGGTGCTCCGTTGGAATCCCAGCCTGGTTTTTTGGTGGTAACGGTGCTCCGTTGGGATCCCAGCCTGTTTTTTTGGCGATAACGGTGCTCCCTTGGGACCCCAGCCGGGTTTTTTGGCGGCAACGGTGCTCCATTCGGGTCACAGCCTGGTTTTTTGGCGGTCACTTTGCTCCCTTGGGATCCCAGCCTGATGTTTTGGCGATCACGGTGCTCCCTTGGGACCCCAGCCTGTTTTTTTGGCAGTAACGGTGCTCCGTTGGGATCCCAGCCTGGTTTTTTGGCGATAACGGTGCTCCGTTGGGATCCCGGCCTGGTTTTTTGGTGGTAACAATGCTCCGTTGGGATCCCGGCCTGGTTTTGCGGCGGTAACGGTGCTCTGTTGGGATCCCGGCCAGGTTTTTTGGCGGTAACGGTGCTCCGATGGGATCCCGGCCAGGTTTTTTTGGTGGTAACGGTGCTCCGATGGGATCCCGGCCTTGTTTTTCTGGCGGGAACGGTGCTCCCTTGGGATCCCAGCCTGTTTTTTTGGCGGTCACGGTGCACCCTTGGGATCCCAGCCTGGTTTTATGGCGATAACGGTCCTCCGTTGGGATCCCAGCCTGGTTTTTTGGCGGTACCGGTGCCCCGTTGGGATCCCAGCCTGGTTTTCTGGCGATAACAGTGCTCCTTTGGGAACCCAGCCTGGTTTTTTGGCAGTAACGGTGCTCCCTTGGAATCCCAGCCTGGTTTTTTGGCGGGACCGGTGCTCAGTTGGGATCCCAGCCTGGTTTTTTGGCGATAACGTTGCTCCGTTGGGATCCCAGCCTTGTTTTTTGGCGGTAAAGGTGCTCCGTTGAGATCGCAGCCTGGTTTTTTGGTGGTAACGGTGCTCCGTTGGGATCCCAGCCTGGTTTTTTTGGTGGTAACGGTGCTCTGTTGGGATCCCAGCCTGGTTTTTTGGCGGTAACGGTGCTCCGTTGGGATCCCAGCTTTGTTTTTTGGCGGCAACGGTGCTCTGTTGGGATCCCAGCCTGGGTTTTTGGCGGTAACGGTGCTCCGTTGAGATCCCAGCCTTGTTTTTTGGCGGTAAAGGTGCTCCGTTGAGATCGCAGCCTGGTTTTTTGGTGGTAACGGTGCTCCGTTGGGATCCCAGCCTGGTTTTTTTGGTGGTAACGGTGCTCTGTTGGGATCCCAGCCTGGGTTTTTGGCGGTAACGGTGCTCCGTTGAGATCCCAGCCTTGTTTTTTGGCGGTAAAGGTGCTCCGTTGAGATCGCAGCCTGGTTTTTTGGTGGTAACGGTGCTCCCTTGGGATCCCAGCCTGGTTTTTTGGCGGTAACGGTGCTCCCTTGGGATCCCATCCTGGTTTTTTTGGCGGTAACGGTGCTCCATTGGGATCCCAGCCTGGTTTTTTTGCGGTAACAGTGCTCCCTTGGGATCCCAGACTGGTTTTTTCACAGTAACGGTGCTCCCTTGGGATCCCAGCCTGGTTTTTCCACGGTAACGGTGCTCCCTTGGGAACCCAGCCTGTTTTTTTGGTGGTCACGGTGCTCCCTTGGGATCCCAGCATGATTTTTTTGCGGTCACTGTGCTCCCTTGGAATCCCAGCCTGGTTTTTTGGTGGTAACGGTGCTCCCTTGGGATCCCAGTCTGGTTTTTTGGCGGTAACGGTGTGCCGTTGGGATTCCTTCCTGGTTTTTGGGTGGTAACAGTGCTCCGTTGGGATCCCAACCTGGTTTTTTGGCGGTAACGGTGCTCCGTTGGGATCCCAGCCTGCTTTTTTGGCGGTAACGGTGTTCCCTTGGGATCCCAGCCTGGTTTTTTGGTGATAACGGTGCTCCGTTGGGATCCCAGCCTGCTCTTTGGTGGTAACGGTGCTCCTTTGGGATCCCAGCCTGGTTTTTTGGCGGTCACGGTGCTCCCTTGGGATCCCACCCTGTTTTTGTGGCGGTCACGGTGCACCCTTGGGATCCCAGCCTGGTTTTATGGCGATAATGGTCCTCCGTTGGGATCCCAGCCTGGTTTTTTGGCGGTACCGGTGCTCCGTTGGGATCCCAGCCTGGTTTTCTGGCGATAACAGTGCTCCTTTGGGAACCCAGCCTGGTTTTTTGGCAGTAACGGTGCTCCCTTGGAATCCCAGCCTGGTTTTTTGGCGGGAACGGTGCTCAGTTGGGATACCAGCCTGGTTTTTTGGCGATAACGGTGCTCCGTTGGGATCCCAGCCTGGTTTTGTGGCGATAACCATGCTCCGTTGGGATCCCAGCCTGGTTTTTGGCGGTAACGGTGCTCCGTCGGGATCCCAGCCTGGTTTTTTGGCGATAGCGGTGTTCCGTTGGGATCCCAGCCTGGTTTTTGAATGGTAACGGTGCTCCGTTGGGACCCCAGCCTGGTTTTTGGGGGTTACGGTGCTCTGTTGGGATCCCAGCCTGGTTTTTGGGCGGTAACGGTGTTCCGTTGGGATCCCAGCCTGGTTTCTTGGCGGTAACGGTGCTACGTTGGGATCCCAGCCTGGTTTTTTGGCGGTAACGGTGCTGCCTTGGGACCCCAGCCTGGTGTTTTGGCGGTAATGGTGCTGCCTTGGGACCCCAGCCTGGTGTTTTGGCAGTAACGGTGCTGCCTTGGGACCCCAGCCTGGTTTTTGGGGGTTACGGTGCTCTGTTGGGATCCCAGCCTGGTTTTTGGGCGGTAACGGTGTTCCGTTGGGATCCCAGCCTGGTTTCTTGGCGGTAACGGTGCTACGTTGGGACCCCAGCCTGGTGTTTTGGCGGTAACGGTGCTGCCTTGGGACCCCAGCCTGGTGTTTTGGCGGTAACGGTGCTGCCTTGGGACCCCAGCCTGGTTTTTTGGCGGTAACGGTGCTGCCTTAGGACCCCAGCCTGTGTTTTTGGCGGTAATGATGCTCCCTTGGGACCCCAGCCTGGTGTTTTGGCGGTAACAGTGCACCGTTGGGATCCCAGCCTGTTTTTCTGGCGGTAACGGTGCTCCCTTGGGATCCCGGCCTGGTTTTTTGGCGGTCACGGTGCTCCCTTGGGATCCCAGCCTGGTTTTTTGGCGGTCACGGTGCTCCCTTGGGATCCCAGCCTGGTTTTCTGGCGGTGACGGTGCTCCCTTGGGATCCCAGACTGGTTTTTTGGCGGTCACGGTGCTCCCTTGGGATCCCAGCCTGGTTTTCTGGCGGTGACGGTGCTCCCTTGGGATCCCAGCCTGGTTTTTTGGCGGTCACGGTGCTCCCTTGGGATCCCAGACTGGTTTTATGGCGGTGACGGTGCTCCCTTGGGATCCCAGACTGGTTTTATGGTGGTCACGGTGCACCCTTGGGATCCCAGGCTGGTTTTTTGGCGATAACGGTGCTCCGTTGGGATCCCAGCCTGGTTTTTTGGCGATAACGGTGCTCCGTTGGGATTCCAGCCTGCTTTTTGGTGGTGACGGTGCTCCCTTGGGATCCCAGACTGGTTTTATGGCGGTGACGGTGCTCCTTCGGGATCCCAGCCTGGTTTTTTGGCGATAACAGTGCCCCGTTGGGATTCCAGCCTGGTTTTATGGTGGTCACGGTGCACCCTTGGGATCCCAGGCTGGTTTTTTGGCGATAACGGCGCTCCGTTGGGATCCCAGGCTGGTTTTTTGGCGATAACGGTGCTCCGTTGGGATCCCAGCCTGGTTTTTTGGCGATAACGGTGCTCCGTTGGGATTCCAGCCTGCTTTTTGGTGGTAACGGTGCTCCTTCGGGATCCCAGCCTGCTTTTTGGGCGGTAACGGTGCTCCTTCTGGATCCCAGCCTGGTTTTTTGGCGATAACGGTGCCCCGTTGGGATTCCAGCCTGCGTTGTGGCGGTAACCGTGCTCCGTCGGGATCCCAGCCTGCTTTTTCGGCGGTAACGGTGCTCTGTTGGGATCCCGGCCTGGTTTTTGGTGGTAACGGTGCTCCCTTGGGATCCCAGCCTGGGTTTTTGGCGGTAACGGTGGTCCGTCGGGATCCCAGCCTGATTTGTTGGTGGCAACGGTGCTCCGTTGGGATCCCAGCCTGGTTTTTATGGTGATAATGGTGCTCCCTTGGAATCCCAGCCTGTTTTTTATGATGATAATGGTGCTCCCTTGGAATCCCAGCATGGTTTTTTGGCGGTAACGGTGCAGCCTGTTTTTTTGGCGGTAATGGTGCTCCCTTTGTATCCCAGCCTGGTTTTTTGGCGGTCATGGTGCTCCCTTGGGATCCCAGCCTGGTTTTTTTACGGTAACGGTGCTCTGTTCGGATCCCAGCCTGGTTTTTTGGTGATAACGGTGCTCCCTTGGGACCCCAGCCTGGTTTTTTGGTGGTAACGATGCTCCGTTCGGGATCCCAGCCTGGTTTTTTGGCGGCAACAGTGCTCCATGGGGATCACAGCCTGGTTTTTTGGCGGTCACTTTGCTCCCTTGGGATCTCAACCTGTTTTTTTGGCGGTAAGGTGCTCTGTTGGGATCCCAGCCTGGTTTTTTGGTGGTAACGGTGCTCCGTTGGAATCCCAGCCTGGTTTTTTGGTGGTAACGGTGCTCCGTTGGGATCCCAGCCTGTTTTTTTGGCGATAACGGTGCTCCCTTGGGACCCCAGCCGGGTTTTTTGGCGGCAACGGTGCTCCATTCGGGTCACAGCCTGGTTTTTTGGCGGTCACTTTGCTCCCTTGGGATCCCAGCCTGATGTTTTGGCGATCACGGTGCTCCCTTGGGACCCCAGCCTGTTTTTTTGGCAGTAACGGTGCTCCGTTGGGATCCCAGCCTGGTTTTTTGGCGATAACGGTGCTCCGTTGGGATCCCGGCCTGGTTTTTTGGTGGTAACAATGCTCCGTTGGGATCCCGGCCTGGTTTTGCGGCAGTAACGGTGCTCTGTTGGGATCCCGGCCAGGTTTTTTGGCGGTAACGGTGCTCCGATGGGATCCCGGCCAGGTTTTTTTGGTGGTAACGGTGCTCCGATGGGATCCCGGCCTTGTTTTTCTGGCGGGAACGGTGCTCCCTTGGGATCCCAGCCTGTTTTTTTGGCGGTCACGGTGCACCCTTGGGATCCCAGCCTGGTTTTATGGCGATAACGGTCCTCCGTTGGGATCCCAGCCTGGTTTTTTGGCGGTACCGGTGCCCCGTTGGGATCCCAGCCTGGTTTTCTGGCGATAACAGTGCTCCTTTGGGAACCCAGCCTGGTTTTTTGGCAGTAACGGTGCTCCCTTGGAATCCCAGCCTGGTTTTTTGGCGGGACCGGTGCTCAGTTGGGATCCCAGCCTGGTTTTTTGGCGATAACGTTGCTCCGTTGGGATCCCAGCCTTGTTTTTTGGCGGTAAAGGTGCTCCGTTGAGATCGCAGCCTGGTTTTTTGGTGGTAACGGTGCTCCGTTGGGATCCCAGCCTGGTTTTTTTGGTGATAACGGTGCTCTGTTGGGATCCCAGCCTGGTTTTTTGGCGGTAACGGTGCTCCGTTGGGATCCCAGCTTTGTTTTTTGGCGGCAACGGTGCTCTGTTGGGATCCCAGCCTGGGTTTTTGGCGGTAACGGTGCTCCGTTGAGATCCCAGCCTTGTTTTTTGGCGGTAAAGGTGCTCCGTTGAGATCGCAGCCTGGTTTTTTGGTGGTAACGGTGCTCCGTTGGGATCCCAGCCTGGTTTTTTTGGTGGTAACGGTGCTCTGTTGGGATCCCAGCCTGGGTTTTTGGCGGTAACGGTGCTCCGTTGAGATCCCAGCCTTGTTTTTTGGCGGTAAAGGTGCTCCGTTGAGATCGCAGCCTGGTTTTTTGGTGGTAACGGTGCTCCCTTGGGATCCCAGCCTGGTTTTTTGGCGGTAACGGTGCTCCCTTGGGATCCCATCCTGGTTTTTTTGGCGGTAACGGTGCTCCATTGGGATCCCAGCATGATTTTTTTGCGGTCACTGTGCTCCCTTGGAATCCCAGCCTGGTTTTTTGGTGGTAACGGTGTTCCCTTGGGATCCCAGACTGGTTTTTTCACAGTAACGGTGCTCCCTTGGGATCCCAGCCTGGTTTTTCCACGGTAACGGTGCTCCCTTGGGAACCCAGCCTGTTTTTTTGGTGGTCACGGTGCTCCCTTGGGATCCCAGCATGATTTTTTTGCGGTCACTGTGCTCCCTTGGAATCCCAGCCTGGTTTTTTGGTGGTAACGGTGTTCCCTTGGGATCCCAGTCTGGTTTTTTGGCGGTAACGGTGTGCCGTTGGGATTCCTTCCTGGTTTTTGGGTGGTAACAGTGCTCCGTTGGGATCCCAACCTGGTTTTTTGGCGGTAACGGTGCTCCGTTGGGATCCCAGCCTGCTTTTTCGGCGGTAACGGTGTTCCCTTGGGATCCCAGCCTGGTTTTTTGGTGATAACGGTGCTCCGTTGGGATCCCAGCCTGCTCTTTGGTGGTAACGGTGCTCCTTTGGGATCCCAGCCTGGTTTTTTGGCGGTCACGGTGCTCCCTTGGGATCCCACCCTGTTTTTGTGGCGGTCACGGTGCACCCTTGGGATCCCAGCCTGGTTTTATGGCGATAACGGTCCTCCGTTGGGATCCCAGCCTGGTTTTTTGGCGGTACCGGTGCTCCGTTGGGATCCCAGCCTGGTTTTCTGGCGATAACAGTGCTCCTTTGGGAACCCAGCCTGGTTTTTTGGCAGTAACGGTGCTCCCTTGGAATCCCAGCCTGGTTTTTTGGCGGGAACGGTGCTCAGTTGGGATACCAGCCTGGTTTTTTGGCGATAACGGTGCTCCGTTGGGATCCCAGCCTGGTTTTGTGGCGATAACCATGCTCCGTTGGGATCCCAGCCTGGTTTTTGGCGGTAACGGTGCTCCGTCGGGATCCCAGCCTGTTTTTTGGCGATAGCGGTGTTCCGTTGGGATCCCAGCCTGGTTTTTGAATGGTAACGGTGCTCCGTTGGGACCCCAGCCTGGTTTTTGGGGGTTACGGTGCTCTGTTGGGATCCCAGCCTGGTTTTTGGGCGGTAACGGTGTTCCGTTGGGATCCCAGCCTGGTTTCTTGGCGGTAACGGTGCTACGTTGGGATCCCAGCCTGGTTTTTTGGCGGTAACGGTGCTGCCTTGGAACCCCAGCCTGGTGTTTTGGCGGTAATGGTGCTGCCTTGGGACCCCAGCCTGGTGTTTTGGCGGTAACGGTGCTGCCTTGGGACCCCAGCCTGGTTTTTGGGGGTTACGGTGCTCTGTTGGGATCCCAGCCTGGTTTTTGGGCGGTAACGGTGTTCCGTTGGGATCCCAGCCTGGTTTCTTGGCGGTAACGGTGCTACGTTGGGACCCCAGCCTGGTGTTTTGGCGGTAACGGTGCTGCCTTGGGACCCCAGCCTGGTGTTTTGGCGGTAACGGTGCTGCCTTGGGACCCCAGCCTGGTTTTTTGGCGGTAACGGTGCTGCCTTAGGACCCCAGCCTGTGTTTTTGGCGGTAATGATGCTCCCTTGGGACCCCAGCCTGGTGTTTTGGCGGTAACAGTGCACCGTTGGGATCCCAGCCTGTTTTTCTGGCGGTAACGGTGCTCCCTTGGGATCCCGGCCTGGTTTTTTGGCGGTCACGGTGCTCCCTTGGGATCCCAGCCTGGTTTTTTGGCGGTCACGGTGCTCCCTTGGGATCCCAGCCTGGTTTTCTGGCGGTGACGGTGCTCCCTTGGGATCCCAGACTGGTTTTTTGGCGGTCACGGTGCTCCCTTGGGATCCCAGCCTGGTTTTCTGGCGGTGACGGTGCTCCCTTGGGATCCCAGCCTGGTTTTTTGGCGGTCACGGTGCTCCCTTGGGATCCCAGACTGGTTTTATGGCGGTGACGGTGCTCCCTTGGGATCCCAGACTGGTTTTATGGTGGTCACGGTGCACCCTTGGGATCCCAGGCTGGTTTTTTGGCGATAACGGTGCTCCGTTGGGATCCCAGCCTGGTTTTTTGGCGATAACGGTGCTCCGTTGGGATTCCAGCCTGCTTTTTGGTGGTGACGGTGCTCCCTTGGGATCCCAGACTGGTTTTATGGCGGTGACGGTGCTCCTTCGGGATCCCAGCCTGGTTTTTTGGCGATAACAGTGCCCCGTTGGGATTCCAGCCTGGTTTTATGGTGGTCACGGTGCACCCTTGGGATCCCAGGCTGGTTTTTTGGCGATAACGGTGCTCCGTTGGGATCCCAGCCTGGTTTTTTGGCAATAACGGTGCTCCGTTGGGATTCCAGCCTGCTTTTTGGTGGTGACGGTGCTCCCTTGGGATCCCAGACTGGTTTTATGGCGGTGACGGTGCTCCTTCGGGATCCCAGCCTGGTTTTTTGGCGGTAACCGTGCTCCGTCGGGATCCCAGCCTGCTTTTTCGGCGGTAACGGTGCTCTGTTGGGATCCCGGCCTGGTGTTTTGGTGGTAACGGTGATCCCTTGGGATCCCAGCCTGGTTTTTGGTGGTAACGGTGCTCCCTTGGGATCCCAGCCTGTTTTTCTGGCGGGAACGGTGCTCCGTTGGGATTCCAGCCTGCGTAATTTGGCGGTAACGGTGCCCGGTTGGGATTCCAGCCTGCTTTTTGGCGGTAACGGTGCTCCGCCGGGATCCCAGCCTGCTTTTTCGGTGGTAACGGTGCTCCGTTGGGATCCCAGACTGGTTTTTTGGTGCTAACGGTGCTCCGTTGGGATCCCAGCCTGCTCTTTGGTGGTAACGGTGCTCCTTCGGGATCCCAGCCTGGTTTTTTGGCGGTCACGGTGCTCCCTTGGGATCCCAGCCTGTTTTTTTGGCGGTCACGGTGCACCCTTGGGATCCCAGCCTGGTTTTTCGGCAATAACGGCGCTCCGTTGGGATCCCAGCCTGGTTTTTTGGCGGTACCGGTGCTCCGTTGGGATCCCAACCTGGTTTTTTGGTGGTAACGGTGCTCCTTTGAGATCCCAGCCTGGTTTTTTGGTGGTAACGGTGCTCCGTTGGGATCCCAGCCTGGTTTTTTGGCGATACCCATGCTCCGTTGGGATCCCAGCCTGGTTTTTTGGTGGTAACGGTGCTCCGTTGGGATCCCAGGATGGTTTTTTGGCGATAACGGTGCTCCCTTGGGACCCCAGCCTGTTTTTTTGGCGGTAATGATGCTCTTTTGGGACCCCAGCCTGGTTTTTTGGCGGTAACGGTGCTCCGTTGGGATCCCAGCCTGGTTTTTTGGCGGTAACGGTGCTCCCTTCGGACCCCAGCCTGTTTTATGGTGGTAACGGTGCTCCCTTGGGATCCCGGCCTGGTGTTTTGGCGGTAAGGTGCTCTGTTGGGATCCCAGCCTGGTTTTTTGGCGGTAACGGTGCTCCGTTGGGATGCCGGCCAGGTTTTTTTGGCGGTAACGGTGCTCCGTTGGGATCCCAGCCTGGTTTTTTGGCGGTAACGGTGCTCCGTCGGGATCCCAGCCTGGTTTTTTGGCGATAACGGTGCCCCGTTGGGATCCCAGCCTGCTTTTTGGCGGTAACGGTGCTCCGTCGGGATCCCAGCCTGCTTTTTGGCGGTAACGGTGCTCCGTTGGGATCCCAGCCTGCTTTTTCGGCGGTAACAGTGCTCCGTTGGGATCCCAGCCAGGTTTTTTGGTGATAACGGTGCTCCGTTGGGATCCCAGCCTGCTCTTTGTTGGTAACGGTGCTCCTTCGGGATCCCAGCCTGGTTTTTTGGCGGTCACGGTGCTCCCTTGGGATCCCAGCCTGTTTTTCTGGCGGTCACGGTGCACCCTTGGGATCCCAGCCTGGTTTTTTGGCGATAACCGTGCTCCGTTGGGATCCCAGCCTGGTTTTTTGGTGGTAACGGTGCTCCGTTGGGATCCCAGCCGGGTTTTCTGGCGGCAACGGTGCTCCATTGGGATCACAGCCTGGTTTTTTGGCGGTCACTTTGCTCCTTTGGGATCCCAGCCTGGTTTTTTGGCGGTAACGGTGCTCCGTTGGGATCCCAGCCTGGTTTTTGGGTGGTAACGGTGCTCCGTCGGGATCCCAGCCTGGTTTTGTGGCGATAACGGTGCCCCGTTGGGATTCCAGCCTGATTTTTGGCGGTAACGGTGCTCTGTCGGGATCCCAGCCTGGTTTTTTGGCGATAACGGTGCTCCGTTGGGATCCCAGCCTGGTTTTTTGGCGGTAACGGTGCTCCGTTGGGATCCCAGCCTGGTTTTTTGGCGATAACCGTGCTCCGTTGGGATCCCAGCCTGGTTTTTGGCGGTAACGGTGCTCCGTCGGGATCCCAGCCTGGTTTTTTGGCGATAACGGTGCTCCCTTGGGATCCCAGACTGGTTTTTTGGCGGTCACGGTGCTCCCTTGGGATCCCAGCCTGGTTTTCTGGCGGTGACGGTGCTCCCTTGGGATCCCAGCCTGGTTTTTTGGCGGTCACGGTGCTCCCTTGGGATCCCAGACTGGTTTTATGGCGGTGACGGTGCTCCCTTGGGATCCCAGACTGGTTTTATGGTGGTCACGGTGCACCCTTGGGATCCCAGGCTGGTTTTTTGGCGATAACGGTGCTCCGTTGGGATCCCAGCCTGGTTTTTTGGCGATAACGGTGCTCCGTTGGGATTCCAGCCTGCTTTTTGGTGGTGACGGTGCTCCCTTGGGATCCCAGACTGGTTTTATGGCGGTGACGGTGCTCCTTCGGGATCCCAGCCTGGTTTTTTGGCGATAACAGTGCCCCGTTGGGATTCCAGCCTGGTTTTATGGTGGTCACGGTGCACCCTTGGGATCCCAGGCTGGTTTTTTGGCGATAACGGTGCTCCGTTGGGATCCCAGCCTGGTTTTTTGGCGATAACGGTGCTCCGTTGGGATTCCAGCCTGCTTTTTGGTGGTGACGGTGCTCCCTTGGGATCCCAGACTGGTTTTATGGCGGTGACGGTGCTCCTTCGGGATCCCAGCCTGGTTTTTTGGCGGTAACCGTGCTCCGTCGGGATCCCAGCCTGCTTTTTCGGCGGTAACGGTGCTCTGTTGGGATCCCGGCCTGGTGTTTTGGTGGTAACGGTGATCCCTTGGGATCCCAGCCTGGTTTTTGGTGGTAACGGTGCTCCCTTGGGATCCCAGCCTGTTTTTCTGGCGGGAACGGTGCTCCGTTGGGATTCCAGCCTGCGTAATTTGGCGGTAACGGTGCCCGGTTGGGATTCCAGCCTGCTTTTTGGCGGTAACGGTGCTCCGCCGGGATCCCAGCCTGCTTTTTCGGTGGTAACGGTGCTCCGTTGGGATCCCAGACTGGTTTTTTGGTGCTAACGGTGCTCCGTTGGGATCCCAGCCTGCTCTTTGGTGGTAACGGTGCTCCTTCGGGATCCCAGCCTGGTTTTTTGGCGGTCACGGTGCTCCCTTGGGATCCCAGCCTGTTTTTTTGGCGGTCACGGTGCACCCTTGGGATCCCAGCCTGGTTTTTCGGCAATAACGGCGCTCCGTTGGGATCCCAGCCTGGTTTTTTGGCGGTACCGGTGCTCCGTTGGGATCCCAACCTGGTTTTTTGGTGGTAACGGTGCTCCTTTGAGATCCCAGCCTGGTTTTTTGGTGGTAACGGTGCTCCGTTGGGATCCCAGCCTGGTTTTTTGGCGATACCCATGCTCCGTTGGGATCCCAGCCTGGTTTTTTGGTGGTAACGGTGCTCCGTTGGGATCCCAGGATGGTTTTTTGGCGATAACGGTGCTCCCTTGGGACCCCAGCCTGTTTTTTTGGCGGTAATGATGCTCTTTTGGGACCCCAGCCTGGTTTTTTGGCGGTAACGGTGCTCCGTTGGGATCCCAGCCTGGTTTTTTGGCGGTAACGGTGCTCCCTTCGGACCCCAGCCTGTTTTATGGTGGTAACGGTGCTCCCTTGGGATCCCGGCCTGGTGTTTTGGCGGTAAGGTGCTCTGTTGGGATCCCAGCCTGGTTTTTTGGCGGTAACGGTGCTCCGTTGGGATGCCGGCCAGGTTTTTTTGGCGGTAACGGTGCTCCGTTGGGATCCCAGCCTGGTTTTTTGGCGGTAACGGTGCTCCGTCGGGATCCCAGCCTGGTTTTTTGGCGATAACGGTGCCCCGTTGGGATCCCAGCCTGCTTTTTGGCGGTAACGGTGCTCCGTCGGGATCCCAGCCTGCTTTTTGGCGGTAACGGTGCTCCGTTGGGATCCCAGCCTGCTTTTTCGGCGGTAACAGTGCTCCGTTGGGATCCCAGCCAGGTTTTTTGGTGATAACGGTGCTCCGTTGGGATCCCAGCCTGCTCTTTGTTGGTAACGGTGCTCCTTCGGGATCCCAGCCTGGTTTTTTGGCGGTCACGGTGCTCCCTTGGGATCCCAGCCTGTTTTTCTGGCGGTCACGGTGCACCCTTGGGATCCCAGCCTGGTTTTTTGGCGATAACCGTGCTCCGTTGGGATCCCAGCCTGGTTTTTTGGTGGTAACGGTGCTCCGTTGGGATCCCAGCCGGGTTTTCTGGTGGCAACGGTGCTCCATTGGGATCACAGCCTGGTTTTTTGGCGGTCACTTTGCTCCTTTGGGATCCCAGCCTGGTTTTTTGGCGGTAACGGTGCTCCGTTGGGATCCCAGCCTGGTTTTTGGGTGGTAACGGTGCTCCGTTGGGATCCCAGCCTGGTTTTTTGGCGATAACCGTGCTCCGTTGGGATCCCAGCCTGGTTTTTGGCGGTAACGGTGCTCCGTCGGGATCCCAGCCTGGTTTTTTGGCGATAACGGTGCTCCGTTGGGATCCCAGCCTGGTTTTTGCGTGGTAACAGTGCTCTGTTGGGACCCCAGCCTGGTTTTTTGGTGGTAACGGTGCTCCATTGGGATCCTAGCCTTGTTTTTTGGTGGTAACGGTGCTCCGTTGGGACCCCAGCCTGTTTTTTTGGTGGTAACGGTGCTCCCTTGGGATCCCAGCCTGGTTTTTTGGTGGTAACGGTGCTCCGTTGGGATCCCAGCCTGCTTTTTGGCGGGAAGGTGCTCCGTTGGGATCCCAGCCTGGTTTTTTGGTGGTAACGGTGCTCCGTTGGGATCCCAGCCTGCTTTTTGGCGGTAAGGTGCTCCGTTGGGATCCCAGCCTGGTTTTTTGGCGATAACGGTGCTCCGTTGGGATCCCAGCCTGGTTTTATGGTGATAACGATGCTCCGTTGGGATCCCAGCCTGTTTTTTTGGCGATAACGGTGCTCAGTTGGCATCCCAGCCTGGTTTTTTGGCGGTAACGGTGGTCCGTCGGGATCCCAGCCTGATTTGTTGGTGGCAACGGTGCTCCGTTGGGATCCCAGCCTGGTTTTTATGGTGATAATGGTGCTCCCTTGGAATCCCAGCCTGTTTTTTATGATGATAATGGTGCTCCCTTGGAATCCCAGCATGGTTTTTTGGCGGTAACGGTGCAGCCTGTTTTTTTGGCGGTAATGGTGCTCCCTTTGTATCCCAGCCTGGTTTTTTGGCGGTCATGGTGCTCCCTTGGGATCCCAGCCTGGTTTTTTTTACGGTAACGGTGCTCTGTTCGGATCCCAGCCTGGTTTTTTGGTGATAACGGTGCTCCCTTGGGACCCCAGCCTGGTTTTTTGGTGGTAACGATGCTCCGTTCGGGATCCCAGCCTGGTTTTTTGGCGGCAACAGTGCTCCATGGGGATCACAGCCTGGTTTTTTGGCGGTCACTTTGCTCCCTTGGGATCTCAACCTGTTTTTTTGGCGGTAAGGTGCTCTGTTGGGATCCCAGCCTGGTTTTTTGGTGGTAACGGTGCTCCGTTGGAATCCCAGCCTGGTTTTTTGGTGGTAACGGTGCTCCGTTGGGATCCCAGCCTGTTTTTTTGGCGATAACGGTGCTCCCTTGGGACCCCAGCCGGGTTTTTTGGCGGCAACGGTGCTCCATTCGGGTCACAGCCTGGTTTTTTGGCGGTCACTTTGCTCCCTTGGGATCCCAGCCTGATGTTTTGGCGATCACGGTGCTCCCTTGGGACCCCAGCCTGTTTTTTTGGCAGTAACGGTGCTCCGTTGGGATCCCAGCCTGGTTTTTTGGCGATAACGGTGCTCCGTTGGGATCCCGGCCTGGTTTTTTGGTGGTAACAATGCTCCGTTGGGATCCCGGCCTGGTTTTGCGGCAGTAACGGTGCTCTGTTGGGATCCCGGCCAGGTTTTTTGGCGGTAACGGTGCTCCGATGGGATCCCGGCCAGGTTTTTTTGGTGGTAACGGTGCTCCGATGGGATCCCGGCCTTGTTTTTCTGGCGGGAACGGTGCTCCCTTGGGATCCCAGCCTGTTTTTTTGGCGGTCACGGTGCACCCTTGGGATCCCAGCCTGGTTTTATGGCGATAACGGTCCTCCGTTGGGATCCCAGCCTGGTTTTTTGGCGGTACCGGTGCCCCGTTGGGATCCCAGCCTGGTTTTCTGGCGATAACAGTGCTCCTTTGGGAACCCAGCCTGGTTTTTTGGCAGTAACGGTGCTCCCTTGGAATCCCAGCCTGGTTTTTTGGCGGGACCGGTACTCAGTTGGGATCCCAGCCTGGTTTTTTGGCGATAACGTTGCTCCGTTGGGATCCCAGCCTTGTTTTTTGGCGGTAAAGGTGCTCCGTTGAGATCGCAGCCTGGTTTTTTGGTGGTAACGGTGCTCCGTTGGGATCCCAGCCTGGTTTTTTTGGTGATAACGGTGCTCTGTTGGGATCCCAGCCTGTTTTTTTGGCGGTAACGGTGCTCCGTTGGGATCCCAGCTTTGTTTTTTGGCGGCAACGGTGCTCTGTTGGGATCCCAGCCTGGGTTTTTGGCGGTAACGGTGCTCCGTTGAGATCCCAGCCTTGTTTTTTGGCGGTAAAGGTGCTCCGTTGAGATCGCAGCCTGGTTTTTTGGTGGTAACGGTGCTCCGTTGGGATCCCAGCCTGGTTTTTTTGGTGGTAACGGTGCTCTGTTGGGATCCCAGCCTGGGTTTTTGGCGGTAACGGTGCTCCGTTGAGATCCCAGCCTTGTTTTTTGGCGGTAAAGGTGCTCCGTTGAGATCGCAGCCTGGTTTTTTGGTGGTAACGGTGCTCCCTTGGGATCCCAGCCTGGTTTTTTGGCGGTAACGGTGCTCCCTTGGGATCCCATCCTGGTTTTTTTGGCGGTAACGGTGCTCCATTGGGATCCCAGCCTGGTTTTTTGCGGTAACAGTGCTCCCTTGGGATCCCAGACTGGTTTTTTCACAGTAACGGTGCTCCCTTGGGATCCCAGCCTGGTTTTTCCACGGTAACGGTGCTCCCTTGGGAACCCAGCCTGTTTTTTTGGTGGTCACGGTGCTCCCTTGGGATCCCAGCATGATTTTTTTGCGGTCACTGTGCTCCCTTGGAATCCCAGCCTGGTTTTTTGGTGGTAACGGTGTTCCCTTGGGATCCCAGTCTGGTTTTTTGGCGGTAACGGTGTGCCGTTGGGATTCCTTCCTGGTTTTTGGGTAGTAACAGTGCTCCGTTGGGATCCCAACCTGGTTTTTTGGCGGTAACGGTGCTCCGTTGGGATCCCAGCCTGCTTTTTCGGCGGTAACGGTGTTCCCTTGGGATCCCAGCCTGGTTTTTTGGTGATAACGGTGCTCCGTTGGGATCCCAGCCTGCTCTTTGGTGGTAACGGTGCTCCTTTGGGATCCCAGCCTGGTTTTTTGGCGGTCACGGTGCTCCCTTGGGATCCCACCCTGTTTTTGTGGCGGTCACGGTGCACCCTTGGGATCCCAGCCTGGTTTTATGGCGATAACGGTCCTCCGTTGGGATCCCAGCCTGGTTTTTTGGCGGTACCGGTGCTCCGTTGGGATCCCAGCCTGGTTTTCTGGCGATAACAGTGCTCCTTTGGGAACCCAGCCTGGTTTTTTGGCAGTAACGGTGCTCCCTTGGAATCCCAGCCTGGTTTTTTGGCGGGAACGGTGCTCAGTTGGGATACCAGCCTGGTTTTTTGGCGATAACGGTGCTCCGTTGGGATCCCAGCCTGGTTTTGTGGCGATAACCATGCTCCGTTGGGATCCCAGCCTGGTTTTTGGCGGTAACGGTGCTCCGTCGGGATCCCAGCCTGTTTTTTGGCGATAGCGGTGTTCCGTTGGGATCCCAGCCTGGTTTTTGAATGGTAACGGTGCTCCGTTGGGATCCCGGCCTGGTTTTGCGGCAGTAACGGTGCTCCGTTGGGATCCCAGCCTGGTTTTTTGGCGATAACGGTGCTCCGTTGGGATCCCGGCCTGGTTTTTTGGTGGTAACAATGCTCCGTTGGGATCCCGGCCTGGTTTTGCGGCAGTAACGGTGCTCTGTTGGGATCCCGGCCAGGTTTTTTGGCGGTAACGGTGCTCCGATGGGATCCCGGCCAGGTTTTTTTGGTGGTAACGGTGCTCCGATGGGATCCCGGCCTTGTTTTTCTGGCGGGAACGGTGCTCCCTTGGGATCCCAGCCTGTTTTTTTGGCGGTCACGGTGCACCCTTGGGATCCCAGCCTGGTTTTATGGCGATAACGGTCCTCCGTTGGGATCCCAGCCTGGTTTTTTGGCGGTACCGGTGCCCCGTTGGGATCCCAGCCTGGTTTTCTGGCGATAACAGTGCTCCTTTGGGAACCCAGCCTGGTTTTTTGGCAGTAACGGTGCTCCCTTGGAATCCCAGCCTGGTTTTTTGGCGGGACCGGTGCTCAGTTGGGATCCCAGCCTGGTTTTTTGGCGATAACGTTGCTCCGTTGGGATCCCAGCCTTGTTTTTTGGCGGTAAAGGTGCTCCGTTGAGATCGCAGCCTGGTTTTTTGGTGGTAACGGTGCTCCGTTGGGATCCCAGCCTGGTTTTTTTGGTGATAACGGTGCTCTGTTGGGATCCCAGCCTGTTTTTTTGGCGGTAACGGTGCTCCGTTGGGATCCCAGCTTTGTTTTTTGGCGGCAACGGTGCTCTGTTGGGATCCCAGCCTGGGTTTTTGGCGGTAACGGTGCTCCGTTGAGATCCCAGCCTTGTTTTTTGGCGGTAAAGGTGCTCCGTTGAGATCGCAGCCTGGTTTTTTGGTGGTAACGGTGCTCCGTTGGGATCCCAGCCTGGTTTTTTTGGTGGTAACGGTGCTCTGTTGGGATCCCAGCCTGGGTTTTTGGCGGTAACGGTGCTCCGTTGAGATCCCAGCCTTGTTTTTTGGCGGTAAAGGTGCTCCGTTGAGATCGCAGCCTGGTTTTTTGGTGGTAACGGTGCTCCCTTGGGATCCCAGCCTGGTTTTTTGGCGGTAACGGTGCTCCCTTGGGATCCCATCCTGGTTTTTTTGGCGGTAACGGTGCTCCATTGGGATCCCAGCCTGGTTTTTTGCGGTAACAGTGCTCCCTTGGGATCCCAGACTGGTTTTTTCACAGTAACGGTGCTCCCTTGGGATCCCAGCCTGGTTTTTCCACGGTAACGGTGCTCCCTTGGGAACCCAGCCTGTTTTTTTGGTGGTCACGGTGCTCCCTTGGGATCCCAGCATGATTTTTTTGCGGTCACTGTGCTCCCTTGGAATCCCAGCCTGGTTTTTTGGTGGTAACGGTGTTCCCTTGGGATCCCAGTCTGGTTTTTTGGCGGTAACGGTGTGCCGTTGGGATTCCTTCCTGGTTTTTGGGTGGTAACAGTGCTCCGTTGGGATCCCAACCTGGTTTTTTGGCGGTAACGGTGCTCCGTTGGGATCCCAGCCTGCTTTTTCGGCGGTAACGGTGTTCCCTTGGGATCCCAGCCTGGTTTTTTGGTGATAACGGTGCTCCGTTGGGATCCCAGCCTGCTCTTTGGTGGTAACGGTGCTCCTTTGGGATCCCAGCCTGGTTTTTTGGCGGTCACGGTGCTCCCTTGGGATCCCACCCTGTTTTTGTGGCGGTCACGGTGCACCCTTGGGATCCCAGCCTGGTTTTATGGCGATAACGGTCCTCCGTTGGGATCCCAGCCTGGTTTTTTGGCGGTACCGGTGCTCCGTTGGGATCCCAGCCTGGTTTTCTGGCGATAACAGTGCTCCTTTGGGAACCCAGCCTGGTTTTTTGGCAGTAACGGTGCTCCCTTGGAATCCCAGCCTGGTTTTTTGGCGGGAACGGTGCTCAGTTGGGATACCAGCCTGGTTTTTTGGCGATAACGGTGCTCCGTTGGGATCCCAGCCTGGTTTTGTGGCGATAACCATGCTCCGTTGGGATCCCAGCCTGGTTTTTGGCGGTAACGGTGCTCCGTCGGGATCCCAGCCTGTTTTTTGGCGATAGCGGTGTTCCGTTGGGATCCCAGCCTGGTTTTTGAATGGTAACGGTGCTCCGTTGGGACCCCAGCCTGGTTTTTGGGGGTTACGGTGCTCTGTTGGGATCCCAGCCTGGTTTTTGGGCGGTAACGGTGTTCCGTTGGGATCCCAGCCTGGTTTCTTGGCGGTAACGGTGCTACGTTGGGATCCCAGCCTGGTTTTTTGGCGGTAACGGTGCTGCCTTGGAACCCCAGCCTGGTGTTTTGGCGGTAATGGTGCTGCCTTGGGACCCCAGCCTGGTGTTTTGGCGGTAACGGTGCTGCCTTGGGACCCCAGCCTGGTTTTTGGGGGTTACGGTGGTCTGTTGGGATCCCAGCCTGGTTTTTGGGCGGTAACGGTGTTCCGTTGGGATCCCAGCCTGGTTTCTTGGCGGTAACGGTGCTACGTTGGGACCCCAGCCTGGTGTTTTGGCGGTAACGGTGCTGCCTTGGGACCCCAGCCTGGTGTTTTGGCGGTAACGGTGCTGCCTTGGGACCCCAGCCTGGTTTTTTGGCGGTAACGGTGCTGCCTTAGGACCCCAGCCTGTGTTTTTGGCGGTAATGATGCTCCCTTGGGACCCCAGCCTGGTGTTTTGGCGGTAACAGTGCACCGTTGGGATCCCAGCCTGTTTTTCTGGCGGTAACGGTGCTCCCTTGGGATCCCGGCCTGGTTTTTTGGCGGTCACGGTGCTCCCTTGGGATCCCAGCCTGGTTTTTTGGCGGTCACGGTGCTCCCTTGGGATCCCAGCCTGGTTTTCTGGCGGTGACGGTGCTCCCTTGGGATCCCAGACTGGTTTTTTGGCGGTCACGGTGCTCCCTTGGGATCCCAGCCTGGTTTTCTGGCGGTGACGGTGCTCCCTTGGGATCCCAGCCTGGTTTTTTGGCGGTCACGGTGCTCCCTTGGGATCCCAGACTGGTTTTATGGCGGTGACGGTGCTCCCTTGGGATCCCAGACTGGTTTTATGGTGGTCACGGTGCACCCTTGGGATCCCAGGCTGGTTTTTTGGCGATAACGGTGCTCCGTTGGGATCCCAGCCTGGTTTTTTGGCGATAACGGTGCTCCGTTGGGATTCCAGCCTGCTTTTTGGTGGTGACGGTGCTCCCTTGGGATCCCAGACTGGTTTTATGGCGGTGACGGTGCTCCTTCGGGATCCCAGCCTGGTTTTTTGGCGATAACAGTGCCCCGTTGGGATTCCAGCCTGGTTTTATGGTGGTCACGGTGCACCCTTGGGATCCCAGGCTGGTTTTTTGGCGATAACGGTGCTCCGTTGGGATCCCAGCCTGGTTTTTTGGCGATAACGGTGCTCCGTTGGGATTCCAGCCTGCTTTTTGGTGGTGACGGTGCTCCCTTGGGATCCCAGACTGGTTTTATGGCGGTGACGGTGCTCCTTCGGGATCCCAGCCTGGTTTTTTGGCGGTAACCGTGCTCCGTCGGGATCCCAGCCTGCTTTTTCGGCGGTAACGGTGCTCTGTTGGGATCCCGGCCTGGTGTTTTGGTGGTAACGGTGATCCCTTGGGATCCCAGCCTGGTTTTTGGTGGTAACGGTGCTCCCTTGGGATCCCAGCCTGTTTTTCTGGCGGGAACGGTGCTCCGTTGGGATTCCAGCCTGCGTAATTTTTTTTATTTTTATTTTATTTATTTTTTTGTATACAAGATCGAGGCTCGTGAAAGAGCGAACATTAATCACACAGAAAGACAAACCGACACATAAAACATATAACATCGGGAGCGGTAGACAAGATGGGGAGAGAGGGGGAAGGACACAAACACAACATTTGAGAGCAGGGACCGAGAGACATGGAGACATCGAGAGATCTGAGAGAGGGCGAGGGCTTTGGGGGGGGGGCATGGGAAGGGGGCGGTGGGAGAGGTATAAAACATATGGACACTGCCAGGACTTCCAGGAAAGAAGTTGGAATTTCAAACAAGGTGGATCTGGGGTGAATTAGCGGGGGTAGAAAAGATCAAGGTTTTGGATGGGGGAAGATAAGAGATGGTGGTGAACAGCTGTTTTAAAGACCTGGAGGGAGGAGTGGGATTGAAGGGAGTGTGGGAGTTTGTTCCAGAGGCGGGAGAAAAGAGGAATGAAGGAGTGAAGGTGAGCAGAGAGTCGAGATTTTGGCAGTTTAACCATCAGAGGCTTGCTGGCAGATCTTGTGCGACCTGTAGGAATATTTGGGGGACAGAGCACAGAGAGAGCTGGGGGAGCAAACCCGGAGAGGAGTCGGTAGAAGACAGAAAGACCACCTACCTGCCTGCGGTGAGTGAGTGAAAGGCCCTCAGAGATAGCTTCATCGCGGGAGATTCCAATGATTCTGAAAGCTTTGCTTTCAACAGCGTGAAGCCGAGCTAGGTGTGAGGCAGGAGCACCAGCCCATAGGGGAGAACAGTATTCCATTGAGCTGCGGATGAAAGCCTTGTATGTGGTGAGGAGCTCAGGTGTGCCTAGGAAGGACTTCGCACGACGGAGGATGCCCAGTCGGCGACTGGCTTTGCAGGCCAGCTTGGAAATGTGGTTTTCCCAAGAAAGATCATGGCAGATAGTGAGACCCAAAAGCTTGAGCGACAGAACTTCTTGGAGAGGATTGTTGAGAAAGTAGATGGGAGGGTTGTCCAGTCGATCTTTTCGGAGAGACATAGTAAGAGTGTGAGATTTGTCAGGATTGAAAGACATGTTCCACTTGTTTGACCAGTCTGTGATTTTGTCCAGGTCTTCAGAGAGTGAGGAGGCTGCAGACTGCCGATCTGA
This sequence comes from Myxine glutinosa, assembly GCF_964187855.1. Taxonomy (NCBI): domain Eukaryota; kingdom Metazoa; phylum Chordata; class Myxini; order Myxiniformes; family Myxinidae; genus Myxine; species Myxine glutinosa. The sequence goes on along the minus strand of NC_136263.1, from coordinate 57,095,166 downwards.
GGGAAGAGGCATGGAGCGGCAGAGAGTGGAGTCATCAGCAAAGAGACAGAGAGGATTTTCCAGAGAGTCGGAGAGATCATTGATAAAGACCAGAAAAAGCACAGGGCCCAGCACACTGCCTTGGGGAACTCCAGCCTGAACAGGAAGGGGAGATGAGAGAAATCCATTCAGGGCCACACGTTGACTACGACCAGAGAGGAAGTCCGCAAGCCATGCATGGAGATTTCCATGGATACCATAGGAGTAGAGTTTGGTGAGCAGAGCTGGGTGCCAGACCGTATCGAAGGCACGTGATATGTCGAGGGAGACAGCTCTAATTTCCTGTTTGGCATTGAGGACCTCCATCCATTGTTGAGACAGGAGAAGCAGCATGTCCAGAGTAGAGTGACCTGGTCTGAATCCAAATTGATGATCAGAGATCAAGCCATTGGAGAAGAGGAAAGATTTCATATCCGAAGCAATGATGGATTCCATGACTTTGCTGATAATTGGGAGCAGGCTGATTGGTCTGTAGTTAAAAGGATCTGTTTTTGCACCTTTTTTGTGTAAAGCGGTAATGTTTGCTGATTTCCAGGATGCTGGCAGATGACCTTGAGCAGAAGATAGGGTGAAAAGAACAGAGAGAGGGTGAGATAGAGCGGCAGAGCAGGATTTTAGGACCCGTGGGCTGATGCCGTCTGGTCCAGTTGCAGAATCAGAGTCGAGGTTAGACAAAAACTCCTCCACCTTGTCAGGAGAGAAGGACACAGAGTCCAGGAGCAGTTGGGTTCGACTGGGAAAGGTGGGAACAGAGAGAGATGGGTTTGGGACTAAAGATTTTGAGGCAAACACAGAGTTGAGGCATTCGGCTTTGTCACGTGCGATGTCAACTGTGTGGCCATTTGAGGTGAGGGAGGGGATGGAGGGGGAACAAACACCAGAAACGGATTTGACCAGACGCCACCAGGATTTGGAGGAAGGAGACAGGTTTGAGAGTTCGTTCTTGAGTGAGGAGAGATAGTGCTTCCTGGCACTCCTGAGGGTAGACACACACTTGTTCCGAGCTTGGCGGAAGGAACTGAGATTGCCTTCAGTTGGATTAGCCTTCCAAGAGGCAAAGGCAAGTTGTTTCAGGGCAACTGCCTCACCACAAGATTCGGTGTACCATGGACGGGAGGAAGGGTAAGACAACTGAAGACGAGATGGGATAAATCTGTGCATGAGAGAGATCAGTTTGCTTTGGAAGAATTCCCAGGAAGAATTGATGTCAGAGGCAGTGGAGATGGGAGACCAATCCAGACGATTGATGGCTGCTTGAAGCCCGTCCCAGTCGGCCTGAGTGAAATGCCAGACTCTTCGACGCTGAGGAGGCTCTCTGAGAATGGCCAGAGAGATGTCCACTTTGACAAGCACATGATCAGAAGAACCGATTGGAGCAGAAGAAGAGCAGCAGACATTAGCAGGGAAGTTTGTCATAACCAAGTCTAGAAGAGAAGAAACTCCATTGGCTGAGATCCGGGTTGGGAAATTGACAGATTGTGTCAATTCTAGTGAGTCACAGAAGTCCTTTGCTGAAGTGCCATGACTGGTGAGAGAGGAACCCACACCCAACCAGGTGGCATGATGAGAGTTGAAGTCACCACATATGAGGAAGAGAGAGTTGGGATGAGTGGATAGAAGTTGGTCCATGTTGTTAGAGAGTGAAATGTAAATTGAGTCATCACTGTTTGGGGGACGGTACAGAACACATATGAACAAAAGGTGGGAGCGGAGAGGAAGCCGTAGCCAGAGGTACTCCTGGGGGTGAGGAGGAGAGAGGGCAGTGCAAGGAGAATGAGGAAGAGAGTTTTTGATAAAGATAGCCACCCCACCACCAGGACGAGGCTCAGGTCTATCATACCGGAAGAGGGAGTAACCAGGAAGAGATATTGAGGAATCAGAGACATCTTGAAGGAGGAAAGTCTCTGTTAAGCAGATCAAGCCTGGATTGTCAGAAGCAACCTGTATGGAGAGATCAGTCAGGTTTGAGCGAAGGCCCCGGATGTTTGAGGTCCATACCGTTAAAGAAGAGAGAGGGGGAGCATCGGGTACAGGACAGGGGAGCGGAGGAGTAGGGTAAGATGAAGGATGAGAGGGGGAGGTAGGGAGAGCAGTTGATAGTGTGTCAGAGATTACAGAAGAGTTCCAAGAAAAGGAAGGATGAGGAGGATGAAAGGTTTGGTGGTGAAGGGATGAGGCAGAGTGAGGGGTTGTTTGAGGGGGGGCATGGGACAGTAGAAGGTTGGGGGGGGGGTGGAGGCATGAGATAGAAGGGAGACGAGGTGGGGAGGAGGAAACTTTGTGGAGGGGGGAGGAGGGAGAATTTGAGAGGAATGGTATGGGGGGAGATTTGAATGGGAGGAGTTGGGGGGGAGTTTTGAAGGGGAGGAGTGAGGCGGGAGTTTAGGAGGGGAGGGGCAAGGGTGGAGTTTAGGAGGGGAGGGGCAAGGGGGGAGTCTAGTAGTGGAGGGGCAAGGGGGGAGTTTAGGAGTGTAGGGGCAAGGGGGGGGATTTGGAGGGGAGGGGCAAGGGAGGAGTTTATGAGGGGAAGGGCAGGGGGGGAGTTCAGGAGTGGAGGGGCAAGGGGGGAGTTTAAGAGTGGAGGGGAAAGGGGGGAGTTTAGGAGTGTAGGTGCAGCCCAGCCTGCGATCCCAGCCTGCGTTTTGGCGGTAACGGTGCTCCGTCGGGATCCCAGCCTGCTTTTTCGGCGGTAACGGTGCTCTGTTGGGATCCCGGCCTGGTGTTTTGGCGGTAAAGGTGATCCCTTGGGATCCCAGCCTGGTTTCTGGTGGTAACGGTGCTCCCTTGGGATCCCAGCCTGGTTTTTTGGCGGTAACTGTGCTCCGTCGGGATCCCAGCCTGGTTTTTTTGCGATAACGGTGCTCCGTTGGGATCCCACCCTGGTTTTGGGGCGGTAACAGTGCTCCGTCGGGATCCCAGCCTGCGTTTTGGCGGTTACAGTGCTCTGTTGGGATCCCAGCCTGGTTTTTGGGTGGTAACGGTGCTCTGTTGGGATCCCAGCCTGGTTTTTTGGCGGTAACGGTGCTCTGTTGGGATCCCAGCCTGGTTTTTTTGCGATAACAGTGCTCCGTTGGGATCCCAGCCTGGTTTTATGGCGGTAACGGTGCTCCGTTGGGATCCCAGCCTGGTTTTTTGGCGATAGCCGTGCTCCGTTGGGATCCCAGCCTGGTTTTTTGGCGGTAACTGTGCTCCGTAGGGATCCCAGCCTGGTTTTTTGCGATAACGGTGCTCCATTGGGATCCCAGCCTGGTTTTTTGGCGATAACGGTGCTCCGTTGGGATCCCAGCCTGCGTTTTGGCGGTTACGGTGCTCTGTTGGGATCCCAGCCTGCTTTTTGGGCGGTAACGGTGCCCCGTTGGGATTCCAGCCTGCTTTTTGGCGGTAACGGTGCTCCGTCGGGATCCCAGCCTGCTTTTTCGGCGGTAACGGTGCTCGCTTGGGATCCCAGCCTGGTTTTTTGGCGGTAACTGTGCTCCGTAGGGATCCCAGCCTGGTTTTTTGCGATAACGGTGCTCCATTGGGATCCCAGCCTGGTTTTTTGGCGATAACGGTGCTCCGTCGGGATCCCAGCCTGCGTTTTGGCGGTTACGGTGCTCTTTTGGGATCCCAGCCTGCTTTTTGGGCGGTAACGGTGCCCCGTTGGGATTCCAGCCTGCTTTTTGGCGGTAACGGTGCTCCGTCGGGATCCCAGCCTGCTTTTTCGGCGGTAACGGTGCTCGCTTGGGATCCCAGCCTGCTTTTTGGCGGTAACGGTGCTCCGTTGGGATCCCAGCCTGCTTTTTCGGCGGTAACGGTGCTCCGTCGGGAGCCCAGCCTGGTTTTTTGGCGGTAACGGTGCCCGGTTGGGATTCCAGCCTGCTTTTTGGCGGTAACGGTGCTCCGTTGGGATCCCAGACTGGTTTTTTGGTGCTAACGGTGCTCCGTTGGGATCCCAGCCTGCTCTTTGGTGGAAACGGTGCTCCTTCGGGATCCCAGCCTGGTTTTTTGGCGGTCACGGTGCTCCCTTGGGATCCCAGCCTGTTTTTTTGGCGGTCACGGTGCACCCTTGGGATCCCAGCCTGGTTTTTTGGCGATAACGGCGCTCCGTTGGGATCCCAGCCTGGTTTTTTGGCGGTACCGGTGCTCCGTTGGGATCCCAGCCTGGTTTTTTGGCGATAACCGTGCTCCTTTGGGATCCCAGCCTGGTTTTTTGGTGGTAACGGTGCTCCTTTGGGATCCCAGCCTGGTTTTTTGGTGGTAACGGTGCTCCGTTGGGATCCCAGCCTGGTTTTTTGGCGATAACCGTGCTCCGTTGGGATCCCAGCCTGGTTTTTTGGTGGTAACGGTGCTCCGTTGGGATCCCAGCCTGGTTTTTTGGCGATAACGGTGCTCCCTTGGGACCCCAGCTGGGTTTTTTGGCGGCAACGGTGCTCCATTGGGATCACAGCCTGGTTTTTTGGCGGTAACGGTGCTCCCTTGGGACCCCAGCCTGTTTTTTTGGCGGTAATGATGCTCTTTTGGGACCCCAGCCTGGTTTTTTGGCGGTAACGGTGCTCCGTTGGGATCCCAGCCTGGTTTTTTGGCGGTAACGGTGCTCCCTTCGGACCCCAGCCTGTTTTATGGTGGTAACGGTGCTCCCTTGGGATCCCGGCCTGGTGTTTTGGCGGTAAGGTGCTCTGTTGGGATCCCAGCCTGGTTTTCTGGCGGTAACGGTGCTCCGTTGGGATCCCGGCCAGGTTTTTTTGGCGGTAACGGTGCTCCGTTGGGATCCCAGCCTGGTTTTTTGGCGGTAACGGTGCTCCGTCGGGATCCCAGCCTGGTTTTTTGGCGATAACGGTGCCCCGTTGGGATCCCAGCCTGCTCTTTGTTGGTAACGGTGCTCCTTCGGGATCCCAGCCTGGTTTTTTGGCGGTCACGGTGCTCCCTTGCGATCCCAGCCTGTTTTTCTGGCGGTCACGGTGCACCCTTGGGATCCCAGCCTGGTTTTTTGGCGATAACCGTGCTCCGTTGGGATCCCAGCCTGGTTTTTTGGTGGTAACGGTGCTCCGTTGGGATCCCAGCCTGGTTTTTTGGTGGTAACGGTGCTCCCTTGGGACCCCAGCCGGGTTTTCTGGCGGCAACGGTGCTCCATTGGGATCACAGCCTGGTTTTTTGGCGGTCACTTTGCTCCTTTGGGATCCGAGCCTGATTTTCTGGCGGTCACGGTGCTCCCTTGGGACCCCAGCCTGTTTTTGTGGCGGTAAGGTGCTCTGTTGGGATCCCAGCCTGGTTTTCTGGCGGTAACGGTGCTCCGTTGGGATCCCAGCCTGGTTTTTTGGCGGTAACGGTGCTCCGTTGGGATCCCAGCCTGGTTTTTTGGCGGTAACGGTGCTCCGTTGGGATCCCAGCCTGGTTTTTGGGCGGTAACGGTGCTCCGTCGGGATCCCAGCCTGGTTTTGTGGCGATAACGGTGCCCCGTTGGGATTCCAGCCTGATTTTTGGCGGTAACGGTGCTCTGTCGGGATCCCAGCCTGGTTTTTTGGCGATAACGGTGCTCCGTTGGGATCCCAGCCTGGTTTTTTGGCGGTAACGGTGCTCCGTTGGGATCCCAGCCTGGTTTTTTGGCGGTAACGGTGCTCCGTTGGGATCCCAGCCTGGTTTTTTGGCGATAACCGTGCTCCGTTTGGATCCCAGCCTGGTTTTTGGCGGTAAGGGTGCTCCGTCGGGATCCCAGCCTGGTTTTTTGGCGATAACCGTGCTCCGTTTGGATCCCAGCCTGGTTTTTTGGGAATAACGGTGCTCCGTTGGGATCCCAGTCTGGTTTTTTGGCGATAACCGTGCTCCGTTTGGATCCCAGCCTGGTTTTTTGGCGATAACGGTGCTCCGTTGGGATCCCAGCCTGGTTTTTGCGTGGTAACAGTGCTCTGTTGGGACCCCAGCCTGGTTTTTTGGTGGTAACGGTGCTCCGTTGGGATCCTAGCCTTGTTTTTTGGGGGTAACGGTGCTCCGTTGGGACCCCAGCCTGTTTTTTTGGTGGTAACGGTGCTCCCTTGGGATCCCAGCCTGGTTTTTTGGTGGTAACGGTGCTCCGTTGGGATCCCAGCCTGCTTTTTGGCGGTAAGGTGCTCCGTTGGGATCCCAGCCTGGTTTTTTGGTGGTAACGGTGCTCCGTTGGGATCCCAGCCTGCTTTTTGGCGGTAAGGTGCTCCGTTGGGATCCCAGCCTGGTTTTTTGGCGATAACGGTGCTCCGTTGGGATCCCAGCCTGGTTTTATGGTGATAACGATGCTCCGTTGGGATCCCAGCCTGGTTTTTTAGCGGTAACGGTGCTCCGTTGGGATCCCAGCCTGTTTTTTTGGCGATAACGGTGCTCAGTTGGCATCCCAGCCTGGTTTTTTGGCAGTAACGGTGGTCCGTCGGGATCCCAGCCTGATTTGTTGGTGGCAACGGTGCTCCGTTGGGATCCCAGCCTGGTTTTTATGGTGATAATGGTGCTCCCTTGGAATCCCAGCCTGTTTTTTTATGATGATAATGGTGCTCCCTTGGAATCCCAGCATGGTTTTTTGGCGGTAACGGTGCAGCCTGTTTTTTTGGCGGTAATGGTGCTCCCTTTGTATCCCAGCCTGGTTTTTTGGCGGTCATGGTGCTCCCTTGGGATCCCAGCCTGGTTTTTATGGTGATAATGGTGCTCGCTTGGAATCCCAGCCTGTTTTTTATGATGATAATGGTGCTCCCTTGGAATACCAGCATGGTTTTTTGGCGGTAACGGTGCAGCCTGTTTTTTTGGCGGTAATGGTGCTCCCTTTGTATCCCAGCCTGGTTTTTTGGCGGTCATGGTGCTCCCTTGGGATCCCAGCCTGGTTTTTTTACGGTAACGGTGCTCTGTTCGGATCCCAGCCTGGTTTTTTGGTGATAACGGTGCTCCCTTGGGACCCCAGCCTGGTTTTTTGGTGGTAACGATGCTCCGTTCGGGATCCCAGCCTGGTTTTTTGGCGGCAACAGTGCTCCATGGGGATCACAGCCTGGTTTTTTGGCGGTCACTTTGCTCCCTTGGGATCCCAACCTATTTTTTTGGCGGTAAGGTGCTCTGTTGGGATCCCAGCCTGGTTTTTTGGTGGTAAAGGTGCTCCGTTGGAATCCCAGCCTGGTTTTTTGGTGGTAACGGTGCTCCGTTGGGATCCCAGCCTGTTTTTTTGGCGATAACGGTGCTCCCTTGGGACCCCAGCCGGGTTTTTTGGCGGCAACGGTGCTCCATTCGGGTCACAGCCTGGTTTTTTGGCGGTCACTTTGCTCCCTTGGGATCCCAGCGTGATGTTTTGGCGGTCACGGTGCTCCCTTGGGACCCCAGCCTGTTTTTTTGGCAGTAACGGTGCTCCGTTGGGATCCCAGCCTGGTTTTTTGGCGATAACGGTGCTCCGTTGGGATCGCGGCCTGGTTTTTTGGTGGTAACAATGCTCCGTTGGGATCCCGGCCTGGTTTTGCGGCGGTAGCGGTGCTCTGCTGGGATCCCGGCCAGGTTTTTTGGCGGTAACGGTGCTCCGATGGGATCCCGGCCAGGTTTTTTTGGTGGTAACGGTGCTCCGATGGGATCCCGGCCTTGCTTTTCTGGCGGGAACGGTGCTCCCTAGGGAACCCAGCCTGGTTTTTTGGCGGTAATGGTGCGTCGTTGGGATCCCAGCCTGGTTTTGTGGCGGTCACGGTGCTCCCTTGGGATCCCAGCCTGGTTTTTTGGCGGTCACGGTGCTCCCTAGGGATCCCAGCCTGGTTTTTTGGTGGTCACGGTGCACCCTTGGGATCCCAACCTGGTTTTTTGGCGGTAACGGTGCTCCGTTGGGATCCCAGCCTGGTTTTTTGGCGGTAACGGTGCTCCGTTGGGATCCCAGCCTGGTTTTTGGGCGGTAACGGTGCTCCGTCGGGATCCCAGCCTGGTTTTGTGGCGATAACGGTGCCCCGTTGGGATTCCAGCCTGATTTTTGGCGGTAACGGTGCTCTGTCGGGATCCCAGCCTGGTTTTTTGGCGATAACGGTGCTCCGTTGGGATCCCAGCCTGGTTTTTTGGCGGTAACGGTGCTCCGTTGGGATCCCAGCCTGGTTTTTTGGCGGTAACGGTGCTCCGTTGGGATCCCAGCCTGGTTTTTTGGCGATAACCGTGCTCCGTTTGGATCCCAGCCTGGTTTTTGGCGGTAAGGGTGCTCCGTCGGGATCCCAGCCTGGTTTTTTGGCGATAACCGTGCTCCGTTTGGATCCCAGCCTGGTTTTTTGGCGATAACGGTGCTCCGTTGGGATCCCAGCCTGGTTTTTTGGCGATAACCGTGCTCCGTTTGGATCCCAGCCTGGTTTTTTGGCGATAACGGTGCTCCGTTGGGATCCCAGCCTGGTTTTTGCGTGGTAACAGTGCTCTGTTGGGACCCCAGCCTGGTTTTTTGGTGGTAACGGTGCTCCGTTGGGATCCTAGCCTTGTTTTTTGGGGGTAACGGTGCTCCGTTGGGACCCCAGCCTGTTTTTTTGGTGGTAACGGTGCTCCCTTGGGATCCCAGCCTGGTTTTTTGGTGGTAACGGTGCTCCGTTGGGATCCCAGCCTGCTTTTTGGCGGTAAGGTGCTCCGTTGGGATCCCAGCCTGGTTTTTTGGTGGTAACGGTGCTCCGTTGGGATCCCAGCCTGCTTTTTGGCGGTAAGGTGCTCCGTTGGGATCCCAGCCTGGTTTTTTGGCGATAACGGTGCTCCGTTGGGATCCCAGCCTGGTTTTATGGTGATAACGATGCTCCGTTGGGATCCCAGCCTGGTTTTTTAGCGGTAACGGTGCTCCGTTGGGATCCCAGCCTGTTTTTTTGGCGATAACGGTGCTCAGTTGGCATCCCAGCCTGGTTTTTTGGCAGTAACGGTGGTCCGTCGGGATCCCAGCCTGATTTGTTGGTGGCAACGGTGCTCCGTTGGGATCCCAGCCTGGTTTTTATGGTGATAATGGTGCTCCCTTGGAATCCCAGCCTGTTTTTTTATGATGATAATGGTGCTCCCTTGGAATCCCAGCATGGTTTTTTGGCGGTAACGGTGCAGCCTGTTTTTTTGGCGGTAATGGTGCTCCCTTTGTAACCCAGCCTGGTTTTTTGGCGGTCATGGTGCTCCCTTGGGATCCCAGCCTGGTTTTTATGGTGATAATGGTGCTCGCTTGGAATCCCAGCCTGTTTTTTATGATGATAATGGTGCTCCCTTGGAATCCCAGCATGGTTTTTTGGCGGTAACGGTGCAGCCTGTTTTTTTGGCGGTAATGGTGCTCCCTTTGTATCCCAGCCTGGTTTTTTGGCGGTCATGGTGCTCCCTTGGGATCCCAGCCTGGTTTTTTTACGGTAACGGTGCTCTGTTCGGATCCCAGCCTGGTTTTTTGGTGATAACGGTGCTCCCTTGGGACCCCAGCCTGGTTTTTTGGTGGTAACGATGCTCCGTTCGGGATCCCAGCCTGGTTTTTTGGCGGCAACAGTGCTCCATGGGGATCACAGCCTGGTTTTTTGGCGGTCACTTTGCTCCCTTGGGATCCCAACCTATTTTTTTGGCGGTAAGGTGCTCTGTTGGGATCCCAGCCTGGTTTTTTGGTGGTAACGGTGCTCCGTTGGAATCCCAGCCTGGTTTTTTGGTGGTAACGGTGCTCCGTTGGGATCCCAGCCTGTTTTTTTGGCGATAACGGTGCTCCCTTGGGACCCCAGCCGGGTTTTTTGGCGGCAACGGTGCTCCATTCGGGTCACAGCCTGGTTTTTTGGCGGTCACTTTGCTCCCTTGGGATCCCAGCCTGAAGTTTTGGCGGTCACGGTGCTCCCTTGGGACCCCAGCCTGTTTTTTTGGCAGTAACGGTGCTCCGTTGGGATCCCAGCCTGGTTTTTTGGCGATAGCGGTGCTCCGTTGGGATCGCGGCCTGGTTTTTTGGTGGTAACAATGCTCCGTTGGGATCCCGGCCTGGTTTTGCGGCGGTAACGGTGCTCTGCTGGGATCCCGGCCAGGTTTTTTGGCGGTAACGGTGCTCCGATGGGATCCCGGCCAGGTTTTTTTGGTGGTAACGGTGCTCCGATGGGATCCCGGCCTTGCTTTTCTGGCGGGAACGGTGCTCCCTAGGGAACCCAGCCTGGTTTTTTGGCGGTAATGGTGCGCCGTTGGGATCCCAGCCTGGTTTTGTGGCGGTCACGGTGCTCCCTTGGGATCCCAGCCTGGTTTTTTGGCGGTCACGGTGCTCCCTAGGGATCCCAGCCTGGTTTTTTGGTGGTCACGGTGCACCCTTGGGATCCCAACCTGGTTTTTTGGCGGTCATGGTGCTCCCTTGGGATCCCAGCCTGGTTTTTTGGTGGTCACGGTGCACCCTTGGGATCCCAACCTGGTTTTTTGGCGGTCATGGTGCTCCCTTGGGATCCCAGCCTGGTTTTTTGGTGGTCATGGTGCTCCGTTGGGATCCCAGCCTGGTTTTCTGGCGATAACGGCGCTCCGTTTGGATCCCAGCCTGGTTTTTTGGCGGTACCGGTGCTCCGTTGGGATCCCAGCCTGGTTTTTTGGCGATAACCGTGCTCCGTTGGGATCCCAGCCTGGTTTTCTGGTGGTAACGGTGCTCCGTTGGGATCCCAGCCTGGTTTTTTGGCGATAACCGTGCTCCGTTGGGATCCCAGCCTGGTTTTCTGGTGGTAACGGTGCTCCGTTGGGATCCCAGCCTGGTTTTTTTGGTGGTAACGGTGCTCCGTTGGGATCCCAGCCTGGTTTTTTGGCGATAACGGTGCTCCCTTGGGACCCCAGCCGGGTTTTTTGGTGGCAACGGTGCTCCATTGGGATCACAGCCTGCTTTTTGGTGGTAACGGTGCTCCGTCGGGATCCCAGCCTGCTTTTTGGTGGTAATGGTGCTCCGTCGGGATCCCAGCCTGCTTTTTGGGCGGTAACGGTGCCCCGTTGGGATTCCAGCCTGCTTTTTGGCGGTAACGGTGCTCCGTCGGGATCCCAGCCTGCTTTTTGGCGGTAACGGTGCTCCGTTGGGATCCCAGCCTGCTTTTTCGGCGGTAACGGTGCTCCGTCGGGAGCCCAGCCTGGTTTTTTAGCGGTAACGGTGCCCGGTTGGGATTCCAGCCTGCTTTTTGGCGGTAACGGTGCTCCGCCAGGATCCCAGCCTGCTTTTTCGGCGGTAACGGTGCTCCTTTGGGATCCCAGACTGGTTTTTTGGTGCTAACGGTGCTCCGTTGGGATCCCAGCCTGCTCTTTGGTGGTAACGGTGCTCCTTCGGGATCCCAGCCTGGTTTTTTGGCGGTCACGGTGCTCCCTTGGGATCCCAGCCTGTTTTTATGGCGGTCACGGTGCACCCTTGGGATCCCAGCCTGGTTTTTTGGCGATAACGGCGCTCCGTTGGGATCCCAGCCTGGTTTTCTGGCGGTACCGTTGCTCCGTTGGGATCCCAGCCTGGTTTTTTGGCGATAACCCTGCTCCGTTGGGATCCCAGCCTGGTTTTTTGGTGGTAAAGGTGCTCCGTTGGGATCCCAGCCTGGTTTTTTGGTGGTAAGCGGTGCTCCGTTGGGATCCCAGCCTGGTTTTTTGGCGATAACGGTGCCCCTTGGGACCCCAGCCGGGTTTTTTGGCGGCAACGGTGCTCCATTGGGATCACAGCCTGGTTTTTTGGCGGTCACTTTGCTCCTTTGGGTTCCGAGCCTAATTTTCTGGCGGTCACGGTGCTCCCTTGGGACCCCAGCCTGTTTTTTTGGCGGGAAGGTGCTCTGTTGGGATCCCAGCCTGGTTTTCTGGCGGTAACGGTGCTCCTTTGGGATCCCAGCCTGGTTTTTTGGCGGTAACGGTGCTCCGTCGGGATCCCAGCCTGGTTTTGTGGCGATAACGGTGCCCCGTTGGGATTCCAGCCTGATTTTTGGTGGTAACGGTGCTCTGTCGGGATCCCAGCCTGCTTTTTCGGCGGTAACAGTGCTCTGTCGGGATCCCAGCCTGCTTTTTCGGCGGTAACGGTGCTCCCCTGGGATCCCAGCCTGGTTTTTTGGTGATAACGGTGCTCCTTTGGGATCCCAGCCTGCTTTTTCGGTGGTAACGGTGCTCCCTTGGGATCCCAGCCTGGTTTATTGGTGATAACGGTGCTCCGTTGGGATCCCAGCCTGGTTTTTTGGTGGTCACGGTGCTCCTTTGGGATCCCAACCTGTTTTTTTGGCGGTCACGGTGCACCCTTGAGATCCCAGCCTGGTTTTTTGGCGATAACGGTGCTCCGTTGGGATCCCAGCCTGGTTTTATGGCGGTACCGGTGCTCTGTTGGATCCCAGCCTGGTTTTTTGGCGATAACCTTGCTCTGTTGGGAACCCAGCCTGGTTTTATGGCAGTAATGGTGCTCCCTTAGAATCCCAGCCTGGTTTTTTGGCGGGAAAGGTGCTCCTCCGGGATCCCAGCCTGGTTTTTTGGCGATAACGGTGCTCCGTTGGGATCCCAGCCTGGTTTTTTGGCGATAACCGTGCTCCATTGGGATCCCAGTCTGGTTTTTGGCGGTAACGGTGCTCCGTCGGGATCCCAGCCTGGTTTTTTGGCGATACCAGTGCTCCGTTGGGATCCCAGCCTGGTTTTTGCATGGTAACGGTGCTCCGTTGGGACCCCAGCCTGGTTTTTGGGGGTTACGGTGCTCTGTTGGGATCCCAGCCAGGTGTTTGGGTGGTAACCGTGTTCCGTTGGGATCCCAGCCTGGTTTTTTGGCGGTAACGGTGCTCCGTTGGGATCCCAGCCTGGTTTTTTGGCGGTAACGGTGCTCCCTTGGGACCCCAGCCTGTTTTTTTGGCGGTAATGATGCTCCTTTGGGACCCCAGCCTGGTTTTTTGGCGGTAACGGTGCTCCGTTGGGATCCCAGCCTGGTTTTTTGGCGGTAACGGTGCTCCCTTCGGACCCCAGCCTGTTTTTTTGGTGGTAAGGGTGCTCCCTTGGGATCCCGGCCTGGTGTTTTGGCGGTAAGGTGCTCTGTTGGGATCCCAGCCTGGTTTTTTGGCGGTAACGGTGCTCCGTTGGGATCCCGGCCAGGTTTTTTGGCGGTAACGGTGCTCCGTTGGGATCCCAGCCTGGTTTTTGGGTGGTAACAGTGCTCGGTCGGGATCCCAGCCTGGCTTTTTGGCGATAACGGTGCTCCGTTGGGATCCCGGCCTGGTTTTTTGGCGGTACCGGTGCTCCGTTGGGATCCCAGCCTGTTTTTTTGGTGGTGACGGTGCTCCCTTGGAATCCCAGCCTGGTTTTTTGGCGGGAACGGTGCTCAGTTGGGATCCCAGCCTGGTTTTCTGGCGATAACGGTGCTCCGTTGGGATCCCAGCCTGGTTTTTTGGCGGTAACGGTGCCCCGTTGGGATCCCAGCCTGGTTTTGTGGCCATAACCGTGCTCCGTTGGAATCCCAGCCTGGTTTTTGGCGGTAACGGTGCTCCGTCGGGATCCCAGCCTGGTTTTTTGGCGATAACGGTGCTCCGTTGGGATCCCAGCCTGGTTTTTTGGCGGTACCGGTGCCCCGTTGGGATCCCAGCCTGTTTTTTTGGCTGTACCGGTGCCCCGTTGGGATCCCAGCCTGTTTTTTTGGCTGTGGCGGTGCTCCCTTGGAATCCCAGCCTGGTTTTTTGGCGGGAACGGTGCTCAGTTGGGATCCCAGCCTGGTTTTCTGGCGATAACGGTGCTCCGTTGGGATCCCAGCCTGGTTTTTTGGCGGTAACGGTGCCCCGTTGGGATCCCAGCCTGGTTTTGTGGCCATAACCGTGCTCCGTTGGAATCCCAGCCTGGTTTTTGGCGGTAACGGTGCTCCGTCGGGATCCCAGCCTGGTTTTTTGGCGATAACGGTGCTCCGTTGGGATCCCAGCCTGGTTTTTGCATGGTAACGGTGCTCCGTTGGGACCCCAGCCTGGTTTTTGTCGGTTACGGTGCTCTGTTGGGATCCCAGCCTGGTTTTTTGGCGGTAACGGTGTTCCGTTGGGATCCCAGCCTGGTTTTTTGGCGGTAACGGTGCTCCATTGGGATCCCAGCCTGGTTTTTTGGCGGTAACGGTGCTCCCTTGGGACCCCAGCCTGTTCTTTTGGCGGTAACGGTGCTCCGTTGGGATCCCAGCCTGGTTTTTTGGTGGTAACGGTGCTCCGTTGGGACCCCAGCCTGGTTTTTTGGTGGTAACGGTGCTCCCTTGGGATCCCAGCCTGGTTGTGTGGTGGTAACGGTGCTCCGTTGGGATCCCAGCCTGCTTTTTGGTGGTAAGGTGCTCCGTTGGGATCCCAGCCTGGTTTTTTGGTGGTAACGGTGCTCCGTTGGGATCCCAGCCTGCTTTTTGGCGGTAAGGTGCTCCGTTGGGATCCCAGCCTGGTTTTTTGGCGATAACGGTGCTCCGTTGGGATCCCAGCCTGGTTTTTTGGCGGTAACGGTGCTCCTTTGGGATCCCAGCCTGGTTTTTTGGCGGTAACGGTGCTCTCTTGGGACCCCAGCCTGTTTTTTGGCAGTAATGATGCTCCCTTGGGACCCTAGCCTGGTTTTTTGGCGGTAACGGTGCTCCGTTGGGATCCCAGCCTGGTTTTTTGGCGGTAACGGTGCTCCCTTCGGACCCCAGCCTGTTTTTTTGGTGGTAAAGGTGCTCCCTTGGTATCCCAGCCTGGTTTTTTGGCGGTAACGGTGCTCCCTTCGGACCCCAGCCTGTTTTTTTCGTGGTGAGGGTGCTCCCTTGGGATCCCGGCTTGGTGTTTTGGCTGTAAGGTGCTCTGTTGGGATCCCAGCCTGGTTTTTTGGTGGTAACAGTGCTCGGTCGGGATCCCAGCCTGGTTTTTTGGCGATAACGGTGCTCCGTTGGGATCCCGGCCCGGTTTTTTGGTGGTAACGATGCTCCGTTGGAATCCCGGCCTGGTTTTGTGGCGATAACGGTGCTCCCTTGGGACCCCAGCCGGGTTTTTTGGCGGCACCGGTGCTCCATTGGGATCACGGCCTGGTTTTTTGGCGATAACGGTGCTCCGTTGGGATCCCAGCCTGGTTTTATGGTGATAACGATGCTCCGTTGGGATCCCAGCCTGGTTTTTTTGCGGTAACGGTGCTCCGTTGGGATCCCAGCCTGTTTTTTTGGCGATAACGGTGCTCAGTTGGCATCCCAGCCTGGTTTTTTGGCAGTAACGGTGGTCCGTCGGGATCCCAGCCTGATTTGTTGGTGGCAACGGTGCTCCGTTGGGATCCCAGCCTGGTTTTTATGGTGATAATGGTGCTCCCTTGGAATCCCAGCCTGTTTTTTATGATGATAATGGTGCTCCCTTGGAATCCCAGCATGGTTTTTTGGCGGTAACGGTGCAGCCTGTTTTTTTGGCGGTAATGGTGCTCCCTTTGTATCCCAGCCTGTTTTTTTGGTGGTAAAGGTGCTCCCTTGGTATCCCAGCCTGGTTTTGTGGCGATAACGGTGCTCCCTTGGGACCCCAGCCGGGTTTTTTGGCGGCACCGGTGCTCCATTGGGATCACGGCCTGGTTTTTTGGCGATAACGGTGCTCCGTTGGGATCCCAGCCTGGTTTTTTGGCGATAACCGTGCTCCGTTGGGATCCCAGCCTGGTTTTCTGGTGGTAACGGTGCTCCGTTGGGATCCCAGCCTGGTTTTTTTGGTGGTAACGGTGCTCCGTTGGGATCCCAGCCTGGTTTTTTGGCGATAACGGTGCTCCCTTGGGACCCCAGCCGGGTTTTTTGGTGGCAACGGTGCTCCATTGGGATCACAGCCTGCTTTTTGGTGGTAACGGTGCTCCGTCGGGATCCCAGCCTGCTTTTTGGTGGTAATGGTGCTCCGTCGGGATCCCAGCCTGCTTTTTGGGCGGTAACGGTGCCCCGTTGGGATTCCAGCCTGCTTTTTGGCGGTAACGGTGCTCCGTCGGGATCCCAGCCTGCTTTTTGGCGGTAACGGTGCTCCGTTGGGATCCCAGCCTGCTTTTTCGGCGGTAACGGTGCTCCGTCGGGAGCCCAGCCTGGTTTTTTAGCGGTAACGGTGCCCGGTTGGGATTCCAGCCTGCTATTTGGCGGTAACGGTGCTCCGCCAGGATCCCAGCCTGCTTTTTCGGCGGTAACGGTGCTCCTTTGGGATCCCAGACTGGTTTTTTGGTGCTAACGGTGCTCCGTTGGGATCCCAGCCTGCTCTTTGGTGGTAACGGTGCTCCTTCGGGATCCCAGCCTGGTTTTTTGGCGGTCACGGTGCTCCCTTGGGATCCCAGCCTGTTTTTATGGCGGTCACGGTGCACCCTTGGGATCCCAGCCTGGTTTTTTGGCGATAACGGCGCTCCGTTGGGATCCCAGCCTGGTTTTCTGGCGGTGCCGTTGCTCCGTTGGGATCCCAGCCTGGTTTTTTGGCGATAACCCTGCTCCGTTGGGATCGCAGCCTGGTTTTTTGGTGGTAACGGTGCTCCGTTGGGATCCCAGCCTGGTTTTTTGGTGGTAACGGTGCTCCGTTGGGATCCCAGCCTGGTTTTTTGGCGATAACGGTGCCCCTTGGGACCCCAGCCGGGTTTTTTGGCGGCAACGGTGCTCCATTGGGATCACAGCCTGGTTTTTTGGCGGTCACTTTGCTCCTTTGGGATCCGAGCCTGATTTTCTGGCGGTCACGGTGCTCCCTTGGGACCCCAGCCTGTTTTTTTGGCGGGAAGGTGCTCTGTTGGGATCCCAGCCTGGTTTTCTGGCGGTAACGGTGCTCCTTTGGGATCCCAGCCTGGTTTTTTGGCGGTAACGGTGCTCCGTCGGGATCCCAGCCTGGTTTTGTGGCGATAACGGTGCCCCGTTGGGATTCCAGCCTGATTTTTGGTGGTAACGGTGCTCTGTCGGGATCCCAGCCTGCTTTTTCGGCGGTAACGGTGCTCTGTCGGGATCCCAGCCTGCTTTTTCGGCGGTAACGGTGCTCCCCTGGGATCCCAGCCTGGTTTTTTGGTGATAACGGTGCTCCGTTGGGATCCCAGCCTGCTTTTTCGGTGGTAACGGTGCTCCGTTGGGATCCCAGCCTGGTTTTTTGGTGGTCACGGTGCTCCCTTGGGATCCCAACCTGTTTTTTTGGCGGTCACGGTGCACCCTTGAGATCCCAGCCTGGTTTTTTGGCGATAACGGTGCTCCGTTGGGATCCCAGCCTGGTTTTTTGGCGGTACCGGTGCTCTGTTGGATCCCAGCCTGGTTTTTTGGCGATAACCTTGCTCTGTTGGGAACCCAGCCTGGTTTTATGGCAGTAATGGTGCTCCCTTAGAATCCCAGCCTGGTTTTTTGGCGGGAAAGGTGCTCCTCCGGGATCCCAGCCTGGTTTTTTGGCGATAACGGTGCTCCGTTGGGATCCCAGCCTGGTTTTTTGGCGATAACCGTGCTCCATTGGGATCCCAGCCTGGTTTTTGGCGGTAACGGTGCTCCGTCGGGATCCCAGCCTGGTTTTTTGGCGATACCAGTGCTCCGTTGGGATCCCAGCCTGGTTTTTGCATGGTAACGGTGCTCCGTTGGGACCCCAGCCTGGTTTTTGGGGGTTACGGTGCTCTGTTGGGTTCCCAGCCAGGTGTTTGGGTGGTAACCGTGTTCCGTTGGGATCCCAGCCTGGTTTTTTGGCGGTAACGGTGCTCCGTTGGGATCCCAGCCTGGTTTTTTGGCGGTAACGGTGCTCCCTTGGGACCCCAGCCTGTTTTTTTGGCGGTAATGATGCTCCTTTGGGACCCCAGCCTGGTTTTTTGGCGGTAACGGTGCTCCGTTGGGATCCCAGCCTGGTTTTTTGGCGGTAACGGTGCTCCCTTCGGACCCCAGCCTGTTTTTTTGGTGGTAAGGGTGCTCCCTTGGGATCCCGGCCTGGTGTTTTGGCGGTAAGGTGCTCTGTTGGGATCCCAGCCTGGTTTTTTGGCGGTAACGGTGCTCCGTTGGGATCCCGGCCAGGTTTTTTTGGCGGTAACGGTGCTCCGTTGGGATCCCAGCCTGGTTTTTGGGTGGTAACAGTGCTCGGTCGGGATCCCAGCCTGGTTTTTTGGCGATAACGGTGCTCCGTTGGGATCCCGGCCTGGTTTTTTGGCGGTACCGGTGCTCCGTTGGGATCCCAGCCTGTTTTTTTGGCGGTGACGGTGCTCCCTTGGAATCCGAGCCTGGTTTTTTGGCGGAAACGGTGCTCAGTTGGGATCCCAGCCTGGTTTTCTGGCGATAACGGTGCTCCGTTGGGATCCCAGCCTGGTTTTTTGGCGGTAACGGTGCCCCGTTGGGATCCCAGCCTGGTTTTGTGGCCATAACCGTGCTCCGTTGGAATCCCAGCCTGGTTTTTGGCGGTAACGGTGCTCCGTCGGGATCCCAGCCTGGTTTTTTGGCGATAACGGTGCTCCGTTGGGATCCCAGCCTGGTTTTTTGGCGGTACCGGTGCCCCGTTGGGATCCCAGCCTGTTTTTTTGGCTGTGGCGGTGCTCCCTTGGAATCCCAGCCTGGTTTTTTGGCGGGAACGGTGCTCAGTTGGGATCCCAGCCTGGTTTTCTGGCGATAACGGTGCTCCGTTGGGATCCCAGCCTGGTTTTTTGGCGGTAACGGTGCCCCGTTGGGATCCCAGCCTGGTTTTTGCGTGGTAACAGTGCTCTGTTGGGACCCCAGCCTGGTTTTTTGGTGGTAACGGTGCTCCGTTGGGATCCTAGCCTTGTTTTTTGGGGGTAACGGTGCTCCATTGGGATCACAGCCTGCTTTTTGGGCGGTAACGGTGCCCCGTTGGGATTCCAGCCTGCTTTTTGGCGGTAACGGTGCTCCGTCGGGATCCCAGCCTGCTTTTTCGGCGGTAACGGTGCTCGCTTGGGATCCCAGCCTGGTTTTTTGGCGGTAACTGTGCTCCGTAGGGATCCCAGCCTGGTTTTTTGCGATAACGGTGCTCCATTGGGATCCCAGCCTGGTTTTTTGGCGATAACGGTGCTCCGTCGGGATCCCAGCCTGCGTTTTGGCGGTTACGGTGCTCTTTTGGGATCCCAGCCTGCTTTTTGGGCGGTAACGGTGCCCCGTTGGGATTCCAGCCTGCTTTTTGGCGGTAACGGTGCTCCGTCGGGATCCCAGCCTGCTTTTTCGGCGGTAACGGTGCTCGCTTGGGATCCCAGCCTGCTTTTTGGCGGTAACGGTGCTCCGTTGGGATCCCAGCCTGCTTTTTCGGCGGTAACGGTGCTCCGTCGGGAGCCCAGCCTGGTTTTTTGGCGGTAACGGTGCCCGGTTGGGATCCCAGCCTGTTTTTTTGGCGGTCACGGTGCACCCTTGGGATCCCAGCCTGGTTTTTTGGCGATAACGGCGCTCCGTTGGGATCCCAGCCTGGTTTTTTGGCGGTACCGGTGCTCCGTTGGGATCCCAGCCTGGTTTTTTGGCGATAACCGTGCTCCTTTGGGATCCCAGCCTGGTTTTTTGGTGGTAACGGTGCTCCTTTGGGATCCCAGCCTGGTTTTTTGGTGGTAACGGTGCTCCGTTGGGATCCCAGCCTGGTTTTTTGGCGATAACCGTGTTCCGTTGGGATCCCAGCCTGGTTTTTTGGCGGTAACGGTGCTCCGTTGGGATCCCAGCCTGGTTTTTTGGCGGTAACGGTGCTCCCTTGGGACCCCAGCCTGTTTTTTTGGCGGTAATGATGCTCCTTTGGGACCCCAGCCTGGTTTTTTGGCGGTAACGGTGCTCCGTTGGGATCCCAGCCTGGTTTTTTGGCGGTAACGGTGCTCCCTTCGGACCCCAGCCTGTTTTTTTGGTGGTAAGGGTGCTCCCTTGGGATCCCGGCCTGGTGTTTTGGCGGTAAGGTGCTCTGTTGGGATCCCAGCCTGGTTTTTTGGCGGTAACGGTGCTCCGTTGGGATCCCGGCCAGGTTTTTTTGGCGGTAACGGTGCTCCGTTGGGATCCCAGCCTGGTTTTTGGGTGGTAACAGTGCTCGGTCGGGATCCCAGCCTGGTTTTTTGGCGATAACGGTGCTCCGTTGGGATCCCGGCCTGGTTTTTTGGCGGTACCGGTGCTCCGTTGGGATCCCAGCCTGTTTTTTTGGCGGTGACGGTGCTCCCTTGGAATCCGAGCCTGGTTTTTTGGCGGAAACGGTGCTCAGTTGGGATCCCAGCCTGGTTTTCTGGCGATAACGGTGCTCCGTTGGGATCCCAGCCTGGTTTTTTGGCGGTAACGGTGCCCCGTTGGGATCCCAGCCTGGTTTTGTGGCCATAACCGTGCTCCGTTGGAATCCCAGCCTGGTTTTTGGCGGTAACGGTGCTCCGTCGGGATCCCAGCCTGGTTTTTTGGCGATAACGGTGCTCCGTTGGGATCCCAGCCTGGTTTTTTGGCGGTACCGGTGCCCCGTTGGGATCCCAGCCTGTTTTTTTGGCTGTGGCGGTGCTCCCTTGGAATCCCAGCCTGGTTTTTTGGCGGGAACGGTGCTCAGTTGGGATCCCAGCCTGGTTTTCTGGCGATAACGGTGCTCCGTTGGGATCCCAGCCTGGTTTTTTGGCGGTAACGGTGCCCCGTTGGGATCCCAGCCTGGTTTTTGCGTGGTAACAGTGCTCTGTTGGGACCCCAGCCTGGTTTTTTGGTGGTAACGGTGCTCCGTTGGGATCCTAGCCTTGTTTTTTGGGGGTAACGGTGCTCCATTGGGATCACAGCCTGCTTTTTGGGCGGTAACGGTGCCCCGTTGGGATTCCAGCCTGCTTTTTGGCGGTAACGGTGCTCCGTCGGGATCCCAGCCTGCTTTTTCGGCGGTAACGGTGCTCGCTTGGGATCCCAGCCTGGTTTTTTGGCGGTAACTGTGCTCCGTAGGGATCCCAGCCTGGTTTTTTGCGATAACGGTGCTCCATTGGGATCCCAGCCTGGTTTTTTGGCGATAACGGTGCTCCGTCGGGATCCCAGCCTGCGTTTTGGCGGTTACGGTGCTCTTTTGGGATCCCAGCCTGCTTTTTGGGCGGTAACGGTGCCCCGTTGGGATTCCAGCCTGCTTTTTGGCGGTAACGGTGCTCCGTCGGGATCCCAGCCTGCTTTTTCGGCGGTAACGGTGCTCGCTTGGGATCCCAGCCTGCTTTTTGGCGGTAACGGTGCTCCGTTGGGATCCCAGCCTGCTTTTTCGGCGGTAACGGTGCTCCGTCGGGAGCCCAGCCTGGTTTTTTGGCGGTAACGGTGCCCGGTTGGGATCCCAGCCTGTTTTTTTGGCGGTCACGGTGCACCCTTGGGATCCCAGCCTGGTTTTTTGGCGATAACGGCGCTCCGTTGGGATCCCAGCCTGGTTTTTTGGCGGTACCGGTGCTCCGTTGGGATCCCAGCCTGGTTTTTTGGCGATAACCGTGCTCCTTTGGGATCCCAGCCTGGTTTTTTGGTGGTAACGGTGCTCCTTTGGGATCCCAGCCTGGTTTTTTGGTGGTAACGGTGCTCCGTTGGGATCCCAGCCTGGTTTTTTGGCGATAACCGTGCTCCGTTGGGATCCCAGCCTGGTTTTTTGGTGGTAACGGTGCTCCGTTGGGATCCCAGCCTGGTTTTTTGGCGATAACGGTGCTCCCTTGGGACCCCAGCTGGGTTTTTTGGCGGCAACGGTGCTCCATTGGGATCACAGCCTGGTTTTTTGGCGGTAACGGTGCTCCCTTGGGACCCCAGCCTGTTTTTTTGGCGGTAATGATGCTCTTTTGGGACCCCAGCCTGGTTTTTTGGCGGTAACGGTGCTCCGTTGGGATCCCAGCCTGGTTTTTTGGCGGTAACGGTGCTCCCTTCGGACCCCAGCCTGTTTTATGGTGGTAACGGTGCTCCCTTGGGATCCCGGCCTGGTGTTTTGGCGGTAAGGTGCTCTGTTGGGATCCCAGCCTGGTTTTCTGGCGGTAACGGTGCTCCGTTGGGATCCCGGCCAGGTTTTTTTGGCGGTAACGGTGCTCCGTTGGGATCCCAGCCTGGTTTTTTGGCGGTAACGGTGCTCCGTCGGGATCCCAGCCTGGTTTTTTGGCGATAACGGTGCCCCGTTGGGATCCCAGCCTGCTCTTTGTTGGTAACGGTGCTCCTTCGGGATCCCAGCCTGGTTTTTTGGCGGTCACGGTGCTCCCTTGGGATCCCAGCCTGTTTTTCTGGCGGTCACGGTGCACCCTTGGGATCCCAGCCTGGTTTTTTGGCGATAACCGTGCTCCGTTGGGATCCCAGCCTGGTTTTTTGGTGGTAACGGTGCTCCGTTGGGATCCCAGCCTGGTTTTTTGGTGGTAACGGTGCTCCCTTGGGACCCCAGCCGGGTTTTCTGGCGGCAACGGTGCTCCATTGGGATCACAGCCTGGTTTTTTGGCGGTCACTTTGCTCCTTTGGGATCCGAGCCTGATTTTCTGGCGGTCACGGTGCTCCCTTGGGACCCCAGCCTGTTTTTGTGGCGGTAAGGTGCTCTGTTGGGATCCCAGCCTGGTTTTCTGGCGGTAACGGTGCTCCGTTGGGATCCCAGCCTGGTTTTTTGGCGGTAACGGTGCTCCGTTGGGATCCCAGCCTGGTTTTTTGGCGGTAACGGTGCTCCTTTGGGATCCCAGCCTGGTTTTTGGGCGGTAACGGTGCTCCGTCGGGATCCCAGCCTGGTTTTGTGGCGATAACGGTGCCCCATTGGGATTCCAGCCTGATTTTTGGCGGTAACGGTGCTCTGTCGGGATCCCAGCCTGGTTTTTTGGCGATAACGGTGCTCCGTTGGGATCCCAGCCTGGTTTTTTGGCGGTAACGGTGCTCCGTTGGGATCCCAGCCTGGTTTTTTGGCGATAACCGTGCTCCGTTTGGATCCCAGCCTGGTTTTTGGCGGTAAGGGTGCTCCGTCGGGATCCCAGCCTGGTTTTTTGGCGATAACCGTGCTCCGTTTGGATCCCAGCCTGGTTTTTTGGCGATAACGGTGCTCCGTTGGGATCCCAGCCTGGTTTTTTGGCGATAACCGTGCTCCGTTTGGATCCCAGCCTGGTTTTTTGGCGATAACGGTGCTCCGTTGGGATCCCAGCCTGGTTTTTGCGTGGTAACAGTGCTCTGTTGGGACCCCAGCCTGGTTTTTTGGTGGTAACGGTGCTCCGTTGGGATCCTAGCCTTGTTTTTTGGGGGTAACGGTGCTCCGTTGGGACCCCAGCCTGTTTTTTTGGTGGTAACGGTGCTCCCTTGGGATCCCAGCCTGGTTTTTTGGTGGTAACGGTGCTCCGTTGGGATCCCAGCCTGCTTTTTGGCGGTAAGGTGCTCCGTTGGGATCCCAGCCTGGTTTTTTGGTGGTAACGGTGCTCCGTTGGGATCCCAGCCTGCTTTTTGGCGGTAAGGTGCTCCGTTGGGATCCCAGCCTGGTTTTTTGGCGATAACGGTGCTCCGTTGGGATCCCAGCCTGGTTTTATGGTGATAACGATGCTCCGTTGGGATCCCAGCCTGGTTTTTTAGCGGTAACGGTGCTCCGTTGGGATCCCAGCCTGTTTTTTTGGCGATAACGGTGCTCAGTTGGCATCCCAGCCTGGTTTTTTGGCAGTAACGGTGGTCCGTCGGGATCCCAGCCTGATTTGTTGGTGGCAACGGTGCTCCGTTGGGATCCCAGCCTGGTTTTTATGGTGATAATGGTGCTCCCTTGGAATCC
Source organism: Myxine glutinosa (assembly GCF_964187855.1). NCBI lineage: Eukaryota > Metazoa > Chordata > Myxini > Myxiniformes > Myxinidae > Myxine > Myxine glutinosa. The sequence goes on along the minus strand of NC_136263.1, from coordinate 57,071,677 downwards.
CAGCCTGTTTTTTTATGATGATAATGGTGCTCCCTTGGAATCCCAGCATGGTTTTTTGGCGGTAACGGTGCAGCCTGTTTTTTTGGCGGTAATGGTGCTCCCTTTGCATCCCAGCCTGGTTTTTTGGCGGTCATGGTGCTCCCTTGGGATCCCAGCCTGGTTTTTATGGTGATAATGGTGCTCGCTTGGAATCCCAGCCTGTTTTTTATGATGATAATGGTGCTCCCTTGGAATACCAGCATGGTTTTTTGGCGGTAACGGTGCAGCCTGTTTTTTTGGCGGTAATGGTGCTCCCTTTGTATCCCAGCCTGGTTTTTTGGCGGTCATGGTGCTCCCTTGGGATCCCAGCCTGGTTTTTTTACGGTAACGGTGCTCTGTTCGGATCCCAGCCTGGTTTTTTGGTGATAACGGTGCTCCCTTGGGACCCCAGCCTGGTTTTTTGGTGGTAACGATGCTCCGTTCGGGATCCCAGCCTGGTTTTTTGGCGGCAACAGTGCTCCATGGGGATCACAGCCTGGTTTTTTGGCGGTCACTTTGCTCCCTTGGGATCCCAACCTATTTTTTTGGCGGTAAGGTGCTCTGTTGGGATCCCAGCCTGGTTTTTTGGTGGTAAAGGTGCTCCGTTGGAATCCCAGCCTGGTTTTTTGGTGGTAACGGTGCTCCGTTGGGATCCCAGCCTGTTTTTTTGGCGATAACGGTGCTCCCTTGGGACCCCAGCCGGGTTTTTTGGCGGCAACGGTGCTCCATTCGGGTCACAGCCTGGTTTTTTGGCGGTCACTTTGCTCCCTTGGGATCCCAGCCTGATGTTTTGGCGGTCACGGTGCTCCCTTGGGACCCCAGCCTGTTTTTTTGGCAGTAACGGTGCTCCGTTGGGATCCCAGCCTGGTTTTTTGGCGATAACGGTGCTCCGTTGGGATCGCGGCCTGGTTTTTTGGTGGTAACAATGCTCCGTTGGGATCCCGGCCTGGTTTTGCGGCGGTAACGGTGCTCTGCTGGGATCCCGGCCAGGTTTTTTGGCGGTAACGGTGCTCCGATGGGATCCCGGCCAGGTTTTTTTGGTGGTAACGGTGCTCCGATGGGATCCCGGCCTTGCTTTTCTGGCGGGAACGGTGCTCCCTAGGGAACCCAGCCTGGTTTTTTGGCGGTAATGGTGCGCCGTTGGGATCCCAGCCTGGTTTTGTGGCGGTCACGGTGCTCCCTTGGGATCCCAGCCTGGTTTTTTGGCGGTCACGGTGCTCCCTAGGGATCCCAGCCTGGTTTTTTGGTGGTCACGGTGCACCCTTGGGATCCCAACCTGGTTTTTTGGCGGTAACGGTGCTCCGTTGGGATCCCAGCCTGGTTTTTTGGCGGTAACGGTGCTCCGTTGGGATCCCAGCCTGGTTTTTGGGCGGTAACGGTGCTCCGTCGGGATCCCAGCCTGGTTTTGTGGCGATAACGGTGCCCCGTTGGGATTCCAGCCTGATTTTTGGCGGTAACGGTGCTCTGTCGGGATCCCAGCCTGGTTTTTTGGCGATAACGGTGCTCCGTTGGGATCCCAGCCTGGTTTTTTGGCGGTAACGGTGCTCCGTTGGGATCCCAGCCTGGTTTTTTGGCGGTAACGGTGCTCCGTTGGGATCCCAGCCTGGTTTTTTGGCGATAACCGTGCTCCGTTTGGATCCCAGCCTGGTTTTTGGCGGTAAGGGTGCTCCGTCGGGATCCCAGCCTGGTTTTTTGGCCATAACCGTGCTCCGTTTGGATCCCAGCCTGGTTTTTTGGCGATAACGGTGCTCCGTTGGGATCCCAGCCTGGTTTTTTGGCGATAACCGTGCTCCGTTTGGATCCCAGCCTGGTTTTTTGGCGATAACGGTGCTCCGTTGGGATCCCAGCCTGGTTTTTGCGTGGTAACAGTGCTCTGTTGGGACCCCAGCCTGGTTTTTTGGTGGTAACGGTGCTCCGTTGGGATCCTAGCCTTGTTTTTTGGGGGTAACGGTGCTCCGTTGGGACCCCAGCCTGTTTTTTTGGTGGTAACGGTGCTCCCTTGGGATCCCAGCCTGGTTTTTTGGTGGTAACGGTGCTCCGTTGGGATCCCAGCCTGCTTTTTGGCGGTAAGGTGCTCCGTTGGGATCCCAGCCTGGTTTTTTGGTGGTAACGGTGCTCCGTTGGGATCCCAGCCTGCTTTTTGGCGGTAAGGTGCTCCGTTGGGATCCCAGCCTGGTTTTTTGGCGATAACGGTGCTCCGTTGGGATCCCAGCCTGGTTTTATGGTGATAACGATGCTCCGTTGGGATCCCAGCCTGGTTTTTTTGCGGTAACGGTGCTCCGTTGGGATCCCAGCCTGTTTTTTTGGCGATAACGGTGCTCAGTTGGCATCCCAGCCTGGTTTTTTGGCAGTAACGGTGGTCCGTCGGGATCCCAGCCTGATTTGTTGGTGGCAACGGTGCTCCGTTGGGATCCCAGCCTGGTTTTTATGGTGATAATGGTGCTCCCTTGGAATCCCAGCCTGTTTTTTTATGATGATAATGGTGCTCCCTTGGAATCCCAGCATGGTTTTTTGGCGGTAACGGTGCAGCCTGTTTTTTTGGCGGTAATGGTGCTCCCTTTGTATCCCAGCCTGGTTTTTTGGCGGTCATGGTGCTCCCTTGGGATCCCAGCCTGGTTTTTATGGTGATAATGGTGCTCGCTTGGAATCCCAGCCTGTTTTTTATGATGATAATGGTGCTCCCTTGGAATCCCAGCATGGTTTTTTGGCGGTAACGGTGCAGCCTGTTTTTTTGGCGGTAATGGTGCTCCCTTTGTATCCCAGCCTGGTTTTTTGGCGGTCATGGTGCTCCCTTGGGATCCCAGCCTGGTTTTTTTACGGTATCGGTGCTCTGTTCGGATCCCAGCCTGGTTTTTTGGTGATAACGGTGCTCCCTTGGGACCCCAGCCTGGTTTTTTGGTGGTAACGATGCTCCGTTCGGGATCCCAGCCTGGTTTTTTGGCGGCAACAGTGCTCCATGGGGATCACAGCCTGGTTTTTTGGCGGTCACTTTGCTCCCTTGGGATCCCAACCTATTTTTTTGGCGGTAAGGTGCTCTGTTGGGATCCCAGCCTGGTTTTTTGGTGGTAACGGTGCTCCGTTGGAATCCCAGCCTGGTTTTTTGGTGGTAACGGTGCTCCGTTGGGATCCCAGCCTGTTTTTTTGGCGATAACGGTGCTCCCTTGGGACCCCAGCCGGGTTTTTTGGCGGCAACGGTGCTCCATTCGGGTCACAGCCTGGTTTTTTGGCGGTCACTTTGCTCCCTTGGGATCCCAGCCTGAAGTTTTGGCGGTCACGGTGCTCCCTTGGGACCCCAGCCTGTTTTTTTGGCAGTAACGGTGCTCCGTTGGGATCCCAGCCTGGTTTTTTGGCGATAACGGTGCTCCGTTGGGATCGCGGCCTGGTTTTTTGGTGGTAACAATGCTCCGTTGGGATCCCGGCCTGGTTTTGCGGCGGTAACGGTGCTCTGCTGGGATCCCGGCCAGGTTTTTTGGCGGTAACGGTGCTCCGATGGGATCCCGGCCAGGTTTTTTTGGTGGTAACGGTGCTCCGATGGGATCCCGGCCTTGCTTTTCTGGCGGGAACGGTGCTCCCTAGGGAACCCAGCCTGGTTTTTTGGCGGTAATGGTGCGCCGTTGGGATCCCAGCCTGGTTTTGTGGCGGTCACGGTGCTCCCTTGGGATCCCAGCCTGGTTTTTTGGCGGTCACGGTGCTCCCTAGGGATCCCAGCCTGGTTTTTTGGTGGTCACGGTGCACCCTTGGGATCCCAACCTGGTTTTTTGGCGGTCATGGTGCTCCCTTGGGATCCCAGCCTGGTTTTTTGGTGGTCACGGTGCACCCTTGGGATCCCAACCTGGTTTTTTGGCGGTCATGGTGCTCCCTTGGGATCCCAGCCTGGTTTTTTGGTGGTCATGGTGCTCCGTTGGGATCCCAGCCTGGTTTTCTGGCGATAACGGCGCTCCGTTTGGATCCCAGCCTGGTTTTTTGGCGGTACCGGTGCTCCGTTGGGATCCCAGCCTGGTTTTTTGGCGATAACCGTGCTCCGTTGGGATCCCAGCCTGGTTTTCTGGTGGTAACGGTGCTCCGTTGGGATCCCAGCCTGGTTTTTTGGCGATAACCGTGCTCCGTTGGGATCCCAGCCTGGTTTTCTGGTGGTAACGGTGCTCCGTTGGGATCCCAGCCTGGTTTTTTTGGTGGTAACGGTGCTCCGTTGGGATCCCAGCCTGGTTTTTTGGCGATAACGGTGCTCCCTTGGGACCCCAGCCGGGTTTTTTGGTGGCAACGGTGCTCCATTGGGATCACAGCCTGCTTTTTGGTGGTAACGGTGCTCCGTCGGGATCCCAGCCTGCTTTTTGGTGGTAATGGTGCTCCGTCGGGATCCCAGCCTGCTTTTTGGGCGGTAACGGTGCCCCGTTGGGATTCCAGCCTGCTTTTTGGCGGTAACGGTGCTCCGTCGGGATCCCAGCCTGCTTTTTGGCGGTAACGGTGCTCCGTTGGGATCCCAGCCTGCTTTTTCGGCGGTAACGGTGCTCCGTCGGGAGCCCAGCCTGGTTTTTTAGCGGTAACGGTGCCCGGTTGGGATTCCAGCCTGCTTTTTGGCGGTAACGGTGCTCCGCCAGGATCCCAGCCTGCTTTTTCGGCGGTAACGGTGCTCCTTTGGGATCCCAGACTGGTTTTTTGGTGCTAACGGTGCTCCGTTGGGATCCCAGCCTGCTCTTTGGTGGTAACGGTGCTCCTTCGGGATCCCAGCCTGGTTTTTTGGCGGTCACGGTGCTCCCTTGGGATCCCAGCCTGTTTTTATGGCGGTCACGGTGCACCCTTGGGATCCCAGCCTGGTTTTTTGGCGATAACGGCGCTCCGTTGGGATCCCAGCCTGGTTTTCTGGCGGTACCGTTGCTCCGTTGGGATCCCAGCCTGGTTTTTTGGCGATAACCCTGCTCCGTTGGGATCCCAGCCTGGTTTTTTGGTGGTAAAGGTGCTCCGTTGGGATCCCAGCCTGGTTTTTTGGTGGTAAACGGTGCTCCGTTGGGATCCCAGCCTGGTTTTTTGGCGATAACGGTGCCCCTTGGGACCCCAGCCGGGTTTTTTGGCGGCAACGGTGCTCCATTGGGATCACAGCCTGGTTTTTTGGCGGTCACTTTGCTCCTTTGGGATCCGAGCCTGATTTTCTGGCGGTCACGGTGCTCCCTTGGGACCCCAGCCTGTTTTTTTGGCGGGAAGGTGCTCTGTTGGGATCCCAGCCTGGTTTTCTGGCGGTAACGGTGCTCCTTTGGGATCCCAGCCTGGTTTTTTGGCGGTAACGGTGCTCCGTCGGGATCCCAGCCTGGTTTTGTGGCGATAACGGTGCCCCGTTGGGATTCCAGCCTGATTTTTGGTGGTAACGGTGCTCTGTCGGGATCCCAGCCTGCTTTTTCGGCGGTAACAGTGCTCTGTCGGGATCCCAGCCTGCTTTTTCGGCGGTAACGGTGCTCCCCTGGGATCCCAGCCTGGTTTTTTGGTGATAACGGTGCTCCTTTGGGATCCCAGCCTGGTTTTTTGGCGATAACGGTGCTCCGTTGGGATCCCAGCCTGGTTTTTGGTGGTAACGGTGCTCTGTCGGGATCCCAGCCTGCTTTTTCGGCGGTAACAGTGCTCTGTCGGGATCCCAGCCTGCTTTTTCGGCGGTAACGGTGCTCCCCTGGGATCCCAGCCTGGTTTTTTGGTGATAACGGTGCTCCTTTGGGATCCCAGCCTGGTTTTTTGGCGATAACGGTGCTCCGTTGGGATCCCAGCCTGGTTTTTTGGCGGTAACGGTGCTCCGTTGGGATCCCAGCCTGGTTTTTTGGCGATAACCGTGCTCCGTTTGGATCCCAGCCTGGTTTTTGGCGGTAAGGGTGCTCCGTCGGGATCCCAGCCTGGTTTTTTGGCGATAACCGTGCTCCGTTTGGATCCCAGCCTGGTTTTTTGGCGATAACGGTGCTCCGTTGGGATCCCAGCCTGGTTTTTTGGCGATAACCGTGCTCCGTTTGGATCCCAGCCTGGTTTTTTGGCGATAACGGTGCTCCGTTGGGATCCCAGCCTGGTTTTTGCGTGGTAACAGTGCTCTGTTGGGACCCCAGCCTGGTTTTTTGGTGGTAACGGTGCTCCGTTGGGATCCTAGCCTTGTTTTTTGGGGGTAACGGTGCTCCGTTGGGACCCCAGCCTGTTTTTTTGGTGGTAACGGTGCTCCCTTGGGATCCCAGCCTGGTTTTTTGGTGGTAACGGTGCTCCGTTGGGATCCCAGCCTGCTTTTTGGCGGTAAGGTGCTCCGTTGGGATCCCAGCCTGGTTTTTTGGTGGTAACGGTGCTCCGTTGGGATCCCAGCCTGCTTTTTGGCGGTAAGGTGCTCCGTTGGGATCCCAGCCTGGTTTTTTGGCGATAACGGTGCTCCGTTGGGATCCCAGCCTGGTTTTATGGTGATAACGATGCTCCGTTGGGATCCCAGCCTGGTTTTTTAGCGGTAACGGTGCTCCGTTGGGATCCCAGCCTGTTTTTTTGGCGATAACGGTGCTCAGTTGGCATCCCAGCCTGGTTTTTTGGCAGTAACGGTGGTCCGTCGGGATCCCAGCCTGATTTGTTGGTGGCAACGGTGCTCCGTTGGGATCCCAGCCTGGTTTTTATGGTGATAATGGTGCTCCCTTGGAATCCCAGCCTGTTTTTTTATGATGATAATGGTGCTCCCTTGGAATCCCAGCATGGTTTTTTGGCGGTAACGGTGCAGCCTGTTTTTTTGGCGGTAATGGTGCTCCCTTTGCATCCCAGCCTGGTTTTTTGGCGGTCATGGTGCTCCCTTGGGATCCCAGCCTGGTTTTTATGGTGATAATGGTGCTCGCTTGGAATCCCAGCCTGTTTTTTATGATGATAATGGTGCTCCCTTGGAATACCAGCATGGTTTTTTGGCGGTAACGGTGCAGCCTGTTTTTTTGGCGGTAATGGTGCTCCCTTTGTATCCCAGCCTGGTTTTTTGGCGGTCATGGTGCTCCCTTGGGATCCCAGCCTGGTTTTTTTACGGTAACGGTGCTCTGTTCGGATCCCAGCCTGGTTTTTTGGTGATAACGGTGCTCCCTTGGGACCCCAGCCTGGTTTTTTGGTGGTAACGATGCTCCGTTCGGGATCCCAGCCTGGTTTTTTGGCGGCAACAGTGCTCCATGGGGATCACAGCCTGGTTTTTTGGCGGTAACTTTGCTCCCTTGGGATCCCAACCTATTTTTTTGGCGGTAAGGTGCTCTGTTGGGATCCCAGCCTGGTTTTTTGGTGGTAAAGGTGCTCCGTTGGAATCCCAGCCTGGTTTTTTGGTGGTAACGGTGCTCCGTTGGGATCCCAGCCTGTTTTTTTGGCGATAACGGTGCTCCCTTGGGACCCCAGCCGGGTTTTTTGGCGGCAACGGTGCTCCATTCGGGTCACAGCCTGGTTTTTTGGCGGTCACTTTGCTCCCTTGGGATCCCAGCCTGATGTTTTGGCGGTCACGGTGCTCCCTTGGGACCCCAGCCTGTTTTTTTGGCAGTAACGGTGCTCCGTTGGGATCCCAGCCTGGTTTTTTGGCGATAACGGTGCTCCGTTGGGATCGCGGCCTGGTTTTTTGGTGGTAACAATGCTCCGTTGGGATCCCGGCCTGGTTTTGCGGCGGTAACGGTGCTCTGCTGGGATCCCGGCCAGGTTTTTTGGCGGTAACGGTGCTCCGATGGGATCCCGGCCAGGTTTTTTTGGTGGTAACGGTGCTCCGATGGGATCCCGGCCTTGCTTTTCTGGCGGGAACGGTGCTCCCTAGGGAACCCAGCCTGGTTTTTTGGCGGTAATGGTGCGCCGTTGGGATCCCAGCCTGGTTTTGTGGCGGTCACGGTGCTCCCTTGGGATCCCAGCCTGGTTTTTTGGCGGTCACGGTGCTCCCTAGGGATCCCAGCCTGGTTTTTTGGTGGTCACGGTGCACCCTTGGGATCCCAACCTGGTTTTTTGGCGGTAACGGTGCTCCGTTGGGATCCCAGCCTGGTTTTTTGGCGGTAACGGTGCTCCGTTGGGATCCCAGCCTGGTTTTTGGGCGGTAACGGTGCTCCGTCGGGATCCCAGCCTGGTTTTGTGGCGATAACGGTGCCCCGTTGGGATTCCAGCCTGATTTTTGGCGGTAACGGTGCTCTGTCGGGATCCCAGCCTGGTTTTTTGGCGATAACGGTGCTCCGTTGGGATCCCAGCCTGGTTTTTTGGCGGTAACGGTGCTCCGTTGGGATCCCAGCCTGGTTTTTTGGCGGTAACGGTGCTCCGTTGGGATCCCAGCCTGGTTTTTTGGCGATAACCGTGCTCCGTTTGGATCCCAGCCTGGTTTTTGGCGGTAAGGGTGCTCCGTCGGGATCCCAGCCTGGTTTTTTGGCCATAACCGTGCTCCGTTTGGATCCCAGCCTGGTTTTTTGGCGATAACGGTGCTCCGTTGGGATCCCAGCCTGGTTTTTTGGCGATAACCGTGCTCCGTTTGGATCCCAGCCTGGTTTTTTGGCGATAACGGTGCTCCGTTGGGATCCCAGCCTGGTTTTTGCGTGGTAACAGTGCTCTGTTGGGACCCCAGCCTGGTTTTTTGGTGGTAACGGTGCTCCGTTGGGATCCTAGCCTTGTTTTTTGGGGGTAACGGTGCTCCGTTGGGACCCCAGCCTGTTTTTTTGGTGGTAACGGTGCTCCCTTGGGATCCCAGCCTGGTTTTTTGGTGGTAACGGTGCTCCGTTGGGATCCCAGCCTGCTTTTTGGCGGTAAGGTGCTCCGTTGAGATCCCAGCCTGGTTTTTTGGTGGTAACGGTGCTCCGTTGGGATCCCAGCCTGCTTTTTGGCGGTAAGGTGCTCCGTTGGGATCCCAGCCTGGTTTTTTGGCGATAACGGTGCTCCGTTGGGATCCCAGCCTGGTTTTATGGTGATAACGATGCTCCGTTGGGATCCCAGCCTGGTTTTTTTGCGGTAACGGTGCTCCGTTGGGATCCCAGCCTGTTTTTTTGGCGATAACGGTGCTCAGTTGGCATCCCAGCCTGGTTTTTTGGCAGTAACGGTGGTCCGTCGGGATCCCAGCCTGATTTGTTGGTGGCAACGGTGCTCCGTTGGGATCCCAGCCTGGTTTTTATGGTGATAATGGTGCTCCCTTGGAATCCCAGCCTGTTTTTTTATGATGATAATGGTGCTCCCTTGGAATCCCAGCATGGTTTTTTGGCGGTAACGGTGCAGCCTGTTTTTTTGGCGGTAATGGTGCTCCCTTTGTATCCCAGCCTGGTTTTTTGGCGGTCATGGTGCTCCCTTGGGATCCCAGCCTGGTTTTTATGGTGATAATGGTGCTCGCTTGGAATCCCAGCCTGTTTTTTATGATGATAATGGTGCTCCCTTGGAATCCCAGCATGGTTTTTTGGCGGTAACGGTGCAGCCTGTTTTTTTGGCGGTAATGGTGCTCCCTTTGTATCCCAGCCTGGTTTTTTGGCGGTCATGGTGCTCCCTTGGGATCCCAGCCTGGTTTTTTTACGGTATCGGTGCTCTGTTCGGATCCCAGCCTGGTTTTTTGGTGATAACGGTGCTCCCTTGGGACCCCAGCCTGGTTTTTTGGTGGTAACGATGCTCCGTTCGGGATCCCAGCCTGGTTTTTTGGCGGCAACAGTGCTCCATGGGGATCACAGCCTGGTTTTTTGGCGGTCACTTTGCTCCCTTGGGATCCCAACCTATTTTTTTGGCGGTAAGGTGCTCTGTTGGGATCCCAGCCTGGTTTTTTGGTGGTAACGGTGCTCCGTTGGAATCCCAGCCTGGTTTTTTGGTGGTAACGGTGCTCCGTTGGGATCCCAGCCTGTTTTTTTGGCGATAACGGTGCTCCCTTGGGACCCCAGCCGGGTTTTTTGGCGGCAACGGTGCTCCATTCGGGTCACAGCCTGGTTTTTTGGCGGTCACTTTGCTCCCTTGGGATCCCAGCCTGAAGTTTTGGCGGTCACGGTGCTCCCTTGGGACCCCAGCCTGTTTTTTTGGCAGTAACGGTGCTCCGTTGGGATCCCAGCCTGGTTTTTTGGCGATAACGGTGCTCCGTTGGGATCGCGGCCTGGTTTTTTGGTGGTAACAATGCTCCGTTGGGATCCCGGCCTGGTTTTGCGGCGGTAACGGTGCTCTGCTGGGATCCCGGCCAGGTTTTTTGGCGGTAACGGTGCTCCGATGGGATCCCGGCCAGGTTTTTTTGGTGGTAACGGTGCTCCGATGGGATCCCGGCCTTGCTTTTCTGGTGGGAACGGTGCTCCCTAGGGAACCCAGCCTGGTTTTTTGGCGGTAATGGTGCGCCGTTGGGATCCCAGCCTGGTTTTGTGGCGGTCACGGTGCTCCCTTGGGATCCCAGCCTGGTTTTTTGGCGGTCACGGTGCTCCCTAGGGATCCCAGCCTGGTTTTTTGGTGGTCACGGTGCACCCTTGGGATCCCAACCTGGTTTTTTGGCGGTCATGGTGCTCCCTTGGGATCCCAGCCTGGTTTTTTGGTGGTCACGGTGCACCCTTGGGATCCCAACCTGGTTTTTTGGCGGTCATGGTGCTCCCTTGGGATCCCAGCCTGGTTTTTTGGTGGTCATGGTGCTCCGTTGGGATCCCAGCCTGGTTTTCTGGCGATAACGGCGCTCCGTTTGGATCCCAGCCTGGTTTTTTGGCGGTACCGGTGCTCCGTTGGGATCCCAGCCTGGTTTTTTGGCGATAACCGTGCTCCGTTGGGATCCCAGCCTGGTTTTCTGGTGGTAACGGTGCTCCGTTGGGATCCCAGCCTGGTTTTTTGGCGATAACCGTGCTCCGTTGGGATCCCAGCCTGGTTTTCTGGTGGTAACGGTGCTCCGTTGGGATCCCAGCCTGGTTTTTTTGGTGGTAACGGTGCTCCGTTGGGATCCCAGCCTGGTTTTTTGGCGATAACGGTGCTCCCTTGGGACCCCAGCCGGGTTTTTTGGTGGCAACGGTGCTCCATTGGGATCACAGCCTGCTTTTTGGTGGTAACGGTGCTCCGTCGGGATCCCAGCCTGCTTTTTGGTGGTAATGGTGCTCCGTCGGGATCCCAGCCTGCTTTTTGGGCGGTAACGGTGCCCCGTTGGGATTCCAGCCTGCTTTTTGGCGGTAACGGTGCTCCGTCGGGATCCCAGCCTGCTTTTTGGCGGTAACGGTGCTCCGTTGGGATCCCAGCCTGCTTTTTCGGCGGTAACGGTGCTCCGTCGGGAGCCCAGCCTGGTTTTTTAGCGGTAACGGTGCCCGGTTGGGATTCCAGCCTGCTTTTTGGCGGTAACGGTGCTCCGCCAGGATCCCAGCCTGCTTTTTCGGCGGTAACGGTGCTCCTTTGGGATCCCAGACTGGTTTTTTGGTGCTAACGGTGGTCCGTTGGGATCCCAGCCTGCTCTTTGGTGGTAACGGTGCTCCTTCGGGATCCCAGCCTGGTTTTTTGGCGGTCACGGTGCTCCCTTGGGATCCCAGCCTGTTTTTATGGCGGTCACGGTGCACCCTTGGGATCCCAGCCTGGTTTTTTGGCGATAACGGCGCTCCGTTGGGATCCCAGCCTGGTTTTCTGGCGGTACCGTTGCTCCGTTGGGATCCCAGCCTGGTTTTTTGGCGATAACCCTGCTCCGTTGGGATCCCAGCCTGGTTTTTTGGTGGTAAAGGTGCTCCGTTGGGATCCCAGCCTGGTTTTTTGGTGGTAAACGGTGCTCCGTTGGGATCCCAGCCTGGTTTTTTGGCGATAACGGTGCCCCTTGGGACCCCAGCCGGGTTTTTTGGCGGCAACGGTGCTCCATTGGGATCACAGCCTGGTTTTTTGGCGGTCACTTTGCTCCTTTGGGATCCGAGCCTGATTTTCTGGCGGTCACGGTGCTCCCTTGGGACCCCAGCCTGTTTTTTTGGCGGGAAGGTGCTCTGTTGGGATCCCAGCCTGGTTTTCTGGCGGTAATGGTGCTCCTTTGGGATCCCAGCCTGGTTTTTTGGCGGTAACGGTGCTCCGTCGGGATCCCAGCCTGGTTTTGTGGCGATAACGGTGCCCCGTTGGGATTCCAGCCTGATTTTTGGTGGTAACGGTGCTCTGTCGGGATCCCAGCCTGCTTTTTCGGCGGTAACAGTGCTCTGTCGGGATCCCAGCCTGCTTTTTCGGCGGTAACGGTGCTCCCCTGGGATCCCAGCCTGGTTTTTTGGTGATAACGGTGCTCCTTTGGGATCCCAGCCTGCTTTTTCGGTGGTAACGGTGCTCCCTTGGGATCCCAGCCTGGTTTATTGGTGATAACGGTGCTCCGTTGGGATCCCAGCCTGGTTTTTTGGTGGTCACGGTGCTCCCTTGGGATCCCAACCTGTTTTTTTGGCGGTCACGGTGCACCCTTGAGATCCCAGCCTGGTTTTTTGGCGATAACGGTGCTCCGTTGGGATCCCAGCCTGGTTTTATGGCGGTACCGGTGCTCTGTTGGATCCCAGCCTGGTTTTTTGGCGATAACCTTGCTCTGTTGGGAACCCAGCCTGGTTTTATGGCAGTAATGGTGCTCCCTTAGAATCCCAGCCTGGTTTTTTGGCGGGAAAGGTGCTCCTCCGGGATCCCAGCCTGGTTTTTTGGCGATAACGGTGCTCCGTTGGGATCCCAGCCTGGTTTTTTGGCGATAACCGTGCTCCATTGGGATCCCAGTCTGGTTTTTGGCGGTAACGGTGCTCCGTCGGGATCCCAGCCTGGTTTTTTGGCGATACCAGTGCTCCGTTGGGATCCCAGCCTGGTTTTTGCATGGTAACGGTGCTCCGTTGGGACCCCAGCCTGGTTTTTGGGGGTTACGGTGCTCTGTTGGGATCCCAGCCAGGTGTTTGGGTGGTAACCGTGTTCCGTTGGGATCCCAGCCTGGTTTTTTGGCGGTAACGGTGCTCCGTTGGGATCCCAGCCTGGTTTTTTGGCGGTAACGGTGCTCCCTTGGGACCCCAGCCTGTTTTTTTGGCGGTAATGATGCTCCTTTGGGACCCCAGCCTGGTTTTTTGGCGGTAACGGTGCTCCGTTGGGATCCCAGCCTGGTTTTTTGGCGGTAACGGTGCTCCCTTCGGACCCCAGCCTGTTTTTTTGGTGGTAAGGGTGCTCCCTTGGGATCCCGGCCTGGTGTTTTGGCGGTAAGGTGCTCTGTTGGGATCCCAGCCTGGTTTTTTGGCGGTAACGGTGCTCCGTTGGGATCCCGGCCAGGTTTTTTGGCGGTAACGGTGCTCCGTTGGGATCCCAGCCTGGTTTTTGGGTGGTAACAGTGCTCGGTCGGGATCCCAGCCTGGTTTTTTGGCGATAACGGTGCTCCGTTGGGATCCCGGCCTGGTTTTTTGGCGGTACCGGTGCTCCGTTGGGATCCCAGCCTGTTTTTTTGGTGGTGACGGTGCTCCCTTGGAATCCCAGCCTGGTTTTTTGGCGGGAACGGTGCTCAGTTGGGATCCCAGCCTGGTTTTCTGGCGATAACGGTGCTCCGTTGGGATCCCAGCCTGGTTTTTTGGCGGTAACGGTGCCCCGTTGGGATCCCAGCCTGGTTTTGTGGCCATAACCGTGCTCCGTTGGAATCCCAGCCTGGTTTTTGGCGGTAACGGTGCTCCGTCGGGATCCCAGCCTGGTTTTTTGGCGATAACGGTGCTCCGTTGGGATCCCAGCCTGGTTTTTTGGCGGTACCGGTGCCCCGTTGGGATCCCAGCCTGTTTTTTTGGCTGTGGTGGTGCTCCCTTGGAATCCCAGCCTGGTTTTTTGGCGGGAACGGTGCTCAGTTGGGATCCCAGCCTGGTTTTCTGGCGATAACGGTGCTCCGTTGGGATCCCAGCCTGGTTTTTTGGCGGTAACGGTGCCCCGTTGGGATCCCAGCCTGGTTTTGTGGCCATAACCGTGCTCCGTTGGAATCCCAGCCTGGTTTTTGGTGGTAACGGTGCTCCGTCGGGATCCCAGCCTGGTTTTTTGGCGATAACGGTGCTCCGTTGGGATCCCAGCCTGGTTTTTGCATGGTACTGGTGCTCCGTTGGGACCCCAGCCTGGTTTTTGTCGGTTACGGTGCTCTGTTGGGATCCCAGCCTGGTTTTTTGGCGGTAACGGTGTTCCGTTGGGATCCCAGCCTGGTTTTTTGGCGGTAACGGTGCTCCATTGGGATCCCAGCCTGGTATTTTGGCGGTAACGGTGCTCCCTTGGGACCCCAGCCTGTTCTTTTGGCGGTAACGGTGCTCCGTTGGGATCCCAGCCTGGTTTTTTGGTGGTAACGGTGCTCCGTTGGGACCCCAGCCTGGTTTTTTGGTGGTAACGGTGCTCCCTTGGGATCCCAGCCTGGTTGTGTGGTGGTAACGGTGCTCCGTTGGGATCCCAGCCTGCTTTTTGGTGGTAAGGTGCTCCGTTGGGATCCCAGCCTGGTTTTTTGGTGGTAACGGTGCTCCGTTGGGATCCCAGCCTGCTTTTTGGCGGTAAGGTGCTCCGTTGGGATCCCAGCCTGGTTTTTTGGCGATAACGGTGCTCCGTTGGGATCCCAGCCTGGTTTTTTGGCGGTAACGGTGCTCCTTTGGGATCCCAGCCTGGTTTTTTGGCGGTAACGGTGCTCTCTTGGGACCCCAGCCTGTTTTTTGGCAGTAATGATGCTCCCTTGGGACCCTAGCCTGGTTTTTTGGCGGTAACGGTGCTCCGTTGGGATCCCAGCCTGGTTTTTTGGCGGTAACGGTGCTCCCTTCGGACCCCAGCCTGTTTTTTTGGTGGTAAAGGTGCTCCCTTGGTATCCCAGCCTGGTTTTTTGGCGGTAACGGTGCTCCCTTCGGACCCCAGCCTGTTTTTTTCGTGGTGAGGGTGCTCCCTTGGGATCCCGGCCTGGTGTTTTGGCTGTAAGGTGCTCTGTTGGGATCCCAGCCTGGTTTTTTGGTGGTAACAGTGCTCGGTCGGGATCCCAGCCTGGTTTTTTGGCGATAACGGTGCTCCGTTGGGATCCCGGCCCGGTTTTTTGGTGGTAACGATGCTCCGTTGGAATCCCGGCCTGGTTTTGTGGCGATAACGGTGCTCCCTTGGGACCCCAGCCGGGTTTTTTGGCGGCACCGGTGCTCCATTGGGATCACGGCCTGGTTTTTTGGCGATAACGGTGCTCCGTTGGGATCCCAGCCTGGTTTTATGGTGATAACGATGCTCCGTTGGGATCCCAGCCTGGTTTTTTTGCGGTAACGGTGCTCCGTTGGGATCCCAGCCTGTTTTTTTGGCGATAACGGTGCTCAGTTGGCATCCCAGCCTGGTTTTTTGGCAGTAACGGTGGTCCGTCGGGATCCCAGCCTGATTTGTTGGTGGCAACGGTGCTCCGTTGGGATCCCAGCCTGGTTTTTATG
Organism: Myxine glutinosa; assembly: GCF_964187855.1. Classification (NCBI taxonomy): domain Eukaryota; kingdom Metazoa; phylum Chordata; class Myxini; order Myxiniformes; family Myxinidae; genus Myxine; species Myxine glutinosa. The sequence goes on along the minus strand of NC_136263.1, from coordinate 57,056,375 downwards.
GTGATAATGGTGCTCCCTTGGAATCCCAGCCTGTTTTTTATGATGATAATGGTGCTCCCTTGGAATCCCAGCATGGTTTTTTGGCGATAACGGTGCAGCCTGTTTTTTTGGCGGTAATGGTGCTCCCTTTGTATCCCAGCCTGTTTTTTTGGTGGTAAAGGTGCTCCCTTGGTATCCCAGCCTGGTTTTGTGGCGATAACGGTGCTCCCTTGGGACCCCAGCCGGGTTTTTTGGCGGCACCGGTGCTCCATTGGGATCACGGCCTGGTTTTTTGGCGATAACGGTGCTCCGTTGGGATCCCAGCCTGGTTTTTTGGCGATAACCGTGCTCCGTTGGGATCCCAGCCTGGTTTTCTGGTGGTAACGGTGCTCCGTTGGGATCCCAGCCTGGTTTTTTTGGTGGTAACGGTGCTCCGTTGGGATCCCAGCCTGGTTTTTTGGCGATAACGGTGCTCCCTTGGGACCCCAGCCGGGTTTTTTGGTGGCAACGGTGCTCCATTGGGATCACAGCCTGCTTTTTGGTGGTAACGGTGCTCCGTCGGGATCCCAGCCTGCTTTTTGGTGGTAATGGTGCTCCGTCGGGATCCCAGCCTGCTTTTTGGGCGGTAACGGTGCCCCGTTGGGATTCCAGCCTGCTTTTTGGCGGTAACGGTGCTCCGTCGGGATCCCAGCCTGCTTTTTGGCGGGTAACGGTGCTCCGTTGGGATCCCAGCCTGCTTTTTCGGCGGTAACGGTGCTCCGTCGGTAGCCCAGCCTGGTTTTTTAGCGGTAACGGTGCCCGGTTGGGATTCCAGCCTGCTTTTTGGCGGTAACGGTGCTCCGCCAGGATCCCAGCCTGCTTTTTCGGCGGTAACGGTGCTCCTTTGGGATCCCAGACTGGTTTTTTGGTGCTAACGGTGCTCCGTTGGGATCCCAGCCTGCTCTTTGGTGGTAACGGTGCTCCTTCGGGATCCCAGCCTGGTTTTTTGGCGGTCACGGTGCTCCCTTGGGATCCCAGCCTGTTTTTATGGCGGTCACGGTGCACCCTTGGGATCCCAGCCTGGTTTTTTGGCGATAACGGCGCTCCGTTGGGATCCCAGCCTGGTTTTCTGGCGGTACCGTTGCTCCGTTGGGATCCCAGCCTGGTTTTTTGGCGATAACCCTGCTCCGTTGGGATCGCAGCCTGGTTTTTTGGTGGTAACGGTGCTCCGTTGGGATCCCAGCCTGGTTTTTTGGTGGTAACGGTGCTCCGTTGGGATCCCAGCCTGGTTTTTTGGCGATAACGGTGCCCCTTGGGACCCCAGCCGGGTTTTTTGGCGGCAACGGTGCTCCATTGGGATCACAGCCTGGTTTTTTGGCGGTCACTTTGCTCCTTTGGGATCCGAGCCTGATTTTCTGGCGGTCACGGTGCTCCCTTGGGACCCCAGCCTGTTTTTTTGGCGGGAAGGTGCTCTGTTGGGATCCCAGCCTGGTTTTCTGGCGGTAACGGTGCTCCTTTGGGATCCCAGCCTGGTTTTTTGGCGGTAACGGTGCTCCGTCGGGATCCCAGCCTGGTTTTGTGGCGATAACGGTGCCCCGTTGGGATTCCAGCCTGATTTTTGGTGGTAACGGTGCTCTGTCGGGATCCCAGCCTGCTTTTTCGGCGGTAACGGTGCTCTGTCGGGATCCCAGCCTGCTTTTTCGGCGGGTAACGGTGCTCCCCTGGGATCCCAGCCTGGTTTTTTGGTGATAACGGTGCTCCGTTGGGATCCCAGCCTGCTTTTTCGGTGGTAACGGTGCTCCGTTGGGATCCCAGCCTGGTTTTTTGGTGGTCACGGTGCTCCCTTGGGATCCCAACCTGTTTTTTTGGCGGTCACGGTGCACCCTTGAGATCCCAGCCTGGTTTTTTGGCGATAACGGTGCTCCGTTGGGATCCCAGCCTGGTTTTATGGCGGTACCGGTGCTCTGTTGGATCCCAGCCTGGTTTTTTGGCGATAACCTTGCTCTGTTGGGAACCCAGCCTGGTTTTATGGCAGTAATGGTGCTCCCTTAGAATCCCAGCCTGGTTTTTTGGCGGGAAAGGTGCTCCTCCGGGATCCCAGCCTGGTTTTTTGGCGATAACGGTGCTCCGTTGGGATCCCAGCCTGGTTTTTTGGCGATAACCGTGCTCCATTGGGATCCCAGTCTGGTTTTTGGCGGTAACGGTGCTCCGTCGGGATCCCAGCCTGGTTTTTTGGCGATACCAGTGCTCCGTTGGGATCCCAGCCTGGTTTTTGCATGGTAACGGTGCTCCGTTGGGACCCCAGCCTGGTTTTTGGGGGTTACGGTGCTCTGTTGGGATCCCAGCCAGGTGTTTGGGTGGTAACCGTGTTCCGTTGGGATCCCAGCCTGGTTTTTTGGCGGTAACGGTGCTCCGTTGGGATCCCAGCCTGGTTTTTTGGCGGTAACGGTGCTCCCTTGGGACCCCAGCCTGTTTTTTTGGCGGTAATGATGCTCCTTTGGGACCCCAGCCTGGTTTTTTGGCGGTAACGGTGCTCCGTTGGGATCCCAGCCTGGTTTTTTGGCGGTAACGGTGCTCCCTTCGGACCCCAGCCTGTTTTTTTGGTGGTAAGGGTGCTCCCTTGGGATCCCGGCCTGGTGTTTTGGCGGTAAGGTGCTCTGTTGGGATCCCAGCCTGGTTTTTTGGCGGTAACGGTGCTCCGTTGGGATCCCGGCCAGGTTTTTTGGCGGTAACGGTGCTCCGTTGGGATCCCAGCCTGGTTTTTGGGTGGTAACAGTGCTCGGTCGGGATCCCAGCCTGGTTTTTTGGCGATAACGGTGCTCCGTTGGGATCCCGGCCTGGTTTTTTGGCGGTACCGGTGCTCCGTTGGGATCCCAGCCTGTTTTTTTGGTGGTGACGGTGCTCCCTTGGAATCCCAGCCTGGTTTTTTGGCGGGAACGGTGCTCAGTTGGGATCCCAGCCTGGTTTTCTGGCGATAACGGTGCTCCGTTGGGATCCCAGCCTGGTTTTTTGGCGGTAACGGTGCCCCGTTGGGATCCCAGCCTGGTTTTGTGGCCATAACCGTGCTTCGTTGGAATCCCAGCCTGGTTTTTGGCGGTAACGGTGCTCCGTCGGGATCCCAGCCTGGTTTTTTGGCGATAACGGTGCTCCGTTGGGATCCCAGCCTGGTTTTTTGGCGGTACCGGTGCCCCGTTGGGATCCCAGCCTGTTTTTTTTGGCTGTGGCGGTGCTCCCTTGGAATCCCAGCCTGGTTTTTTGGCGGGAACGGTGCTCAGTTGGGATCCCAGCCTGGTTTTCTGGCGATAACGGTGCTCCGTTGGGATCCCAGCCTGGTTTTTTGGCGGTAACGGTGCCCCGTTGGGATCCCAGCCTGGTTTTGTGGCCATAACCGTGCTCCGTTGGAATCCCAGCCTGGTTTTTGGTGGTAACGGTGCTCCGTCGGGATCCCAGCCTGGTTTTTTGGCGATAACGGTGCTCCGTTGGGATCCCAGCCTGGTTTTTGCATGGTACCGGTGCTCCGTTGGGACCCCAGCCTGGTTTTTGTCGGTTACGGTGCTCTGTTGGGATCCCAGCCTGGTTTTTTGGCGGTAACGGTGTTCCGTTGGGATCCCAGCCTGGTTTTTTGGCGGTAACGGTGCTCCATTGGGATCCCAGCCTGGTATTTTGGCGGTAACGGTGCTCCCTTGGGACCCCAGCCTGTTCTTTTGGCGGTAACGGTGCTCCGTTGGGATCCCAGCCTGGTTTTTTGGTGGTAACGGTGCTCCGTTGGGACCCCAGCCTGGTTTTTTGGTGGTAACGGTGCTCCCTTGGGATCCCAGCCTGGTTGTGTGGTGGTAACGGTGCTCCGTTGGGATCCCAGCCTGCTTTTTGGTGGTAAGGTGCTCCGTTGGGATCCCAGCCTGGTTTTTTGGTGGTAACGGTGCTCCGTTGGGATCCCAGCCTGCTTTTTGGCGGTAAGGTGCTCCGTTGGGATCCCAGCCTGGTTTTTTGGCGATAACGGTGCTCCGTTGGGATCCCAGCCTGGTTTTTTGGCGGTAACGGTGCTCCTTTGGGATCCCAGCCTGGTTTTTTGGCGGTAACGGTGCTCTCTTGGGACCCCAGCCTGTTTTTTGGCAGTAATGATGCTCCCTTGGGACCCTAGCCTGGTTTTTTGGCGGTAACGGTGCTCCGTTGGGATCCCAGCCTGGTTTTTTGGCGGTAACGGTGCTCCCTTCGGACCCCAGCCTGTTTTTTTGGTGGTAAAGGTGCTCCCTTGGTATCCCAGCCTGGTTTTTTGGCGGTAACGGTGCTCCCTTCGGACCCCAGCCTGTTTTTTTCGTGGTGAGGGTGCTCCCTTGGGATCCCGGCCTGGTGTTTTGGCTGTAAGGTGCTCTGTTGGGATCCCAGCCTGGTTTTTTGGTGGTAACAGTGCTCGGTCGGGATCCCAGCCTGGTTTTTTGGCGATAACGGTGCTCCGTTGGGATCCCGGCCCGGTTTTTTGGTGGTAACGATGCTCCGTTGGAATCCCGGCCTGGTTTTGTGGCGATAACGGTGCTCCCTTGGGACCCCAGCCGGGTTTTTTGGCGGCACCGGTGCTCCATTGGGATCACGGCCTGGTTTTTTGGCGATAACGGTGCTCCGTTGGGATCCCAGCCTGGTTTTATGGTGATAACGATGCTCCGTTGGGATCCCAGCCTGGTTTTTTTGCGGTAACGGTGCTCCGTTGGGATCCCAGCCTGTTTTTTTGGCGATAACGGTGCTCAGTTGGCATCCCAGCCTGGTTTTTTGGCAGTAACGGTGGTCCGTCGGGATCCCAGCCTGATTTGTTGGTGGCAACGGTGCTCCGTTGGGATCCCAGCCTGGTTTTTATGGTGATAATGGTGCTCCCTTGGAATCCCAGCCTGTTTTTTATGATGATAATGGTGCTCCCTTGGAATCCCAGCATGGTTTTTTGGCGGTAACGGTGCAGCCTGTTTTTTTGGCGGTAATGGTGCTCCCTTTGTATCCCAGCCTGTTTTTTTGGTGGTAAAGGTGCTCCCTTGGTATCCCAGCCTGGTTTTGTGGCGATAACGGTGCTCCCTTGGGACCCCAGCCGGGTTTTTTGGCGGCACCGGTGCTCCATTGGGATCACGGCCTGGTTTTTTGGCGATAACGGTGCTCCGTTGGGATCCCAGCCTGGTTTTTTGGCGATAACCGTGCTCCGTTGGGATCCCAGCCTGGTTTTCTGGTGGTAACGGTGCTCCGTTGGGATCCCAGCCTGGTTTTTTTGGTGGTAACGGTGCTCCGTTGGGATCCCAGCCTGGTTTTTTGGCGATAACGGTGCTCCCTTGGGACCCCAGCCGGGTTTTTTGGTGGCAACGGTGCTCCATTGGGATCACAGCCTGCTTTTTGGTGGTAACGGTGCTCCGTCGGGATCCCAGCCTGCTTTTTGGTGGTAATGGTGCTCCGTCGGGATCCCAGCCTGCTTTTTGGGCGGTAACGGTGCCCCGTTGGGATTCCAGCCTGCTTTTTGGCGGTAACGGTGCTCCGTCGGGATCCCAGCCTGCTTTTTGGCGGTAACGGTGCTCCGTTGGGATCCCAGCCTGCTTTTTCGGTGGTAACGGTGCTCCGTCGGTAGCCCAGCCTGGTTTTTTAGCGGTAACGGTGCCCGGTTGGGATTCCAGCCTGCTTTTTGGCGGTAACGGTGCTCCGCCAGGATCCCAGCCTGCTTTTTCGGCGGTAACGGTGCTCCTTTGGGATCCCAGACTGGTTTTTTGGTGCTAACGGTGCTCCGTTGGGATCCCAGCCTGCTCTTTGGTGGTAACGGTGCTCCTTCGGGATCCCAGCCTGGTTTTTTGGCGGTCACGGTGCTCCCTTGGGATCCCAGCCTGTTTTTATGGCGGTCACGGTGCACCCTTGGGATCCCAGCCTGGTTTTTTGGCGATAACGGCGCTCCGTTGGGATCCCAGCCTGGTTTTCTGGCGGTACCGTTGCTCCGTTGGGATCCCAGCCTGGTTTTTTGGCGATAACCCTGCTCCGTTGGGATCGCAGCCTGGTTTTTTGGTGGTAACGGTGCTCCGTTGGGATCCCAGCCTGGTTTTTTGGTGGTAACGGTGCTCCGTTGGGATCCCAGCCTGGTTTTTTGGCGATAACGGTGCCCCTTGGGACCCCAGCCGGGTTTTTTGGCGGCAACGGTGCTCCATTGGGATCACAGCCTGGTTTTTTGGCGGTCACTTTGCTCCTTTGGGATCCGAGCCTGATTTTCTGGCGGTCACGGTGCTCCCTTGGGACCCCAGCCTGTTTTTTTGGCGGGAAGGTGCTCTGTTGGGATCCCAGCCTGGTTTTCTGGCGGTAACGGTGCTCCTTTGGGATCCCAGCCTGGTTTTTTGGCGGTAACGGTGCTCCGTCGGGATCCCAGCCTGGTTTTGTGGCGATAACGGTGCCCCGTTGGGATTCCAGCCTGATTTTTGGTGGTAACGGTGCTCTGTCGGGATCCCAGCCTGCTTTTTCGGCGGTAACGGTGCTCTGTCGGGATCCCAGCCTGCTTTTTCGGCGGTAACGGTGCTCCCCTGGGATCCCAGCCTGGTTTTTTGGTGATAACGGTGCTCCGTTGGGATCCCAGCCTGCTTTTTCGGTGGTAACGGTGCTCCGTTGGGATCCCAGCCTGGTTTTTTGGTGGTCACGGTGCTCCCTTGGGATCCCAACCTGTTTTTTTGGCGGTCACGGTGCACCCTTGAGATCCCAGCCTGGTTTTTTGGCGATAACGGTGCTCCGTTGGGATCCCAGCCTGGTTTTTTGGCGGTACCGGTGCTCTGTTGGATCCCAGCCTGGTTTTTTGGCGATAACCTTGCTCTGTTGGGAACCCAGCCTGGTTTTATGGCAGTAATGGTGCTCCCTTAGAATCCCAGCCTGGTTTTTTGGCGGGAAAGGTGCTCCTCCGGGATCCCAGCCTGGTTTTTTGGCGATAACGGTGCTCCGTTGGGATCCCAGCCTGGTTTTTTGGCGATAACCGTGCTCCATTGGGATCCCAGCCTGGTTTTTGGCGGTAACGGTGCTCCGTCGGGATCCCAGCCTGGTTTTTGGCGATACCAGTGCTCCGTTGGGATCCCAGCCTGGTTTTTGCATGGTAACGGTGCTCCGTTGGGACCCCAGCCTGGTTTTTGGGGGTTACGGTGCTCTGTTGGGTTCCCAGCCAGGTGTTTGGGTGGTAACCGTGTTCCGTTGGGATCCCAGCCTGGTTTTTTGGCGGTAACGGTGCTCCGTTGGGATCCCAGCCTGGTTTTTTGGCGGTAACGGTGCTCCCTTGGGACCCCAGCCTGTTTTTTTGGCGGTAATGATGCTCCGTTGGGACCCCAGCCTGGTTTTTTGGCGGTAACGGTGCTCCGTTGGGATCCCAGCCTGGTTTTTTGGCGGTAACGGTGCTCCCTTCGGACCCCAGCCTGTTTTTTTGGTGGTAAGGGTGCTCCCTTGGGATCCCGGCCTGGTGTTTTGGCGGTAAGGTGCTCTGTTGGGATCCCAGCCTGGTTTTTTGGCGGTAACGGTGCTCCGTTGGGATCCCGGCCAGGTTTTTTTGGCGGTAACGGTGCTCCGTTGGGATCCCAGCCTGGTTTTTGGGTGGTAACAGTGCTCGGTCGGGATCCCAGCCTGGTTTTTTGGCGATAACGGTGCTCCGTTGGGATCCCGGCCTGGTTTTTTGGCGGTACCGGTGCTCCGTTGGGATCCCAGCCTGTTTTTTTGGCGGTGACGGTGCTCCCTTGGAATCCCAGCCTGGTTTTTTGGCGGGAACGGTGCTCAGTTGGGATCCCAGCCTGGTTTTCTGGCGATAACGGTGCTCCGTTGGGATCCCAGCCTGGTTTTTTGGCGGTAACGGTGCCCCGTTGGGATCCCAGCCTGGTTTTGTGGCCATAACCGTGCTCCGTTGGAATCCCAGCCTGGTTTTTGGCGGTAACGGTGCTCCGTCGGGATCCCAGCCTGGTTTTTTGGCGATAACGGTGCTCCGTTGGGATCCCAGCCTGGTTTTTTGGCGGTACCGGTGCCCCGTTGGGATCCCAGCCTGTTTTTTTGGCTGTGGCGGTGCTCCCTTGGAATCCCAGCCTGGTTTTTTGGCGGGAACGGTGCTCAGTTGGGATCCCAGCCTGGTTTTCTGGCGATAACGGTGCTCCGTTGGGATCCCAGCCTGGTTTTTTGGCGGTAACGGTGCCCCGTTGGGATCCCAGCCTGGTTTTGTGGCCATAACCGTGCTCCGTTGGAATCCCAGCCTGGTTTTTGGCGGTAACGGTGCTCCGTCGGGATCCCAGCCTGGTTTTTTGGCGATAACGGTGCTCCGTTGGGATCCCAGCCTGGTTTTTGCATGGTAACGGTGCTCCGTTGGGACCCCAGCCTGGTTTTTGTCGGTTACGGTGCTCTGTTGGGATCCCAGCCTGGTTTTTTGGCGGTAACGGTGTTCCGTTGGGATCCCAGCCTGGTTTTTTGGCGGTAACGGTGCTCCATTGGGATCCCAGCCTGGTTTTTTGGCGGTAACGGTGCTCCCTTGGGACCCCAGCCTGTTCTTTTGGCGGTAACGGTGCTCCGTTGGGATCCCAGCCTGGTTTTTTGGTGGTAACGGTGCTCCGTTGGGACCCCAGCCTGGTTTTTTGGTGGTAACGGTGCTCCCTTGGGATCCCAGCCTGGTTGTGTGGTGGTAACGGTGCTCCGTTGGGATCCCAGCCTGCTTTTTGGTGGTAAGGTGCTCCGTTGGGATCCTAGCCTGGTTTTTTGGTGGTAACGGTGCTCCGTTGGGATCCCAGCCTGCTTTTTGGCGGTAAGGTGCTCCGTTGGGATCCCAGCCTGGTTTTTTGGCGATAACGGTGCTCCGTTGGGATCCCAGCCTGGTTTTTTGGCGGTAACGGTGCTCCTTTGGGATCCCAGCCTGGTTTTTTGGCGGTAACGGTGCTCCCTTGGGACCCCAGCCTGTTTTTTGGCAGTAATGATGCTCCCTTGGGACCCTAGCCTGGTTTTTTGGCGGTAACGGTGCTCCGTTGGGATCCCAGCCTGGTTTTTTGGCGGCAACGGTGCTCCCTTCGGACCCCAGCCTGTTTTTTTGGTGGTAAAGGTGCTCCCTTGGTATCCCAGCCTGGTTTTTTGGCGGTAACGGTGCTCCCTTCGGACCCCAGCCTGTTTTTTTCGTGGTGAGGGTGCTCCCTTGGGATCCCGGCCTGGTGTTTTGGCTGTAAGGTGCTCTGTTGGGATCCCAGCCTGGTTTTTTGGTGGTAACAGTGCTCGGTCGGGATCCCAGCCTGGTTTTTTGGCGATAACGGTGCTCCGTTGGGATCCCGGCCCGGTTTTTTGGTGGTAACGATGCTCCGTTGGAATCCCGGCCTGGTTTTGTGGCGATAACGGTGCTCCCTTGGGACCCCAGCCGGGTTTATTGGCGGCACCGGTGCTCCATTGGGATCACGGCCTGGTTTTTTGGCGATAACGGTGCTCCGTTGGGATCCCAGCCTGGTTTTATGGTGATAACGATGCTCCGTTGGGATCCCAGCCTGGTTTTTTTGCGGTAACGGTGCTCCGTTGGGATCCCAGCCTGTTTTTTTGGCGATAACGGTGCTCAGTTGGCATCCCAGCCTGGTTTTTTGGCAGTAACGGTGGTCCGTCGGGATCCCAGCCTGATTTGCTGGTGGCAACGGTGCTCCGTTGGGATCCCAGCCTGGTTTTTATGGTGATTAATGGTGCTCCCTTGGAATCCCAGCCTGTTTTTTATGATGATAATGGTGCTCCCTTGGAATCCCAGCATGGTTTTTTGGCGGTAACGGTGCAGCCTGTTTTTTTGGCGGTAATGGTGCTCCCTGTGTATCCCAGCCTGGTTTTTTGGCGGTCATGGTGCTCCGTTGGGATCCCAGCCTGGTTTTCTGGCGATAACGGCGCTCCGTTTGGATCCCAGCCTGGTTTTTTGGCGGTACCGGTGCTCCGTTGGGATCCCAGCCTGGTTTTTTGGCGATAACCGTGCTCCGTTGGGATCCCAGCCTGGTTTTCTGGTGGTAACGGTGCTCCGTTGGGATCCCAGCCTGGTTTTTTGGCGATAACCGTGCTCCGTTGGGATCCCAGCCTGGTTTTCTGGTGGTAACGGTGCTCCGTTGGGATCCCAGCCTGGTTTTTTTGGTGGTAACGGTGCTCCGTTGGGATCCCAGCCTGGTTTTTTGGCGATAACGGTGCTCCCTTGGGACCCCAGCCGGGTTTTTTGGTGGCAACGGTGCTCCATTGGGATCACAGCCTGCTTTTTGGTGGTAACGGTGCTCCGTCGGGATCCCAGCCTGCTTTTTGGTGGTAATGGTGCTCCGTCGGGATCCCAGCCTGCTTTTTGGGCGGTAACGGTGCCCCGTTGGGATTCCAGCCTGCTTTTTGGCGGTAACGGTGCTCCGTCGGGATCCCAGCCTGCTTTTTGGCGGTAACGGTGCTCCGTTGGGATCCCAGCCTGCTTTTTCGGCGGTAACGGTGCTCCGTCGGGAGCCCAGCCTGGTTTTTTAGCGGTAACGGTGCCCGGTTGGGATTCCAGCCTGCTTTTTGGCGGTAACGGTGCTCCGCCAGGATCCCAGCCTGCTTTTTCGGCGGTAACGGTGCTCCTTTGGGATCCCAGACTGGTTTTTTGGTGCTAACGGTGCTCCGTTGGGATCCCAGCCTGCTCTTTGGTGGTAACGGTGCTCCTTCGGGATCCCAGCCTGGTTTTTTGGCGGTCACGGTGCTCCCTTGGGATCCCAGCCTGTTTTTATGGCGGTCACGGTGCACCCTTGGGATCCCAGCCTGGTTTTTTGGCGATAACGGCGCTCCGTTGGGATCCCAGCCTGGTTTTCTGGCGGTACCGTTGCTCCGTTGGGATCCCAGCCTGGTTTTTTGGCGATAACCCTGCTCCGTTGGGATCCCAGCCTGGTTTTTTGGTGGTAAAGGTGCTCCGTTGGGATCCCAGCCTGGTTTTTTGGTGGTAAACGGTGCTCCGTTGGGATCCCAGCCTGGTTTTTTGGCGATAACGGTGCCCCTTGGGACCCCAGCCGGGTTTTTTGGCGGCAACGGTGCTCCATTGGGATCACAGCCTGGTTTTTTGGCGGTCACTTTGCTCCTTTGGGATCCGAGCCTGATTTTCTGGCGGTCACGGTGCTCCCTTGGGACCCCAGCCTGTTTTTTTGGCGGGAAGGTGCTCTGTTGGGATCCCAGCCTGGTTTTCTGGCGGTAACGGTGCTCCTTTGGGATCCCAGCCTGGTTTTTTGGCGGTAACGGTGCTCCGTCGGGATCCCAGCCTGGTTTTGTGGCGATAACGGTGCCCCGTTGGGATTCCAGCCTGATTTTTGGTGGTAACGGTGCTCTGTCGGGATCCCAGCCTGCTTTTTCGGCGGTAACAGTGCTCTGTCGGGATCCCAGCCTGCTTTTTCGGCGGTAACGGTGCTCCCCTGGGATCCCAGCCTGGTTTTTTGGTGATAACGGTGCTCCTTTGGGATCCCAGCCTGCTTTTTCGGTGGTAACGGTGCTCCCTTGGGATCCCAGCCTGGTTTATTGGTGATAACGGTGCTCCGTTGGGATCCCAGCCTGGTTTTTTGGTGGTCACGGTGCTCCCTTGGGATCCCAACCTGTTTTTTTGGCGGTCACGGTGCACCCTTGAGATCCCAGCCTGGTTTTTTGGCGATAACGGTGCTCCGTTGGGATCCCAGCCTGGTTTTATGGCGGTACCGGTGCTCTGTTGGATCCCAGCCTGGTTTTTTGGCGATAACCTTGCTCTGTTGGGAACCCAGCCTGGTTTTATGGCAGTAATGGTGCTCCCTTAGAATCCCAGCCTGGTTTTTTGGCGGTCATGGTGCTCCGTTGGGATCCCAGCCTGGTTTTCTGGCGATAACGGCGCTCCGTTTGGATCCCAGCCTGGTTTTTTGGCGGTACCGGTGCTCCGTTGGGATCCCAGCCTGGTTTTTTGGCGATAACCGTGCTCCGTTGGGATCCCAGCCTGGTTTTCTGGTGGTAACGGTGCTCCGTTGGGATCCCAGCCTGGTTTTTTGGCGATAACCGTGCTCCGTTGGGATCCCAGCCTGGTTTTCTGGTGGTAACGGTGCTCCGTTGGGATCCCAGCCTGGTTTTTTTGGTGGTAACGGTGCTCCGTTGGGATCCCAGCCTGGTTTTTTGGCGATAACGGTGCTCCCTTGGGACCCCAGCCGGGTTTTTTGGTGGCAACGGTGCTCCATTGGGATCACAGCCTGCTTTTTGGTGGTAACGGTGCTCCGTCGGGATCCCAGCCTGCTTTTTGGTGGTAATGGTGCTCCGTCGGGATCCCAGCCTGCTTTTTGGGCGGTAACGGTGCCCCGTTGGGATTCCAGCCTGCTTTTTGGCGGTAACGGTGCTCCGTCGGGATCCCAGCCTGCTTTTTGGCGGTAACGGTGCTCCGTTGGGATCCCAGCCTGCTTTTTCGGCGGTAACGGTGCTCCGTCGGGAGCCCAGCCTGGTTTTTTAGCGGTAACGGTGCCCGGTTGGGATTCCAGCCTGCTTTTTGGCGGTAACGGTGCTCCGCCAGGATCCCAGCCTGCTTTTTCGGCGGTAACGGTGCTCCTTTGGGATCCCAGACTGGTTTTTTGGTGCTAACGGTGCTCCGTTGGGATCCCAGCCTGCTCTTTGGTGGTAACGGTGCTCCTTCGGGATCCCAGCCTGGTTTTTTGGCGGTCACGGTGCTCCCTTGGGATCCCAGCCTGTTTTTATGGCGGTCACGGTGCACCCTTGGGATCCCAGCCTGGTTTTTTGGCGATAACGGCGCTCCGTTGGGATCCCAGCCTGGTTTTCTGGCGGTACCGTTGCTCCGTTGGGATCCCAGCCTGGTTTTTTGGCGATAACCCTGCTCCGTTGGGATCCCAGCCTGGTTTTTTGGTGGTAAAGGTGCTCCGTTGGGATCCCAGCCTGGTTTTTTGGTGGTAAACGGTGCTCCGTTGGGATCCCAGCCTGGTTTTTTGGCGATAACGGTGCCCCTTGGGACCCCAGCCGGGTTTTTTGGCGGCAACGGTGCTCCATTGGGATCACAGCCTGGTTTTTTGGCGGTCACTTTGCTCCTTTGGGATCCGAGCCTGATTTTCTGGCGGTCACGGTGCTCCCTTGGGACCCCAGCCTGTTTTTTTGGCGGGAAGGTGCTCTGTTGGGATCCCAGCCTGGTTTTCTGGCGGTAACGGTGCTCCTTTGGGATCCCAGCCTGGTTTTTTGGCGGTAACGGTGCTCCGTCGGGATCCCAGCCTGGTTTTGTGGCGATAACGGTGCCCCGTTGGGATTCCAGCCTGATTTTTGGTGGTAACGGTGCTCTGTCGGGATCCCAGCCTGCTTTTTCGGCGGTAACAGTGCTCTGTCGGGATCCCAGCCTGCTTTTTCGGCGGTAACGGTGCTCCCCTGGGATCCCAGCCTGGTTTTTTGGTGATAACGGTGCTCCTTTGGGATCCCAGCCTGCTTTTTCGGTGGTAACGGTGCTCCCTTGGGATCCCAGCCTGGTTTATTGGTGATAACGGTGCTCCGTTGGGATCCCAGCCTGGTTTTTTGGTGGTCACGGTGCTCCCTTGGGATCCCAACCTGTTTTTTTGGCGGTCACGGTGCACCCTTGAGATCCCAGCCTGGTTTTTTGGCGATAACGGTGCTCCGTTGGGATCCCAGCCTGGTTTTATGGCGGTACCGGTGCTCTGTTGGATCCCAGCCTGGTTTTTTGGCGATAACCTTGCTCTGTTGGGAACCCAGCCTGGTTTTATGGCAGTAATGGTGCTCCCTTAGAATCCCAGCCTGGTTTTTTGGCGGGAAAGGTGCTCCTCCGGGATCCCAGCCTGGTTTTTTGGCGATAACGGTGCTCCGTTGGGATCCCAGCCTGGTTTTTTGGCGATAACCGTGCTCCATTGGGATCCCAGTCTGGTTTTTGGCGGTAACGGTGCTCCGTCGGGATCCCAGCCTGGTTTTTTGGCGATACCAGTGCTCCGTTGGGATCCCAGCCTGGTTTTTGCATGGTAACGGTGCTCCGTTGGGACCCCAGCCTGGTTTTTGGGGGTTACGGTGCTCTGTTGGGATCCCAGCCAGGTGTTTGGGTGGTAACCGTGTTCCGTTGGGATCCCAGCCTGGTTTTTTGGCGGTAACGGTGCTCCGTTGGGATCCCAGCCTGGTTTTTTGGCGGTAACGGTGCTCCCTTGGGACCCCAGCCTGTTTTTTTGGCGGTAATGATGCTCCTTTGGGACCCCAGCCTGGTTTTTTGGCGGTAACGGTGCTCCGTTGGGATCCCAGCCTGGTTTTTTGGCGGTAACGGTGCTCCCTTCGGACCCCAGCCTGTTTTTTTGGTGGTAAGGGTGCTCCCTTGGGATCCCGGCCTGGTGTTTTGGCGGTAAGGTGCTCTGTTGGGATCCCAGCCTGGTTTTTTGGCGGTAACGGTGCTCCGTTGGGATCCCGGCCAGGTTTTTTGGCGGTAACGGTGCTCCGTTGGGATCCCAGCCTGGTTTTTGGGTGGTAACAGTGCTCGGTCGGGATCCCAGCCTGGTTTTTTGGCGATAACGGTGCTCCGTTGGGATCCCGGCCTGGTTTTTTGGCGGTACCGGTGCTCCGTTGGGATCCCAGCCTGTTTTTTTGGTGGTGACGGTGCTCCCTTGGAATCCCAGCCTGGTTTTTTGGCGGGAACGGTGCTCAGTTGGGATCCCAGCCTGGTTTTCTGGCGATAACGGTGCTCCGTTGGGATCCCAGCCTGGTTTTTTGGCGGTAACGGTGCCCCGTTGGGATCCCAGCCTGGTTTTGTGGCCATAACCGTGCTCCGTTGGAATCCCAGCCTGGTTTTTGGCGGTAACGGTGCTCCGTCGGGATCCCAGCCTGGTTTTTTGGCGATAACGGTGCTCCGTTGGGATCCCAGCCTGGTTTTTTGGCGGTACCGGTGCCCCGTTGGGATCCCAGCCTGTTTTTTTGGCTGTGGCGGTGCTCCCTTGGAATCCCAGCCTGGTTTTTTGGCGGGAACGGTGCTCAGTTGGGATCCCAGCCTGGTTTTCTGGCGATAACGGTGCTCCGTTGGGATCCCAGCCTGGTTTTTTGGCGGTAACGGTGCCCCGTTGGGATCCCAGCCTGGTTTTGTGGCCATAACCGTGCTCCGTTGGAATCCCAGCCTGGTTTTTGGCGGTAACGGTGCTCCGTCGGGATCCCAGCCTGGTTTTTTGGCGATAACGGTGCTCCGTTGGGATCCCAGCCTGGTTTTTGCATGGTAACGGTGCTCCGTTGGGACCCCAGCCTGGTTTTTGTCGGTTACGGTGCTCTGTTGGGATCCCAGCCTGGTTTTTTGGCGGTAACGGTGTTCCGTTGGGATCCCAGCCTGGTTTTTTGGCGGTAACGGTGCTCCATTGGGATCCCAGCCTGGTATTTTGGCGGTAACGGTGCTCCCTTGGGACCCCAGCCTGTTCTTTTGGCGGTAACGGTGCTCCGTTGGGATCCCAGCCTGGTTTTTTGGTGGTAACGGTGCTCCGTTGGGACCCCAGCCTGGTTTTTTGGTGGTAACGGTGCTCCCTTGGGATCCCAGCCTGGTTGTGTGGTGGTAACGGTGCTCCGTTGGGATCCCAGCCTGCTTTTTGGTGGTAAGGTGCTCCGTTGGGATCCCAGCCTGGTTTTTTGGTGGTAACGGTGCTCCGTTGGGATCCCAGCCTGCTTTTTGGCGGTAAGGTGCTCCGTTGGGATCCCAGCCTGGTTTTTTGGCGATAACGGTGCTCCGTTGGGATCCCAGCCTGGTTTTTTGGCGGTAACGGTGCTCCTTTGGGATCCCAGCCTGGTTTTTTGGCGGTAACGGTGCTCTCTTGGGACCCCAGCCTGTTTTTTGGCAGTAATGATGCTCCCTTGGGACCCTAGCCTGGTTTTTTGGCGGTAACGGTGCTCCGTTGGGATCCCAGCCTGGTTTTTTGGCGGTAACGGTGCTCCCTTCGGACCCCAGCCTGTTTTTTTGGTGGTAAAGGTGCTCCCTTGGTATCCCAGCCTGGTTTTTTGGCGGTAACGGTGCTCCCTTCGGACCCCAGCCTGTTTTTTTCGTGGTGAGGGTGCTCCCTTGGGATCCCGGCCTGGTGTTTTGGCTGTAAGGTGCTCTGTTGGGATCCCAGCCTGGTTTTTTGGTGGTAACAGTGCTCGGTCGGGATCCCAGCCTGGTTTTTTGGCGATAACGGTGCTCCGTTGGGATCCCGGCCCGGTTTTTTGGTGGTAACGATGCTCCGTTGGAATCCCGGCCTGGTTTTGTGGCGATAACGGTGCTCCCTTGGGACCCCAGCCGGGTTTTTTGGCGGCACCGGTGCTCCATTGGGATCACGGCCTGGTTTTTTGGCGATAACGGTGCTCCGTTGGGATCCCAGCCTGGTTTTATGGTGATAACGATGCTCCGTTGGGATCCCAGCCTGGTTTTTTTGCGGTAACGGTGCTCCGTTGGGATCCCAGCCTGTTTTTTTGGCGATAACGGTGTTCAGTTGGCATCCCAGCCTGGTTTTTTGGCAGTAACGGTGGTCCGTCGGGATCCCAGCCTGATTTGTTGGTGGCAACGGTGCTCCGTTGGGATCCCAGCCTGGTTTTTATGGTGATAATGGTGCTCCCTTGGAATCCCAGCCTGTTTTTTATGATGATAATGGTGCTCCCTTGGAATCCCAGCATGGTTTTTTGGCGGTAACGGTGCAGCCTGTTTTTGTGGCGATAACGGTGCTCCCTTGGGACCCCAGCCGGGTTTTTTGGCGGCACCGGTGCTCCATTGGGATCACGGCCTGGTTTTTTGGCGATAACGGTGCTCCGTTGGGATCCCAGCCTGGTTTTTTGGCGATAACCGTGCTCCGTTGGGATCCCAGCCTGGTTTTCTGGTGGTAACGGTGCTCCGTTGGGATCCCAGCCTGGTTTTTTTGGTGGTAACGGTGCTCCGTTGGGATCCCAGCCTGGTTTTTTGGCGATAACGGTGCTCCCTTGGGACCCCAGCCGGGTTTTTTGGTGGCAACGGTGCTCCATTGGGATCACAGCCTGCTTTTTGGTGGTAACGGTGCTCCGTCGGGATCCCAGCCTGCTTTTTGGTGGTAATGGTGCTCCGTCGGGATCCCAGCCTGCTTTTTGGGCGGTAACGGTGCCCCGTTGGGATTCCAGCCTGCTTTTTGGCGGTAACGGTGCTCCGTCGGGATCCCAGCCTGCTTTTTGGCGGTAACGGTGCTCCGTTGGGATCCCAGCCTGCTTTTTCGGCGGTAACGGTGCTCCGTCGGGAGCCCAGCCTGGTTTTTTAGCGGTAACGGTGCCCGGTTGGGATTCCAGCCTGCTTTTTGGCGGTAACGGTGCTCCGCCAGGATCCCAGCCTGCTTTTTCGGCGGTAACGGTGCTCCTTTGGGATCCCAGACTGGTTTTTTGGTGCTAACGGTGCTCCGTTGGGATCCCAGCCTGCTCTTTGGTGGTAACGGTGCTCCTTCGGGATCCCAGCCTGGTTTTTTGGCGGTCACGGTGCTCCCTTGGGATCCCAGCCTGTTTTTATGGCGGTCACGGTGCACCCTTGGGATCCCAGCCTGGTTTTTTGGCGATAACGGCGCTCCGTTGGGATCCCAGCCTGGTTTTCTGGCGGTACCGTTGCTCCGTTGGGATCCCAGCCTGGTTTTTTGGCGATAACCCTGCTCCGTTGGGATCGCAGCCTGGTTTTTTGGTGGTAACGGTGCTCCGTTGGGATCCCAGCCTGGTTTTTTGGTGGTAACGGTGCTCCGTTGGGATCCCAGCCTGGTTTTTTGGCGATAACGGTGCCCCTTGGGACCCCAGCCGGGTTTTTTGGCGGCAACGGTGCTCCATTGGGATCACAGCCTGGTTTTTTGGCGGTCACTTTGCTCCTTTGGGATCCGAGCCTGATTTTCTGGCGGTCACGGTGCTCCCTTGGGACCCCAGCCTGTTTTTTTGGCGGGAAGGTGCTCTGTTGGGATCCCAGCCTGGTTTTCTGGCGGTAACGGTGCTCCTTTGGGATCCCAGCCTGGTTTTTTGGCGGTAACGGTGCTCCGTCGGGATCCCAGCCTGGTTTTGTGGCGATAACGGTGCCCCGTTGGGATTCCAGCCTGATTTTTGGTGGTAACGGTGCTCTGTCGGGATCCCAGCCTGCTTTTTCGGCGGTAACGGTGCTCTGTCGGGATCCCAGCCTGCTTTTTCGGCGGTAACGGTGCTCCCCTGGGATCCCAGCCTGGTTTTTTGGTGATAACGGTGCTCCGTTGGGATCCCAGCCTGCTTTTTCGGTGGTAACGGTGCTCCGTTGGGATCCCAGCCTGGTTTTTTGGTGGTCACGGTGCTCCCTTGGGATCCCAACCTGTTTTTTTGGCGGTCACGGTGCACCCTTGAGATCCCAGCCTGGTTTTTTGGCGATAACGGTGCTCCGTTGGGATCCCAGCCTGGTTTTTTGGCGGTACCGGTGCTCTGTTGGATCCCAGCCTGGTTTTTTGGCGATAACCTTGCTCTGTTGGGAACCCAGCCTGGTTTTATGGCAGTAATGGTGCTCCCTTAGAATCCCAGCCTGGTTTTTTGGCGGGAAAGGTGCTCCTCCGGGATCCCAGCCTGGTTTTTTGGCGATAACGGTGCTCCGTTGGGATCCCAGCCTGGTTTTTTGGCGATAACCGTGCTCCATTGGGATCCCAGCCTGGTTTTTGGCGGTAACGGTGCTCCGTCGGGATCCCAGCCTGGTTTTTTGGCGATACCAGTGCTCCGTTGGGATCCCAGCCTGGTTTTTGCATGGTAACGGTGCTCCGTTGGGACCCCAGCCTGGTTTTTGGGGGTTACGGTGCTCTGTTGGGTTCCCAGCCAGGTGTTTGGGTGGTAACCGTGTTCCGTTGGGATCCCAGCCTGGTTTTTTGGCGGTAACGGTGCTCCGTTGGGATCCCAGCCTGGTTTTTTGGCGGTAACGGTGCTCCCTTGGGACCCCAGCCTGTTTTTTTGGCGGTAATGATGCTCCTTTGGGACCCCAGCCTGGTTTTTTGGTGGTAACGGTGCTCCGTTGGGATCCCAGCCTGGTTTTTTGGCGGTAACGGTGCTCCCTTCGGACCCCAGCCTGTTTTTTTGGTGGTAAGGGTGCTCCCTTGGGATCCCGGCCTGGTGTTTTGGCGGTAAGGTGCTCTGTTGGGATCCCAGCCTGGTTTTTTGGCGGTAACGGTGCTCCGTTGGGATCCCGGCCAGGTTTTTTTGGCGGTAACGGTGCTCCGTTGGGATCCCAGCCTGGTTTTTGGGTGGTAACAGTGCTCGGTCGGGATCCCAGCCTGGTTTTTTGGCGATAACGGTGCTCCGTTGGGATCCCTGCCTGGTTTTTTGGCGGTACCGGTGCTCCGTTGGGATCCCAGCCTGTTTTTTTGGCGGTGACGGTGCTCCCTTGGAATCCCAGCCTGGTTTTTTGGCGGGAACGGTGCTCAGTTGGGATCCCAGCCTGGTTTTCTGGCGATAACGGTGCTCCGTTGGGATCCCAGCCTGGTTTTTTGGCGGTAACGGTGCCCCGTTGGGATCCCAGCCTGGTTTTGTGGCCATAACCGTGCTCCGTTGGAATCCCAGCCTGGTTTTTGGCGGTAACGGTGCTCCGTCGGGATCCCAGCCTGGTTTTTTGGCGATAACGGTGCTCCGTTGGGATCCCAGCCTGGTTTTTTGGCGGTACCGGTGCCCCGTTGGGATCCCAGCCTGTTTTTTTGGCTGTGGCGGTGCTCCCTTGGAATCCCAGCCTGGTTTTTTGGCGGGAACGGTGCTCAGTTGGGATCCCAGCCTGGTTTTCTGGCGATAACGGTGCTCCGTTGGGATCCCAGCCTGGTTTTTTGGCGGTAACGGTGCCCCGTTGGGATCCCAGCCTGGTTTTGTGGCCATAACCGTGCTCCGTTGGAATCCCAGCCTGGTTTTTGGCGGTAACGGTGCTCCGTCGGGATCCCAGCCTGGTTTTTTGGCGATAACGGTGCTCCGTTGGGATCCCAGCCTGGTTTTTGCATGGTAACGGTGCTCCGTTGGGACCCCAGCCTGGTTTTTGTCGGTTACGGTGCTCTGTTGGGATCCCAGCCTGGTTTTTTGGCGGTAACGGTGTTCCGTTGGGATCCCAGCCTGGTTTTTTGGCGGTAACGGTGCTCCATTGGGATCCCAGCCTGGTTTTTTGGCGGTAACGGTGCTCCCTTGGGACCCCAGCCTGTTCTTTTGGCGGTAACGGTGCTCCGTTGGGATCCCAGCCTGGTTTTTTGGTGGTAACGGTGCTCCGTTGGGACCCCAGCCTGGTTTTTTGGTGGTAACGGTGCTCCCTTGGGATCCCAGCCTGGTTGTGTGGTGGTAACGGTGCTCCGTTGGGATCCCAGCCTGCTTTTTGGTGGTAAGGTGCTCCGTTGGGATCCCAGCCTGGTTTTTTGGTGGTAACGGTGCTCCGTTGGGATCCCAGCCTGCTTTTTGGCGGTAAGGTGCTCCGTTGGGATCCCAGCCTGGTTTTTTGGCGATAACGGTGCTCCGTTGGGATCCCAGCCTGGTTTTTTGGCGGTAACGGTGCTCCTTTGGGATCCCAGCCTGGTTTTTTGGCGGTAACGGTGCTCCCTTGGGACCCCAGCCTGTTTTTTGGCAGTACTGATGCTCCCTTGGGACCCTAGCCTGGTTTTTTGGCGGTAACGGTGCTCCGTTGGGATCCCAGCCTGGTTTTTTGGCGGCAACGGTGCTCCCTTCGGACCCCAGCCTGTTTTTTTGGTGGTAAAGGTGCTCCCTTGGTATCCCAGCCTGGTTTTTTGGCGGTAACGGTGCTCCCTTCGGACCCCAGCCTGTTTTTTTCGTGGTGAGGGTGCTCCCTTGGGATCCCGGCCTGGTGTTTTGGCTGTAAGGTGCTCTGTTGGGATCCCAGCCTGGTTTTTTGGTGGTAACAGTGCTCGGTCGGGATCCCAGCCTGGTTTTTTGGCGATAACGGTGCTCCGTTGGGATCCCGGCCCGGTTTTTTGGTGGTAACGATGCTCCGTTGGAATCCCGGCCTGGTTTTGTGGCGATAACGGTGCTCCCTTGGGACCCCAGCCGGGTTTATTGGCGGCACCGGTGCTCCATTGGGATCACGGCCTGGTTTTTTGGCGATAACGGTGCTCCGTTGGGATCCCAGCCTGGTTTTATGGTGATAACGATGCTCCGTTGGGATCCCAGCCTGGTTTTTTTGCGGTAACGGTGCTCCGTTGGGATCCCAGCCTGTTTTTTTGGCGATAACGGTGCTCAGTTGGCATCCCAGCCTGGTTTTTTGGCAGTAACGGTGGTCCGTCGGGATCCCAGCCTGATTTGTTGGTGGCAACGGTGCTCCGTTGGGATCCCAGCCTGGTTTTTATGGTGATAATGGTGCTCCCTTGGAATCCCAGCCTGTTTTTTATGATGATAATGGTGCTCCCTTGGAATCCCAGCATGGTTTTTTGGCGGTAACGGTGCAGCCTGTTTTTTTGGCGGTAATGGTGCTCCCTTTGTATCCCAGCCTGGTTTTTTGGCGGTCATGGTGCTCCCTTGGGATCCCAGCCTGGTTTTTATGGTGATAATGGTGCTCGCTTGGAATCCCAGCCTGTTTTTTATGATGATAATGGTGCTCCCTTGGAATCCCAGCATGGTTTTTTGGCGGTAACGGTGCAGCCTGTTTTTTTGGCGGTAATGGTGCTCCCTTTGTATCCCAGCCTGGTTTTTTGGCGGTCATGGTGCTCCCTTGGGATCCCAGCCTGGTTTTTTTACGGTAACGGTGCTCTGTTCGGATCCCAGCCTGGTTTTTTGGTGATAACGGTGCTCCCTTGGGACCCCAGCCTGGTTTTTTGGTGGTAACGATGCTCCGTTCGGGATCCCAGCCTGGTTTTTTGGCGGCAACAGTGCTCCATGGGGATCACAGCCTGGTTTTTTGGTGGTCACTTTGCTCCCTTGGGATCCCAACCTATTTTTTTGGCGGTAAGGTGCTCTGTTGGGATCCCAGCCTGGTTTTTTGGTGGTAACGGTGCTCCGTTGGAATCCCAGCCTGGTTTTTTGGTGGTAACGGTGCTCCGTTGGGATCCCAGCCTGTTTTTTTGGCGATAACGGTGCTCCCTTGGGACCCCAGCCGGGTTTTTTGGCGGCAACGGTGCTCCATTCGGGTCACAGCCTGGTTTTTTGGCGGTCACTTTGCTCCCTTGGGATCCCAGCCTGATGTTTTGGCGGTCACGGTGCTCCCTTGGGACCCCAGCCTGTTTTTTTGGCAGTAACGGTGCTCCGTTGGGATCCCAGCCTGGTTTTTTGGCGATAACGGTGCTCCGTTGGGATCGCGGCCTGGTTTTTTGGTGGTAACAATGCTCCGTTGGGATCCCGGCCTGGTTTTGCGGCGGTAACGGTGCTCTGCTGGGATCCCGGCCAGGTTTTTTGGCGGTAACGGTGCTCCGATGGGATCCCGGCCAGGTTTTTTTGGTGGTAACGGTGCTCCGATGGGATCCCGGCCTTGCTTTTCTGGTGGGAACGGTGCTCCCTAGGGAACCCAGCCTGGTTTTTTGGCGGTAATGGTGCGCCGTTGGGATCCCAGCCTGGTTTTGTGGCGGTCACGGTGCTCCCTTGGGATCCCAGCCTGGTTTTTTGGCGGTCACGGTGCTCCCTAGGGATCCCAGCCTGGTTTTTTGGTGGTCACGGTGCACCCTTGGGATCCCAACCTGGTTTTTTGGCGGTCATGGTGCTCCCTTGGGATCCCAGCCTGGTTTTTTGGTGGTCACGGTGCACCCTTGGGATCCCAACCTGGTTTTTTGGCGGTCATGGTGCTCCCTTGGGATCCCAACCTGGTTTTTTGGTGGTCATGGTGCTCCGTTGGGATCCCAGCCTGGTTTTCTGGCGATAACGGCGCTCCGTTGGGATCCCAGCCTGGTTTATTGGCGGTACCGGTGCTCCGTTGGGATCCCAGCCTGGTTTTTTGGCGATAACCGTGCTCCGTTGGGATCCCAGCCTGGTTTTCTGGTGGTAACGGTGCTCCGTTGGGATCCCAGCCTGGTTTTTTGGCGATAACCGTGCTCCATTGGGATCCCAGCCTGGTTTTCTGGTGGTAACGGTGCTCCGTTGGGATCCCAGCCTGGTTTTTTTGGTGGTAACGGTGCTCCGTTGGGATCCCAGCCTGGTTTTTTGGCGATAACGGTGCTCCCTTGGGACCCCAGCCGGGTTTTTTGGTGGCAACGGTGCTCCATTGGGATCACAGCCTGCTTTTTGGTGGTAACGGTGCTCCGTCGGGATCCCAGCCTGCTTTTTGGTGGTAATGGTGCTCCGTCGGGATCCCAGCCTGCTTTTTGGGCGGTAACGGTGCCCCGTTGGGATTCCAGCCTGCTTTTTGGCGGTAATGGTGCTCCGTCGGGATCCCAGCCTGCTTTTTGGCGGTAACGGTGCTCCGTTGGGATCCCAGCCTGCTTTTTCGGCGGTAACGGTGCTCCGTCGGGAGCCCAGCCTGGTTTTTTAGCGGTAACGGTGCCCGGTTGGGATTCCAGCCTGCTTTTTGGCGGTAACGGTGCTCCGCCAGGATCCCAGCCTGCTTTTTCGGCGGTAACGGTGCTCCTTTGGGATCCCAGACTGGTTTTTTGGTGCTAACGGTGCTCCGTTGGGATCCCAGCCTGCTCTTTGGTGGTAACGGTGCTCCTTCGGGATCCCAGCCTGGTTTTTTGGCGGTCACGGTGCTCCCTTGGGATCCCAGCCTGTTTTTATGGCGGTCACGGTGCACCCTTGGGATCCCAGCCTGGTTTTTTGGCGATAACGGCGCTCCGTTGGGATCCCAGCCTGGTTTTCTGGCGGTACCGTTGCTCCGTTGGGATCCCAGCCTGGTTTTTTGGCGATAACCCTGCTCCGTTGGGATCCCAGCCTGGTTTTTTGGTGGTAACGGTGCTCCGTTGGGATCCCAGCCTGGTTTTTTGGTGGTAACGGTGCTCCGTTGGGATCCCAGCCTGGTTTTTTTGGTGATAACCGTGCTCCGTTGGGATCCCAGCCTGGTTTTTTGGTGGTAACGGTGCTCCGTTGGGATCCCAGCCTGGTTTTTTGGCGATAACGGTGCCCCTTGGGACCCCAGCCGGGTTTTTTGGCGGCAACGGTGCTCCATTGGGATCACAGCCTGGTTTTTTGGCGGTCACTTTGCTCCTTTGGGATCCGAGCCAGATTTTCTGGCGGTCACGGTGCTCCCTTGGGACCCCAGCCTGTTTTTTTGGCGGGAAGGTGCTCTGTTGGGATCCCAGCCTGGTTTTCTGGCGGTAACGGTGCTCCTTTGGGATCCCAGCCTGGTTTTTTGGCGGTAACGGTGCTCCGTCGGGATCCCAGCCTGGTTTTGTGGCGATAACGGTGCCCCGTTGGGATTCCAGCCTGATTTTTGGTGGTAACGGTGCTCTGTCGGGATCCCAGCCTGCTTTTTCGGCGGTAAGGGTGCTCTGTCGGGATCCCAGCCTGCTTTTTCGGCGGTAACGGTGCTCCCCTGGGATCCCAGCCTGTTTTTTTGGTGATAACGGTGCTCCGTTGGGATCCCAGCCTGCTTTTTCGGTGGTAACGGTGCTCCCTTGGGATCCCAGCCTGGTTTATTGGTGATAACGGTGCTCCGTTGGGATCCCAGCCTGGTTTTTTGGTGGTCACGGTGCTCCCTTGGGATCCCAACCTGTTTTTTTGGCGGTCACGGTGCACCCTTGAGATCCCAGCCTGGTTTTTTGGCGATAACGGTGCTCCGTTGGGATCCCAGCCTGGTTTTTTGGCGGTACCGGTGCTCTGTTGGATCCCAGCCTGGTTTTTTGGCGATAACCTTGCTCTGTTGGGAACCCAGCCTGGTTTTATGGCAGTAATGGTGCTCCCTTAGAATCCCAGCCTGGTTTTTTGGCGGGAAAGGTGCTCCTCCGGGATCCCAGCCTGGTTTTTTGGCGATAACGGTGCTCCGTTGGGATCCCAGCCTGGTTTTTTGGCGATAACCGTGCTCCATTGGGATCCCAGCCTGGTTTTTGGCGGTAACGGTGCTCCGTCGGGATCCCAGCCTGGTTTTTTGGCGATACCAGTGCTCCGTTGGGATCCCAGCCTGGTTTTTGCATGGTAACGGTGCTCTGTTGGGATCCCAGCCAGGTGTTTGGGTGGTAACCGTGTTCCGTTGGGATCCCAGCCTGGTTTTTTGGCGGTAACGGTGCTCCGTTGGGATCCCAGCCTGGTTTTTTGGCGGTAACGGTGCTCCCTTGGGACCCCAGCCTGTTTTTTTTGGCGGTAATGATGCTCCTTTGGGACACCAGCCTGGTTTTTTGGCGGTAACGGTGCTCCGTTGGGATCCCAGCCTGGTTTTTTGGCGGTAACGGTGCTCCCTTCGGACCCCAGCCTGTTTTTTTGGTGGTAAGGGTGCTCCCTTGGGATCCCAGCCTGGTTTTTTGGCGGTAACGGTGCTCCGTTGGGATCCCGGCCAGGTTTTTTTGGCGGTAACGGTGCTCCGTTGGGATCCCAGCCTGGTTTTTGGGTGGTAACAGTGCTCGGTCGGGATCCCAGCCTGGTTTTTTGGCGATAACGGTGCTCCGTTGGGATCCCGGCCTGGTTTTTTGGCGGTACCGGTGCTCCGTTGGGATCCCAGCCTGTTTTTTTGGCGGTGACGGTGCTCCCTTGGAATCCCAGCCTGGTTTTTTGGCGGGAACGGTGCTCAGTTGGGATCCCAGCCTGGTTTTCTGGCGATAACGGTGCTCCGTTGGGATCCCAGCCTGGTTTTTTGGCGGTAACGGTGCCCCGTTGGGATCCCAGCCTGGTTTTGTGCCCATAACCGTGCTCCGTTGGAATCCCAGCCTGGTTTTTGGCGGTAACGGTGCTCCGTCGGGATCCCAGCCTGGTTTTTTGGCGATAACGGTGCTCCGTTGGGATCCCAGCCTGGTTTTTTGGCGGTACCGGTGCCCCGTTGGGATCCCAGCCTGTTTTTTTGGCGGTGGCGGTGCTCCCTTGGAATCCCAGCCTGGTTTTTTGGCGGGAACGGTGCTCAGTTGGGATCCCAGCCTGGTTTTCTGGCGATAACGGTGCTCCGTTGGGATCCCGGCCTTGCTTTTCTGGTGGGAACGGTGCTCCCTAGGGAACCCAGCCTGGTTTTTTGGCGGTAATGGTGCGCCGTTGGGATCCCAGCCTGGTTTTGTGGCGGTCACGGTGCTCCCTTGGGATCCCAGCCTGGTTTTTTGGCGGTCACGGTGCTCCCTAGGGATCCCAGCCTGGTTTTCTGGTGGTCACGGTGCACCCTTGGGATCCCAACCTGGTTTTTTTGGCGGTCATGGTGCTCCCTTGGGATCCCAGCCTGGTTTTTTGGTGGTCACGGTGCACCCTTGGGATCCCAACCTGTTTTTTTGGCGGTCATGGTGCTCCCTTGGGATCCCAGCCTGGTTTTTTGGTGGTCATGGTGCTCCGTTGGGATCCCAGCCTGGTTTTCTGGCGATAACGGCGCTCCGTTGGGATCCCAGCCTGGTTTTTTGGCGGTACCGGTGCTCCGTTGGGATCCCAGCCTGGTTTTTTGGCGATAACCGTGCTCCGTTGGGATCCCAGCCTGGTTTTCTGGTGGTAACGGTGCTCCGTTGGGATCCCAGCCTGGTTTTTTGGCGATAACCGTGCTCCGTTGGGATCCCAGCCTGGTTTTCTGGTGGTAACGGTGCTCCGTTGGGATCCCAGCCTGGTTTTTTTGGTGGTAACGGTGCTCCGTTGGGATCCCAGCCTGGTTTTTTGGCGATAACGGTGCTCCCTTGGGACCCCAGCCGGGTTTTTTGGTGGCAACGGTGCTCCATTGGGATCAGAGCCTGCTTTTTGGTGGTAACGGTGCTCCGTCGGGATCCCAGCCTGCTTTTTGGTGGTAATGGTGCTCCGTCGGGATCCCAGCCTGCTTTTTGGGCGGTAACGGTGCCCCGTTGGGATTCCAGCCTGCTTTTTGGCGGTAATGGTGCTCCGTCGGGATCCCAGCCTGCTTTTTGGCGGTAACGGTGCTCCGTTGGGAACCCAGCCTGCTTTTTCGGCGGTAACGGTGCTCCGTCGGGAGCCCAGCCTGGTTTTTTAGCGGTAACGGTGCCCGGTTGGAATTCCAGCCTGCTTTTTGGCGGTAACGGTGCTCCGCCAGGATCCCAGCCTGCTTTTTCGGCGGTAACGGTGCTCCTTTGGGATCCCAGACTGGTTTTTTGGTGCTAACGGTGCTCCGTTGGGATCCCAGCCTGCTCTTTGGTGGTAACGGTGCTCCTTCGGGATCCCAGCCTGGTTTTTTGGCGGTCACGGTGCTCCCTTGGGATCCCAGCCTGTTTTTATGGCGGTCACGGTGCACCCTTGGGATCCCAGCCTGGTTTTTTGGCGATAACGGCGCTCCGTTGGGATCCCAGCCTGGTTTTCTGGCGGTACCGTTGCTCCGTTGGGATCCCAGCCTGGTTTTTTGGCGATAACCCTGCTCCGTTGGGATCCCAGCCTGGTTTTTTGGTGGTAACGGTGCTCCGTTGGGATCCCAGCCTGGTTTTTTGGTGGTAACGGTGCTCCGTTGGGATCCCAGCCTGGTTTTTTTGGCGATAACCGTGCTCCGTTGGGATCCCAGCCTGGTTTTTTGGTGGTAACGGTGCTCCGTTGGGATCCCAGCCGGGTTTTTTGGCGATAACGGTGCCCCTTGGGACCCCAGCCGGGTTTTTTGGCGGCAACGGTGCTCCATTGGGATCACAGCCTGGTTTTTTGGCGGTCACTTTGCTCCTTTGGGATCCGAGCCTGATTTTCTGGCGGTCACGGTGCTCCCTTGGGACCCCAGCCTGTTTTTTTGGCGGGAAGGTGTTCTGTTGGGATCCCAGCCTGGTTTTCTGGCGGTAACGGTGCTCCGTCGGGATCCCAGCCTGGTTTTGTGGCGATAACGGTGCCCCGTTGGGATTCCAGCCTGATTTTTGGTGGTAACGGTGCTCTGTCGGGATCCCAGCCTGCTTTTTCGGCGGTAACGGTGCTCTGTCGGGATCCCAGCCTGCTTTTTCGGCGGTAACGGTGCTCCCCTGGGATCCCAGCCTGGTTTTTTGGTGATAACGGTGCTCCGTTGGGATCCCAGCCTGCTTTTTCGGTGGTAACGGTGCTCCCTTGGGATCCCAGCCTGGTTTATTGGTGATAACGGTGCTCCGTTGGGATCCCAGCCTGGTTTTTTGGTGGTCACGGTGCTCCCTTGGGATCCCAACCTGTTTTTTTGGCGGTCACGGTGCACCCTTGAGATCCCAGCCTGGTTTTTTGGCGATAACGGTGCTCCGTTGGGATCCCAGCCTGGTTTTTTGGCGGTACCGGTGCTCTGTTGGATCCCAGCCTGGTTTTTTGGCGATAACCTTGCTCTGTTGGGAACCCAGCCTGGTTTTATGGCAGTAATGGTGCTCCCTTAGAATCCCAGCCTGGTTTTTTGGCGGGAAAGGTGCTCCTCCGGGATCCCAGCCTGGTTTTTTGGCGATAACGGTGCTCCGTTGGGATCCCAGCCTGGTTTTTTGGCGATAACCGTGCTCCATTGGGATCCCAGCCTGGTTTTTGGCGGTAACGGTGCTCCGTCGGGATCCCAGCCTGGTTTTTTGGCGATACCAGTGCTCCGTTGGGATCCCAGCCTGGTTTTTGCATGGTAACGGTGCTCCGTTGGGACCCCAGCCTGGTTTTTGGGGGTTACGGTGCTCTGTTGGGATCCCAGCCAGGTGTTTGGGTGGTAACCGTGTTCCGTTGGGATCCCAGCCTGGTTTTTTGGCGGTAACGGTGCTCCGTTGGGATCCCAGCCTGGTTTTTTGGCGGTAACGGTGCTCCCTTGGGACCCCAGCCTGTTTTTTTGGCGGTAATGATGCTCCTTTGGGACCCCAGCCTGGTTTTTTGGCGGTAACGGTGCTCCGTTGGGATCCCAGCCTGGTTTTTTGGCGGTAACGGTGCTCCCTTCGGACCCCAGCCTGTTTTTTTGGTGGTAAGGGTGCTCCCTTGGGATCCCGGCCTGGTGTTTTGGCGGTAAGGTGCTCTGTTGGGATCCCAGCCTGGTTTTTTGGCGGTAACGGTGCTCCGTTGGGATCCCGGCCAGGTTTTTTTGGCGGTAACGGTGCTCCGTTGGGATCCCAGCCTGGTTTTTGGGTGGTAACAGTGCTCGGTCGGGATCCCAGCCTGGTTTTTTGGCGATAACGGTGCTCCTTTGGGATCCCGGCCTGGTTTTTTGGCGGTACCGGTGCTCCGTTGGGATCCCAGCCTGTTTTTTTGGCGGGAACGGTGCTCAGTTGGGATCCCAGCCTGGTTTTCTGGCGATAACGGTGCTCCGTTGGGATCCCAGCCTGGTTTTTTGGCGGTAACGGTGCCCCGTTGGGATCCCAGCCTGGTTTTGTGGCCATAACCGTGCTCCGTTGGAATCCCAGCCTGGTTTTTGGCGGTAACGGTGCTCCGTCGGGATCCCAGCCTGGTTTTTTGGCGATAACGGTGCTCCGTTGGGATCCCAGCCTGGTTTTTTGGCGGTACCGGTGCCCCGTTGGGATCCCAGCCTGTTTTTTTGGCGGTGGCGGTGCTCCCTTGGAATCCCAGCCTGGTTTTTTGGCGGGAACGGTGCTCAGTTGGGATCCCAGCCTGGTTTTCTGGCGATAACGGTGCTCCGTTGGGATCCCAGCCTGGTTTTTTGGCGGTAACGGTGCCCCGTTGGGATCCCAGCCTGGTTTTGTGGCCATAACCGTGCTCCGTTGGAATCCCAGCCTGGTTTTTGGCGGTAACGGTGCTCCGTCGGGATCCCAGCCTGGTTTTTTGGCGATAACGGTGCTCCGTTGGGATCCCAGCCTGGTTTTTGCATGGTAACGGTGCTCCGTTGGGACCCCAGCCTGGTTTTTGTCGGTTACGGTGCTCTGTTGGGATCCCAGCCTGGTTTTTGGGCGGTAACGGTGTTCCGTTGGGATCCCAGCCTGGTTTTTTGGCGGTAACGGTGCTCCATTGGGATCCCAGCCTGGTTTTTTGGCGGTAACGGTGCTCCCTTGGGACCCCAGCCTGTTCTTTTGGCGGTAACGGTGCTCCGTTGGGATCCCAGCCTGGTTTTTTGGTGGTAACGGTGCTCCGTTGGGACCCCAGCCTGGTTTTTTGGTGGTAACGGTGCTCCCTTGGGATCCCAGCCTGGTTGTGTGGTGGTAACGGTGCTCCGTTGGGATCCCAGCCTGCTTTTTGGTGGTAAGGTGCTCCGTTGGGATCCCAGCCTGGTTTTTTGGTGGTAACGGTGCTCCGTTGGGATCCCAGCCTGCTTTTTGGCGGTAAGGTGCTCCGTTGGGATCCCAGCCTGGTTTTTTGGCGATAACGGTGCTCCGTTGGGATCCCAGCCTGGTTTTTTGGCGGTAACGGTGCTCCTTTGGGATCCCAGCCTGGTTTTTTGGCGGTAACGGTGCTCCCTTGGGACCCCAGCCTGTTTTTTGGCAGTAATGATGCTCCCTTGGGACCCTAGCCTGGTTTTTTGGCGGTAACGGTGCTCCGTTGGGATCCCAGCCTGGTTTTTTGGCGGTAACGGTGCTCCCTTCGGACCCCAGCCTGTTTTTTTGGTGGTAAAGGTGCTCCCTTGGTATCCCAGCCTGGTTTTTTGGCGGTAACGGTGCTCCCTTCGGACCCCAGCCTGTTTTTTTCGTGGTGAGGGTGCTCCCTTGGGATCCCGGCCTGGTGTTTTGGCTGTAAGGTGCTCTGTTGGGATCCCAGCCTGGTTTTTTGGTGGTAACAGTGCTCGGTCGGGATCCCAGCCTGGTTTTTTGGCGATAACGGTGCTCCGTTGGGATCCCGGCCCGGTTTTTTGGTGGTAACCGTGTTCCGTTGGGATCCCAGCCTGGTTTTTTGGCGGTAACGGTGCTCCGTTGGGATCCCAGCCTGGTTTTTTGGCGGTAACGGTGCTCCCTTGGGACCCCAGCCTGTTTTTTTGGCGGTAATGATGCTCCTTTGGGACCCCAGCCTGGTTTTTTGGCGGTAACGGTGCTCCGTTGGGATCCCAGCCTGGTTTTTTGGCGGTAACGGTGCTCCCTTCGGACCCCAGCCTGTTTTTTTGGTGGTAAGGGTGCTCCCTTGGGATCCCGGCCTGGTGTTTTGGCGGTAAGGTGCTCTGTTGGGATCCCAGCCTGGTTTTTTGGCGGTAACGGTGCTCCGTTGGGATCCCGGCCAGGTTTTTTTGGCGGTAACGGTGCTCCGTTGGGATCCCAGCCTGGTTTTTGGGTGGTAACAGTGCTCGGTCGGGATCCCAGCCTGGTTTTTTGGCGATAACGGTGCTCCGTTGGGATCCCGGCCTGGTTTTTTGGCGGTACCGGTGCTCCGTTGGGATCCCAGCCTGTTTTTTTGGCGGGAACGGTGCTCAGTTGGGATCCCAGCCTGGTTTTCTGGCGATAACGGTGCTCCGTTGGGATCCCAGCCTGGTTTTTTGGCGGTAACGGTGCCCCGTTGGGATCCCAGCCTGGTTTTGTGGCCATAACCGTGCTCCGTTGGAATCCCAGCCTGGTTTTTGGCGGTAACGGTGCTCCGTCGGGATCCCAGCCTGGTTTTTTGGCGATAACGGTGCTCCGTTGGGATCCCAGCCTGGTTTTTTGGCGGTACCGGTGCCCCGTTGGGATCCCAGCCTGTTTTTTTGGCGGTGGCGGTGCTCCCTTGGAATCCCAGCCTGGTTTTTTGGCGGGAACGGTGCTCAGTTGGGATCCCAGCCTGGTTTTCTGGCGATAACGGTGCTCCGTTGGGATCCCAGCCTGGTTTTTTGGCGGTAACGGTGCCCCGTTGGGATCCCAGCCTGGTTTTGTGGCCATAACCGTGCTCCGTTGGAATCCCAGCCTGGTTTTTGGTGGTAACGGTGCTCCGTCGGGATCCCAGCCTGGTTTTTTGGCGATAACGGTGCTCCGTTGGGATCCCAGCCTGGTTTTTGCATGGTAACGGTGCTCCGTTGGGACCCCAGCCTGGTTTTTGTCGGTTACGGTGCTCTGTTGGGATCCCAGCCTGGTTTTTGGGCGGTAACGGTGTTCCGTTGGGATCCCAGCCTGGTTTTTTGGCGGTAACGGTGCTCCATTGGGATCCCAGCCTGGTTTTTTGGCGGTAACGGTGCTCCCTTGGGACCCCAGCCTGTTCTTTTGGCGGTAACGGTGCTCCGTTGGGATCCCAGCCTGGTTTTTTGGTGGTAACGGTGCTCCGTTGGGACCCCAGCCTGGTTTTTTGGTGGTAACGGTGCTCCCTTGGGATCCCAGCCTGGTTGTGTGGTGGTAACGGTGCTCCGTTGGGATCCCAGCCTGCTTTTTGGTGGTAAGGTGCTCCGTTGGGATCCCAGCCTGGTTTTTTGGTGGTAACGGTGCTCCGTTGGGATCCCAGCCTGCTTTTTGGCGGTAAGGTGCTCCGTTGGGATCCCAGCCTGGTTTTTTGGCGATAACGGTGCTCCGTTGGGATCCCAGCCTGGTTTTTTGGCGGTAACGGTGCTCCTTTGGGATCCCAGCCTGGTTTTTTGGCGGTAACGGTGCTCCCTTGGGACCCCAGCCTGTTTTTTGGCAGTAATGATGCTCCCTTGGGACCCTAGCCTGGTTTTTTGGCGGTAACGGTGCTCCGTTGGGATCCCAGCCTGGTTTTTTGGCGGTAACGGTGCTCCCTTCGGACCCCAGCCTGTTTTTTTGGTGGTAAAGGTGCTCCCTTGGTATCCCAGCCTGGTTTTTTGGCGGTAACGGTGCTCCCTTCGGACCCCAGCCTGTTTTTTTCGTGGTGAGGGTGCTCCCTTGGGATCCCGGCCTGGTGTTTTGGCTGTAAGGTGCTCTGTTGGGATCCCAGCCTGGTTTTTTGGTGGTAACAGTGCTCGGTCGGGATCCCAGCCTGGTTTTTTGGCGATAACGGTGCTCCGTTGGGATCCCGGCCCGGTTTTTTGGTGGTAACGATGCTCCGTTGGAATCCCGGCCTGGTTTTGTGGCGATAACGGTGCTCCCTTGGGACCCCAGCCGGGTTTTTTGGCGGCACCGGTGCTCCATTGGGATCACGGCCTGGTTTTTTGGCGATAACCGTGCTCCCTTGGGATCCCAGCCTGATTTTTTGGCGGTCATGGTGCTCCCTTGGAATCCCAGCCTGTTTTTTTGGCGGGAACGGTGCTCAGTTGGGATCCCAGCCTGGTTTTGGGGTGGTAACAGTGCTCGGTCGGGATCCCAGCCTGGTTTTTTGGCGATAACGGTGCTCCGTTCGGATCCCGGCCTGATTTTTTGGTGGTAACAATGCTCCGTTGGGATCCCAGCCTGGTTTTGTGGCGGTAACAATGCTCCGTTGGGATCCCAACCTGGTTTTGTGGCGGTAACGGTGCTCCGTTGGGATCCCAGCCTGGTTTTTTGGCGGTAATGGTGCGCCGTTGGGATCCCAGCCTGGTTTTTTGGTGGTCACGGTGCACCCTTGGGATCCCAGCCTGGTTTTTTGGCGGTCATGGTGCTCCCTTGGCAGTAGCGGGCTGGGTCTTAAACCCGGCCCGGGCATCCTTCACCTTGGTCGGTCCGTTGTTCATTAATATGTTGCTTATCTGAGAAAATAGACAAAATGCTTGAAAAAAAAAAAGTAAATAAAATCCACAAAAAATTAAATTTATTTTCAGTAACACAAGCACATGTCATCTCTAAGAGAGTAGGTGCCTGCACAGTTTGCTGCTTCTGGCAGCCACACCATCAATGATATCCTCAGTTTCAAGTTTGGCCAGGATCCCTTTTTCCACAGACATCAACATGAACGCCTCAAGATGTTCTTGTGTCATTGTACTTCACAGACGGCTTTTGATTCTCTTCAAAGCAGAGAAAAACCGTTCACATGCCACTTGTGACACAGGCAGCGTTAGCAGCAGCTTGTAGGCAAGCCCAATGCTCTTGTAGACATCAGTGAAGAGGTTCAACTTGAGGAGCACCTTGTATCAGCAGAGAGGACAGGCTTTACATGACTTACATGTACTTGGCAGAGTCTTCCTGTCCTGTTCAGACTCGCTGTCCTCCTGCACTGTATAAGCATCTGCTACTGATTGTTTCAGTGTTGACTATTGTTCTCCAAGGCTTCGCAGTTCTTTTCGTAGTTGTTCCGCAGTGACACCATCATCAAATCTCAGCAAATGTTTATGCAGCTCTTCCATAGCTCCCGATGGCACTTGATCAAAGTTCCTTGGGTGAAGAAGTGAGAGATCAGCATACAGTGTTGATGTTGCTGATCTGTCAAACCGCTGCTCAATGCTGCTCACAATAGTGTCCACTATTCAGTTGTACCAATTTACACAATAGTGTCCAATTTAGCATCGTAAGTCAGTTCGCGACATTGTTATCAATACTAGATCAGTAGTCAGTAGACCTATCTAAACTTACTAGGCCTATCGGCTCAAAATCCTTTTAACTGTTGACTTGGTAGTTTTTACAATGAAGGAAACACGTATCGGGAGTACATTACGGTTTGAAAATTACAGATTTTGTACGGTACCTCTTCTTCAGCTGAGAACTTCAGGATCGACGACATTGCTGATAAAAGTTCCTTTTCTTTCTTTGAAGTTCTTGGCAAACATTTTTATATTGTCACTGCTGCCAACGCGACGCCATGGCATTATTCATTACATTCATTCATTCATTTAATGATCATTAAACATTATTCTTATACTCATTAAACGTTCATTAAACATTAAACGTTCATTAAACGATTACGAAAATAAAAACGAAAAACATTACGAAATTACGTTCACACCGTCACATCAAACACTACCGTGAACACAAAAGTCACAAACATCGTCACAAAGGTTACGTTACGTAATTCAAACCGTGAACACATCGAATATTGGATGGGCCATTGCCCAAACGATTTGTTTTCTCTGGTACGTGTTACTGGGCGGGTACCGTTTCAGATAAACCGGTAAAATGCCTCCCAAACGGAAAGCCTCATCAACTAAAACGTCCAAGGAAGCTGTTGCAAGAAAGAAGGCTATGCTAGACGAGGACTATCAGAAGCAGGAACAAGGACGTAACACAGCTGCACACCAGTCTCGGAGGCAGTCCGAGGAATACAGATCTGGTGAACAAGGACGTAACACAGCTGCACACCAGTCTCGGAGGCAGTCCGAGGAATACAGATCTGGTGAACAAGATCGTAACACAGCTGCACACCAGTCTCGGAGGCAGTCCGAGGAATACAGATCTGGTGAACAAGATCGTAACACAGCTGCACACCAGTCTCGGAGGCAGTCCGAGGAATACAGATCTGGTGAACAAGGACGTGACACAGCTGCACACCAGTCTCGGAGGCAGTCCGAGGAATACAGATCTGGTGAACAAGATCGTAACACAGCTGCACACCAGTCTCGGAGGCAGTCCGAGGAATACAGATCTGGTGAACAAGGACGTAACACAGCTGCACAACAGTATGGAGGCAGTCCGAGGAATACAGATCTGGTGAACAAGGACGTGACACAGCTGTACACCAGTCTCGGAGGCAGTCCGAGGAATACAGATCTGGTGAACAAGGACGTGACACACACACAGCTGCACACCAGTCTCGGAGGTAGTCCGAGGAATACAGATCTGGTGAACAAGATCGTAACACAGCTGCACACCAGTCTCGGAGGCAGTCCGAAGAATACAGATCTGGTGAACAAGATCGTAACACAGCTGCACACCAGTCTCGGAGGCAGTCCGAGGAATACAGATCTGGTGAACAAGATCGTAACACAGCTGCACACCAGTCTCGGAGGCAGTCCGAGGAATAAAGATCTGGTGAACAAGGACGTAACACAGCTGCACACCAGTATGGAGGCAGTCCGAGGAATACAGATCTGGTGAACAAGGACGTGACACAGCTGTACACCAGTCTCGGAGACAGTCCGTGGAATACAGAGCTGGTGAACAAGGACGTGACGCAGCTGCACACCATTCTCGGAGCTGTCCGAGGAATACAGATCTGGTGAACAAGGACGTGACACAGCTGCACACCAGTCTCGGAGGCAGTCCGAGGAACACAGATCTGGTGAACAATGATGTGACACAGCTGCACACCAGTCTCGGAGGCAGTCCGAGGAATACAGATCTGGTGAACAAGGAAGTGACACAGCTGCACACCAGTATGGAGGCAGTCCGAGGAATACAGATCTGGTGAACAAGGACGTAACACAGCTGCACACCAGTATGGAGGCAGTCCGAGGAATACAGATCTGGCGAACAAGGACGTGACACAGCTGTACACCAGTCTCGGAGGCAGTCCGAGGAATGCAGATCTGGTGAACAAGGAAGTAACACAGCTGCACACCAGTCTCGGAGGCAGTCCCAGAAATACAGATATGGTGAACAAGGAAGTAACACAGCTGCACACCAGTCTCGGGGGCAGTCCGAGGAATACAGATCTGGTGAACAAGGACGTGACACAGCTGCACACCAGTCTCGGAGCAGTCCGAGGAATACAGATATGGTGAACAAGGAAGTAACACAGCTGCACACCAGTCTCTGAGGCAGTCCGAGGAATACAGATCTGGTGAACAAGATCGTAACACAGCTGCACACCAGCACAGTGATGTGGCTTTTATTGAAATTCTACAAATACTGTTTAGATTTTGATGATTTGCGTGTGATATGATTTAACGGATGTTTATATAAATAGTGTAAAATAAAAACCTTCAATTTCTGATATTTTGCCTTTTCATTGGGGCCTACCGTTGCTAGTAATTATAATGACCTTTTGACCTTTTTATATATTAGCGGGGAATCCCCGGGGATGGAGGCAAAAGTTTTCCGTGACAAAATTTTTTCAGCAGTTTTTTTATCCAGCCCAGCGGCCCATTTTTTACCCAGCGGTCCCAGCCCACCGGGCATTGCCCAAATGCCCGTATGGCCAGTCCGCCCATGCTTCCAACCTGTCCATACTGTCGTTCTTTTTCTGTACTTCTGCCATGAATTGGGCCATGAAGGCTCGCATGTACCCTGGCATCTCGGGCTCGGCTGCTGCGACCACGGGCGCGGCTGAATTTGGTGCCGCTACAACCACGTGCGTGAGGGCGCCATTTTGCGCACCTGATACCCCCTCAACCACCTCACCATTGCTCTCCTCCATTTCTTCCCTCTGGTCCCGGGTTACCCCTAACCCCTCTTCTAGTTCCCCCACCGGCATCCCGCCGCCTTGACTATCCATGGCACGATTTTAAATTTAAGATTTTATAAAACAAAAATTTCAGCCACTCGTAATTTGAGCGCGCTAAGCGCCTCAGGTCCGTATCCCACTCCTGGCACCAATTGTTACGGAATCCAGCGTCGGCCTATGGTTCCCCTTTGAGGGGGGATTAGTCCCCTCGATTATTGCTGACCGACGTGGTCCCTGAAGCTGCACCGCGCCCTCCGAAAAGGCCGGTGAGCAGCTTCGTTCGTGACTGCGGATTGGGATGTTAATTTGCCGAGCGGATGGCAGCCGTGTCCCGAACAGTTAACAAGACTAACCCGATCCTGAAACGTTGGTCAAATCGTGCCACAGATATTCAATGAGGGAAAAGACAAAGACGACACGGATGTGAGGAAGAGGAAGACGAAGACAAAAAGGTTTGAAATACGAATATAATTTATTACTATTTACAACCAAAAGAAACCAAGGAGAAGGAAGGATAATAAAATAATGCAGCAAGAGGGACGGACCAGAAGGACACAGTGAAAATTCTAGCTTATCTATTACAGTCTTAATTAATACCCAGGACAGAACAAACAAAAGGCAGACTCACACGAATGGGGAAATGAAGGCAGGAACGGATCGCTGGAGGTGGATGGCTTGGTGGGAGAGGAAGGTTCAGCGGGGATCGGTCGGGCTGGAAGTGGACAGCCGCCGTCAATATTCGAGCTGCGATCGCCAAACCACCGCGGTTCCAAACTGCGCGGCGAAGCTCCTCCTGTGCACCGTGCGCTCTTCCAAAGCTGCTCCTTAGAACTCAGAACTTTGACGCAACCACCTTTGACTCTGGTGGACTCTTCTGCTTAACTGGCGCAACTCTCCGTGGGGATCCCTTCCTCTCTCTCCGTCTCTGGCGCAACTCTTTCTTGGGACCTCTTAGTACTCAGAACCCAGAACTCATCACTCCTCTCAAAGGCTTCCGCGCGCGCTTATATAACGCGCTTTTAGATCAACCCGCACCACGCCCGTGATGGTACTTCCCCCAGCCCTGGTTGGCTGGTCAGGGCTCGCTGGCTCCACCCTTTTGATGACGATGGGCGGGCCACGCCCTGGATTCGGCGGCTCCTCCCCCTTCTTCTCTGAGCCCACCTCGTGGCTAATGGAGTCACGGTGAAAACCGCCCAGCAGCTGCGGCGAATGCAGTTGGCAATCGAGGCTTTGGGAATGGGGCTTTGGGAATAAAAGGGGATCTATCTATTTGAATTTGGTGCAATGGAGTGTCAATTAATGGAAGACAAAGCCTTAGCCTAATACACGGAATAAGGAAATAACTACCAACAAGCAGGGAATCTATGATTGGCTAAACGTGATTGTATATGACCTAACTATGGGACGCACTTTGACCTTTATACACAACTGGAGGACGGAGGGTGATATTTTACAATGTACTTATACCATAAAAAAAACACAATCCTCATATCCACAACAATATTATTTTGTGGCGGGCACAAGGGGCAATAATTCCACGCACCAGTGGGTGGCGCGAGCGCCCAGGCGGGGACCGATGGCACATGCCCCGCCCTTCGACCGATCGGCCACACCCGGGGACTAGGCGTGGCCTCAGCACATATATGCGGGCTCTAAGCTCGAGCCCGCTCAGTGCTGCAGTTCAAGCTTTCGAAATAAAGCCTCTTTTGGTTTTAACAAACGCGTTGTGGCCTACCTCTTTGGCAAGCAAGTTGTGTGCGCAGCACCACACTTCACTGGTGACCCTGATTGGTTCAGCCGTTGCTGACCACCGAACGTGCCATGGCCACCACCGCCGTCGCAGTAAAACTCCCAGAGTTTTGGGAAGCACAGGCCGACGTGTGGTTCGTGCAGGCCGAAGCGCAATTTCAGCTTCGAGGCATAACGGCGGACGAGACCCATTACTACCACGTGGCCGCCACCCTCGGGCCCGGCACTGCCGCCTGAGTCATGTCCATCCTGCGGCACCTGCCGGTCGACCACAAGTACGGGGCGCTCAAACGTCCCCTCATAGCCACATTCGGCCTCACTGAGATCGAACGGGCCGACCGCCTCCTGGACCTTCCCGAACTCGGCGACACATGACCATCTGTGCGGATGGATTTTATGCTGTCGCTGCTGGGTGACCAAGCCCCGGATTTCTTATTCCGGGTGCTTTTCCTACGCCAGCTACCTCTACAGGTTCGCCTCGCGCTGGCCAGTTCCAAAATAAGGGAACCCCGCGCCCTGGCCGTAGAGGCCGACAAGTTCTTCGCGGCTTGCGACACGCAGTCGAGTTACGGTGCTGCCGTCGTGGATCCCGGGGCAGAGGCTACAGCGTCCCTCGTGGCCGCTGCCGTGCCCCACCCACCACCACCGCCGCCGCCCCCGCCGCCGCAAGCCTGGTGCTATTTCCACGCCAGGTTCGGCCACAAGGCTAAGAAGTGTTGCCCGCCATGCTCGTTTGACAAGTCGGGAAACGACCGGGCCGGCGCTTATTAGCGGCCCTGAGCGTCGGCCATTCCGGCAGCCTCCTATTCATCACGGACACCTTGTCCGGGTGCCGTTTCCTCTGCGATACAGGAGCGCAGGTAAGCGTCATCCCCGCCTCCACGTCCGACAAGCGAACCGCGGGCCGGGGCCCCGCGTTGCTTGCCGCCAACGGTACACCCATCCGCACGTTCGGGAAGCACTGCCTCTCCCTGCGTTTCGGAGGGCAGCGCTTTCAATGGTCGTTCGTGACCGCCAGCGTGCCAATGGCATTGCTTGGTGTGGACTTCCTATGTGCGAATGGGTTGTTGGTCGACGTGAAGCGCAGATGGCTCGTCCAGGCCGAAACCTTTAGCTCACTCGCTTGTTCGCTGAGCAGCTCGTTGAGCGGCTCACTGAGCGGCTCACCAAGCGGCTTGCCAAGCGGCATGCTGGAAGGTTCCGTCCCGGCGAGTTTGGTTTGCACGCTTTCGGCAGCGGACGACTTTACCCGCCTCCTCACCAGTTTCCCGGCCCTCACGCGGCCCACCTTCTCAGCGGTGGACGTTAAACACGGGGTGGAGCACCACATCCCCATGGTCGGGCTGCCGGTCTATGCCCGGGCATGCTGGCTCGAGCCCACGAAGCTCGCCGTGGCGAAAGCGGAGTTCACCACGCTGGAGCAGCTGGGGATCGTACGGCGCTCCAACAGCGCTTGGGCTTCTCCGCTGCACATTGTGCCGAAGCCCGGCGGGGGATGGCGGCCGTGCGGGGACTGCCGCCGGCTCAATGATGCCACCACCCCCGACCGCTACCCGGTCCCACACATTCAGGACTTTTCCGCCCGGTTGGCCAACACGACCGTGTTTTCTAAGCTGGACCTCATCCGCGGCTACCATCAGGTCCCCGTCCAACCAGACGACATCCCGAAGACGGCCGTCATCACCCCTTTCAGCCTCTTCGAATTCCTAAGGATGCCCTTCGGGTTGAAGAATGCGGCCCAGGCGTTCCAGCGGCTTATGGATAGCGTCTTGCGCGACTTACCTTTCCTGTTTGTCTACCTGGACGACATCCTAGTCGCGAGCGCGTCCTGGGAGGAGCACCTGCTCCACCTCCGCACGCTTTTTGAATGCCTGGGCCAGCATGGCCTAATCATCAACCCTGCCAAGTGCCGTTTCGGCGTCGCCACCATCGACTTCTTGGGGCACCGCATCACCGAGCATGGGGCCGTCCCTTTAGCGGCAAAGGTGGAGGTGGTCAGAGATTTCCCGTGGCCCGCACGATCAAGGGGCTCCAGGAGTTCCTGGGCATGATAAACTTTTACCACCGCTTCGTGCCCTACATCGCCCGGCTCCTCCGCCCATTGCACGAGGCCCTTCGGGGCAAGCCGGGCAAAGGTGACATCGCATGGTCGGAGCCGATGGCCGCGGCGTTCGCGGGCGCAAAGCTGGCTCTGGCCGATGCCACCATGCTGGCGCACCCGGCGCCTGATGCACCGATATTCCTCACCACCGACGCGTCGGAATACGCGGTGGGCGCGGTGCACGAGCAATGGGTGCATGGTGCTTGGCAACCGCTGGCGTTTTTTAGCCGGCAGCTTCGCAAGCACGAACGCCGGTACAGCACCTTTGACCGCGAGCTGCTCGGGCTCCACCTGGCGGTCTGACACTTCCGCCACCTGCTGGAGGGCCGCCCGTTCACGGCCTTCGTTGACCACAAGCCCCTTGTGTTCGCGATGGCCAAGGTCGCCGAGCCATGGTCGGCACGGCAGCAGCGCCACCTCTCTGCAGTGTCTGAGTACACGATGGACATCCATCACGTGGCGGGTAAGGACAACCCGGTGGCGGATTGCCTTTCCCGGTCCGTCGTGCACCCGGTCCACCTCGGGGTCGCCTTTGCCTGGATGGCGGAGGACCTGACCGCCGACCCCGGCGTCCAGGCCTTGCGGACCGCCGTCACGGGCCTCCGCGTCACCAAGGTGCCATTCGACGCCGCGGGCACGGCCCTCCTATGCGACGTCTCCCTCGGCCGGCCTCGCCCCATCGTGCCCGCTGGCTGGCAGCGCCCAGTGTTCGACGCCATCCACGGCCTGTCCCACCCTGGTGCGAAGGCATCCCAGAAACTCGTCGGGGCGAAGTTCGTCTGGCATGGCCTCAGGAAGGACGTCCGTGACTGGGCCAGGACGTTCCTCGCATGCCAGCGCGCAAAGGTCCACCGCCACACCCAGGCACCGTTGGCCCCGTTTACGGTGCCCGAGCGGCGGTTCGACCACATGCACGTTGACTTGGTGGGACCTCTGCCCCCCTCACGAGGGTTCACCCACCTCCTCACCATGGTCGACCGCACCACGCGGTGGCCGGAGGCCGTCCCATTGGTGGCGACGTCTGCGGCTGAGGTGGTGCAAGCCTTTATCGCCACTTGGGTTGCCCGGTTCGGTGCCCCCTCGGACATCTCGTCCAACCGCGGCCCCCAGTTCACCTCGGAGCTCTGGGCCGCGGTGGCGCAAGGGCTCAGGGCGAAGCTACACCACACCACGGCCTACCACCCCCAGGCCAATGGCCTGTGCGAGCGCTTTCATCGCTCCATGAAGGCCGCGCTCCAGGCCAGCCTCCGCGACGGCGGCTGGGTCGACAGGCTCCCCTGGGTCCTGCTGGTCCTCAGGATGGTGCCCAAGGACGACCTGCGTGCGTCCTCGGTGGAGCTGGTCTTCGGGCAACCACTGCGGGTACCGGTGAATTTATCCCCGACTCCACGGCTCCTTGGTCCGCGGCGCAACAGCGCTCCGCCCTTCAGGAGACCGCGCAGAGGTTTGCCCCGGTGCCAACGGCACACCACGGTTGCCCGCCTTCCCACGTCGCTCCGGAGCTTTGCACGGCAAAGTACGTGTTCATCCGGCACGACGCCCACCGGGCACCGCGACGGCCCCCGTACGACGGGCCCTTCCGTGTGCTGGTGGTGCCCCGGATCGCATTTCCGTGGACCGCCTCAAGCCGGCCAACCTCGATCCGGACCACCCCCCGCCGGCAGCGCTGCCACCGCATCGAGGCCGCCCCCCGGCGGTCGGACCCCCGGCACCCCCGCCAGCAGCTCTGCCTCCGCGTCGAGGCCGCCCCCCGGCGGTCGGACCCCCGGCACCCCTCAGCCCTGCTGGCCCGCTGCCCCCCAGCCCTGCACCCATCGCCAGGGGGCGTTTCGGCCGGGTCATCCGGCTTCCCCGCAAACTCACCCTTCAGGTGCACGGGAATTCTGGGGGGGCGCGTGTGGCGGGCACAAAGGGCAATAATTCCGCGCACCAGTGGGTGGCGCGAGCGCCCAGGCGGGGACCGATGGCACATGCCCCGCCCTTCGACCGATCGGCCACGCCCGGGGAATAGGCGTGGCCTCGGCACATATATGCGGGCTCTAAGCTCGAGCCCGCTCAGTGCTGCATTTCGAGCTTTCGAAATAAAGACTCTTTTGGTTTTAACAAACGCGTTGTGGCCTACCTCTTTGGCAAGCAAGTTGTGTGTGCAGCACCACACTTCAATTTAATATTTAATTTAATGTATTTAATTATATTTAATTATTTAATATTTAATATTATTATTTATTATTAGAATATTTAATTTATTTAATCTTTAATATTTAATTAGAGGGAATTTAAAGAATTTAATATCTAATTATCAGCATATTTCCTACGAAAATTCCACCTTCCCACTTTATTTTATTCCATTCCGAATTGATTTTAATCCGTTCCAGGGTTGAAAAAGCATTATTACAGGGTTGATGAAATGCCATCGTTGGCTGCTTCCGGTTATAAAAACCGCAGCGGTCGATTTGAATGAAGCAGAGGAATCACATTACATCGGTTAATGACATTGTTTTGGGGAATCGTGGGGGAGCAGAGATGGCGGACAAATGGCTTCAAAAAATGAGCTTCCCTTCCTATCCAGTTAGTATGGAGATCAGTGCGAGCAACGGTACCCGCCCTTGGGCGGGGCTTCAATTGGGAGGCGCGATTTATTGTAACATCCGTAAAATATCACACGCCAATCATCAAAATCGAAACAGTATTTTTAGAATTTCAATAAAACAAACCACATCACTGTTCATATCGGTAAATTTTATTCCATCGTGTTTCAAATCGTGATTCGCGATATCAACTGTACGCTTTTCATTCGGAAAAAAAACTTGAATGATTTTGTACGGTACCTCTTCTTCAGCTTAGAACTTCAGGATAGACGACATTGCTGATAAAAGTTCCTTTTCTCTCTTTGAAGTTCTTGGCAAACATTTTTATATTGTCACTGCTGCCAACGCGACGCCATGTCATTATTCATTCATTCATCTAATGATCATTAAACATTACTATTATGCTCATTAAACGTTCATTAAACGATTACGAAAATAAAAACGAAAAACATTACGAAATTACGTTCACACCGTCATATCAAACACGACCGTGAACACAAAACTCACAAACATCGTCACAAACGTTACGTTCCGTAATTCAAACCGTGAACACATCGTGAACACATAACATTGTGAACACATCGTGAACACATCGTGAACGTGAACCGTGAAAACATCGTGAACACATAACATCGTGAACACATCGTGAACACATCGTGAACGTGAACCGTGAACACATAACATCGTGAACACATCGTGAACACATCGTGAACACATCGTGAACACATCGTGAACGTGAACCGTGGACACATATAATTGTATTGGAGAGCCCATTGCGCAAACGATTTGTTTTCTCTGGTACGTGTTACTGGGCGGGTACCGTTGCTAGTAATTATAATGAGGCGTCAGGGACGACCTTTTGAACTTTTGATATTTAGCGGGGAATCCCAGGGGATGGAGGCAAAAGTTTTCCGTGATAAAAAAATTTCAGCAGTTTTTTTATCCAGCCCAACAGCCCATTTTTTACCCAGCGGTCCCAGCCCACCGGGCATTGCCCAAATGCCCTATGGCCAGTCCGCCCATGGCAGACAGTGAGACCCAAAAGCTTGAGTGACAGAACTTCTTGAAGAGGATTTTTGAGAAAGTAGATGGGAGGGTTGTCCAGTCAGTCTTTTCGGAGAGACATAGTGAGAGTGTGAGATTTGTCAGGATTGAAAGAAATGTTCCACTTATTTGACCAGTGTGATTTTGTCCAGGTCTGAAATGACATGACAGGTTTTGTCCAGGTTTGACAATGACAGGTATGGTCCAACCTCCATGAAATATCCGAAGCCCTCGAGCACCTTCGTGACAGTAACACCGAGACGCAGGACACATGGTCGGATGTTGTTGAATTGTTGAATATCATGATCAGATGACCTACATTTTCACTGTATA
Organism: Myxine glutinosa; assembly: GCF_964187855.1. Classification (NCBI taxonomy): domain Eukaryota; kingdom Metazoa; phylum Chordata; class Myxini; order Myxiniformes; family Myxinidae; genus Myxine; species Myxine glutinosa. The sequence continues at coordinate 57,011,708 of NC_136263.1, read as the reverse complement.
CTTATTCTTTTGGAAGCCCGTTCTAACTGAGATGAATGACACGCAAAAAAATTATTTTTTTATGGGGCTCACAATTATAGCTCGGGCTCGATGCTTCCGCTGCCAAGTTGAGAACCCTTGTTTTATTTTTCCAACATGAGCAGGATAACATCATAGAGGAAGTGAAAATCAAGGCCGCTGATTTTTCTGAGCAAATGGGAATCTCTACCGAGCGACGGATAAGGAGGAGGAAAAGATTGCCAGGGGAAGACACCATGGACACAGGTGTCTCATTGCAGGATGAGATTAAACAGGAGCAATCTGAAATCTTGGATCAGCCACATGAGGAAACGACCCGACGCACACCACAGATAAGTGACAAGACCATTTAGTTTGGGTTTCTCACGTCACTCAGTTATCTGATGGACTCGCCTAACGACAGAGACATTGCCATGAAAATCCATCATCTCACAGAGACGTACGACAATATCATCGCCAGCGAGCTACAGACGGAGAGTCATCGTCTTCATCAACACATCAAATGGAGGAGGAAACCACTCGGAAGGCAACGGTGGACTGGATGGAAGGCATATGAAATCCTTCAATATGTTGTGAAGTAGGGATTCGAGGAATCTTTCCCAAACCTTCTCATCACACTGAAGACGTTTCTCACCAGATGTGTGAGTGTTGCAGCGTGTGAGGAGCTTCTCTAAACTGAAACTGATAAAGACCTACATCAGATCCACAATGAGCCACTCTAGGCTCAGTAATCTAGCCATTCTCTCCATTGAGCCTGAACTAGCCGAGCCAATTGACTTCGAAGCTGTGATAGACGAGTTTGCCTCACTGAAGGCCAGGAAGAGGTGAACCACACAGTCATAACAACTACACACGAAGTAAACCAATGGCCATTTTATAAAGGCAGAAAATATCACTTTCACTTTTCATTTGCAAATGCACTGCACCTAATTTGATTTGTAATAATGTTATTTCATTGGGCTTTGTGCTTCATTCAGCATGTGAGTTACGAGGGGGCGGCAATTTTACATCTCGCCCCGTGCGTCATTTTTCCTCGATACGCCACTCACTGCCTCTACAATATATCTCCAAAGCCGCTCAAAAGAAAAAAAAAAAAAATGGCCTTCCCCCTTCAAGATGTCTCTGATTCCTTAATATCTCTTCCTGGTTACTCCCTCCTCCGATATGATAGACCTGACCCTCGTCCTGGTGGTGGGGTTCCCATCTTTATCAAAAACTCTCTTCCTCACTCTCCTTGCACTGTCCTCTCTCCACCTCACCCCCATGAGTACCGATGGCTATGGCTTCCTCTCCGCTCCCACCTTTTGTTCATATGTGTTCTGTGCCGTCCACCAAACTGTGATGACTCCATTTACATTTCGCTGTCTGACAAGATGGACCAATTTCTATCCACTCATCCCAACTCTCTCTTCCTCATATGTGGCGACTACAACTGTCATCATGCCAACTGGCTAGGTGTGGGTACCTCTCTCACCAGCCATGGCACCTCAGCAAAGGACTTCTGCGACCAACTGGGACTGACACAATCCGTCAATTTCCCGACCCGAATCTCAGTCAACGGTACATCATCTCTTCTAGACTTGGTTATGACAACCTTCCCTGCAAATGTTTGCTGCTCTTCTTCTGCTCCAATCGGCTCATCTGATCATTTCCTTGTTAAAGTGGACATCTCTCTGGCCATTCTCAGAGAGCCTCCTCAGCGTCGACGAGTCTGGCATTTCACTCAGGCCGACTAGCACGGTCTTCAAGCAGCCATCAATCATCTGGACTACTCTCCCATCTCTACTGCCTCTGACATCAACTCTTCATGGGAAAAGTAAACTGCTCTCTCTCATACACAGATTTATCCCATCTCGTCTTCAGTTGTCATACCCTTCCTCCCGTCCATGGTACACGGAATCTTGTGGTGAGGCAGTTGCCCTGAAACAACTTGCCTATGCCTCTTGGAAGGCTAATCCAATGGAAGGCAATGTCAGTTCCTTTCACAAAGCTCGGAACAAATGTGTCTACCCTCAGGAGAGCCAGGAAGCAATATCTCTCTACTCTCAAGACTGAACTCTCAAACCTGTCTCCCTCTTTCAAATCCTGGTGGCGTCTGGTCAAATCTGTTTCTGGTGTTTGTTCCCTGTCCATCCCCTCCCTTTCCTCAAACGGCTACACAGCTGACTCCGCACATGACAAAGCTGAATGCCTCAACTCTGTGTTTGCCTCAAAATCTTGTGTCCCAAACCCATCTCTCTCTGTACCCACCTTACCCAGTCATACGCAGCTGCTCCTGGACTCTGTGTTCTTCTCTCCTGATAAGGTGGAGAAGTTTCTGTCAAACCTCGACTCTAATTCTGCAACTGGACCAATCGGCATCAGCCCACGGGCCCTAAAATCCTGCCCTGCTTCTCTATCTGACCCTCTCTTTTGCTCGGTCATCTGCTATCTGCTTGGAAATCAGCCAACATTACCACTTCACACAAAAAGGGTGCTAAAACAGATCCTTGCAATTGCAGACAAATCAGCCTGCTCCAAATAATCAGCAAGGTCATGGAATCCATCATCGCCTCTGACATCAAATCCTTCCTCTTCTCCAATGGCTTGATCTCTGATCTTCAATTTGGATTCAGACCAGGTCACTCTACTCTGGATATGCTGCTTCTGCTGTCTCAACAATGGATGGGAGTCCTCAATGCCAAACAGGAAATCAGAGCTGTCTCCCTTGACATACACTACATGACCAAAAGTATGCGGACACCCAAACATCTCATTCCAAAATAATGGGCATTAATATGGAGTTGGTCCCCCCCCCCCCTTTGCTGTTATAACAGCCTCCAATCTTCTTTTCCACTATATGTGGATGGCTTTCCACTAGATGTTGGAACATTGCTGTGGAGATTTGCTTCCATTCAGCCATAAGAGCATTGGTGAGGTTGGGCACTGATGTTGAGCGATTAGGCCTGGCTCACAGTCGGCGTTCCAATTCATCCCAAAGGTGTTCCATGGGGTTGAGGTCAGGGCTCTGTGCAGGCCAGTCAAGTTCTTCCACACCGATCTCGACAAACCATTTCTGTATAAACCTTGCTTTGTGCATGGGGGCATTGTCATGCTGAAACAGGAAAGGGCCTTCCCCAAACTGTTGCCACAAAATTGGAAGCACATAATCATCTAGAATGTCATTGTTTGCCGTAGCGTTAAGATTTCCCTTCACTGGAACTAAGTGGCCGAGCCCAAACCATGAAAAACAGCCCCAGACCATTATTCCTCCTCAACGAAGCTTTACAGTTGGCACTATGCATTCAGGCAGGGGGCGTTATCCTGGCATCCGTCAATCCCAGATTCGTCCGTCGGACTGCCAGATGGTGAAACGTGATTCATCACTCCAGAGAACGCGTTTCCACTGTTCCAGAATCCAATGGCGGCGAGCTTTACACCACTCCAGCTGCCTCTTGGCATTGCGCATGGTGTTCTTAGGCTTGTGTGCGGCTGCTCGGCCATGGCAACCCATTTCATGAAGCTCCCAACAAACAGTTGTGCTGACGTTGCTTCCAGAGGCAGTTTGAAACTCGGTATTGAGTGTTGCAACTGAGGACAGAGAATTTTTATGTGCTATGTGCTTCAGCACCCAGCGGTCCCATTCTGTAAGCTAGTGTGGCCTACCACTTCGCGGCTGAGCTGTTGTTTGTTCATCGACGTTTCCACTTCATAACGAGATGGTATTCATCGAAGACTTACCCTGCACAGTCAACTGTTTTGGAACGTTTTTTTTCTTTGATCCAATATGGCCACCAGACCACGTGAGCAATGACATCATAAATTTATATTCTCCAATATAATTGTTGAATAGATTACGCTCAATATATTTCAAACTGATCAGGATAAGCGTTGTCGCTGTCAAATTATGACTTCATAATTATGGCACCTGTTACGAATTCCGGGTTTATGGGGGTTACAAGTCAGGTCATTTCTTATTAATGTATATTCTATTAAAGGTTGTTGTGATTAAAGGGTCAGGAGCCCTTCTGGGAAAAACGAGACCGGAAACGAGATTGTGAAGAAGAGGAGGAGGAGAAGAAAAAGCGCGGCCATCTTAAGCTTCGAGAGCTCCGACGCGAGCGGAGGCGATCGTTACCTACTCTGGAACGGAGTTGGAAAAGCCCGTCTGGCGAGAGGAGTTACCTGCGCGGGGTGATTGATTGCCGGATACGTGTCAAGGTGCCGTGTGGTCCTGGAAGGAACCAAGCGCCCGGCGCTGTTCACCTCGACGCCTACGAGGGCGTGTACGGGTCGCACCTTGGGCCTGGCGCGCGAAAGAGATTGGAAGGAAACAGTTGAGAGTTGAGACCGCAGCTCGAGACCAAGCCGCCGAACGTGAAGGACAAGGGAACCGTGCCTCTGTGAACCGAAGTCCGCGCGTCAGGAGAGCGCCAGATTACTGCGGAACCTGCGAAGTCGGGTATCCTCGCTGAGGTTGTCGAGTATCCTCACTCCCAGCCCCAGATTGGAATCGGACATAGATTCCCCGATCGCTGGATTGACTCGACGTCACCTGGGAGGCGTGCAGGATCCGGACATTGCTTCCCCAATCGCTGGATCGACTCGACGTCACCTGGGAGGCGTGCAGTGACATTGGGGGCAAGGGCCGTGAGTGTTGCCAACACTGTTGTGGGTTAAGGTGGCGCCACCTATACTATAGATAAGGATTGTATGGAAGTGCTGTAAACGCATTGTGATTCCTGTGCGGGATTTGGGAATATATTGGGGTTTGTTCGTAACCCTTGGTGTGGACTCGTTATTGATTGACTTATTTTCACCCAAGGACCATACATCTTTCTGCTGGGGCTCCCCTCGAGGTTGACCCCGTAACAGAATTGGGGGCTCGTCCGGGATTACAATTTGCGGATTCGCAATTGGGTCTACATCCGGGATCTATAAAATTTTCTAAATTTTAGTCCGGGAAAGAATTCCCAAGAGTGGGAACTTTTCCAACGTTCCCAAAATTGTTTTGCTCTGCCGACAAAACAACAACAAAAAACAAACAAACAAAAAAAAAACAATAGCAATAATAGTAATACTGTTGCTTTTCTTTGTTGGAAATTTCTGGGGTGAAGGTTAACAGGTGTTACCAGTAGTCACCATGGCGTTTGTGGCACAGAACTTTGCGGTAACCCCTAGTGAGGCACAGTTCCGAGCATTACTAAAATCGGACCTCTTGAAATTGGCCAAACATTTTAACTTGGAGGTCCGAACTAATTTGAGGAAGGCAGAGTTACAGACCACGGTGATACAGTCTATGGTGGGATTAGGAACATGGGACGAGTTAGCCTGGGAGTGGCTACCCGAAGAACCAGAAGACGTTGAGCTCCGGAAACTGGAGTTGCAATTACGGAGCCAGGAACGGATCAGAGAAGAAGAAAGGAAAGCAGAAAAGGAAAGAGCAGAAGAAGAAAGGAAAGCAAAAAAGGAAAGAGCAGAAGAAGAAAGGAAAGCAGAAAAGGAAAGAGCAGAAGAAGAAAGGAAAGCAGAAAAGGAAAGATCAGAAGAGGAAAGGAAAGCAGAAGAGAGGAGAGAAGAGAAACAAGCAGAAGAAAGGAGAGTGGAACGAGAACTCCAGGAAAGGTTAGAAAGGATGAAAACAGAGGAAAGGAAAGCAGAAAAGGAAAGAGCAGAAGAAGAAAGGAAAGCAGAAAAGGAAAGAGCAAAGGAAGAAAGGAAAGCAGAAAAGGAAAGATCAGAAGAGGAAAGGAAAGCAGAAGAGAGGAGAGAAGAGAAACAAGCAGAGGAAAGGAGAGTGTAACGAGAACTCCAGGAAAGGTTAGAAGGGAGAAAAGCAGAGGAGAGGAGAGCTGCAAGGGAACTCGAAGCAGAGGAGAGAAAAGCCGAAAGGGAATTAAAGGAACGTGACATGGCGCTTCAGCAAGAAATTAAATTCAAGGAGCTGGAGTTAATGAGAGAACGGGGAGAGGTACCACCCTTGCTGACTGGGCCGACACCTAGCCAGAACACCTGGGATGTGGGCAGACATGTGAGGCTGGTTCCACCCTTCAGTGAAAAGGAAGTCGCTAAATTTTTTCCACTCTTTGAGAAAGTGGCTCGACAGTTAAACTGGCCAGAGGAGGCCTGGACCATACTAGTGCAAAGTGTGCTGGTGGGTAAAGCTCAAGATATTTATTCGGCGCTACCAATGGACCAATGTGCAGATTATGAGGTATTGAAGAAGCACATTCTCAAAGGCTATGAGTTGGTTCCTGAAGCTTACCGGCAAAAATTCAGGAATGCCAGAGAGGCAGAGAAGAATTGGAATGGTAAGGATTTGGAGGGTCGGACCATAACAGTAGGGAAGGCATTTCGTAGGCGTCGAGAGGTCTACAGAAGAGGACAACTTGGCGGTAGTTTTGGGGTTGGCAGCAGCCGATATTACTATGGAGGCTCCCAGAGTTACGGCACCTCCCGAAAGAATGATTGTCAGAGCACTGGCCGAGAAGGAGACTGCCAGTCAGGTAATGGCTGGGACAAGGGGTCCCACCGTAACTGTTAGGAGTCCGGAGAAGTTGAAGCACTATATACGGTGGAGCCGCCGAGCCTGGGCTCCTACACCGACTAACCGTGAACGCCATGTTCTTAAAGGCGTCCAGGTAGTGAACTTTCCTGCACGGACTAACCGTGAACTCCACGTTCTTAAAGGCGTCCATGTAAGGAACTTTCCTCCCCGGACTAACCTTGAACTCCACATTCCTTAAGGCATCCATGTAGTGAATACTCAGCTGGGCCTCCCGAAAAAGTGCTGTCGAGAGGTTTAACTTTGGGGCTTTGGTCACCACCTCTTAACCGTCATCCAAGAGAAACTAGAAGTTGTTGACGCTTGGTCCAGAGTGAATTACCTTTGGAATCTCTGGGGGGTTTTGTGAAATTTTGTTGCTTTATTTTTAAGTGATAATTGTGCCCGGGGGGAACTGATGATTTGGGGGTGTGAGTTATCTGGTTGATTTATCAAAGTTGGCCTGCAAAGAAAGTTTTCGCTGGGTTCAAACATTCTTTCTTGAAGGGGGGGAGTGTTACGAATTCCGGGTTTATGGGGGTTACAATTCAGGTCATTTCTTATTAATGTATATTCTATTAAAGGTTGTTGTGATTAAAGGGTCAGGAGCCCTTCTGGGAAAAACGAGACCGGAAACGAGATTGTGAAGAAGAGGAGGAGGAGAAGAAAAAGCGCGGCCATCTTAAGCTTCGAGAGCTCCGACACGAGCGGAGGCGATCGTTACCTACTTTGGAACGGAGTTGGAAAAGCCCGTCTGGCGAGAGGAGTTACCTGCACGGGGTGATTGATTGCTGGTTACGTGTCAAGGTGCCGTGTGGTCCTGGAAGGAACCAAGTGCCCGGCGCTGTTCGCCTCGACGCTTATGAGCGCATGTACGGGTCGCACCTTGGGCCTGGCGCGCGAAAGAGATTGGAAGGAGAGAGTTGAGAGTCGAGCCGGTTGAGAGTTGAGACCGCAGCTCGAGACCGAGCCGCCGAACGTGAAGGACAAGGGAACCGTGCCTCTGTGAACCGAAGTCCGCACGTCAGGAGAGCGCCAGATTACTGCGGAACCTGCGAAGTCGGGTATCCTCGCTGAGGTTGTCGAGTATCCTCACTCCCAGCCCCGGATTGGAATCGGACATAGATTCCCCGATCGCTGGATCAACTCGACGTCACCTGGGAGGCGTGCAGGATCCTGACATTGCTTCCCCGATCGCTGGATCGACTCGACGTCACCTGGGAGGCGTGCAGAGACATTGGGGGCAAGGGCCGTGAGTGTTGCCAACACTGTTGTGGGTTAAGGTGGCGCCACCTATACTATAGATAAGGATTGTATGGAAGTGCTGTAAACGCATTGTGATTCCTGTGCGGGATTTGGGAATATATTGGGGTTTGTTCGTAACCCTTGGTGTGGACTCGTTATTGATTGACTTATTTTCACCCAAGGACCATACATCTTTCTGCCGGGGCTCCCCTCGAGGTTGACCCCATAACAGCACCTATGACATCATCGTTAACAACACCTATTCTCCATATGGAGTTCTTCACAATGAGCCATGTTTCAATTTTTGTCCATGCAGCGGTTTTGGAGATGCAGAGGTGCAACATTTTTCGGTTTTTCCAAGGTGGCGCCTGTAACACATAACCTATGACGTCATGATTATCATTAAAATATTCTAAAGGAGGAGTCGCTCCTGTGGTGAAAATTTCGTGTCCTTCAGACCAACAGTTGCTGAAATTTTTAAAATAATAATCGGATAAGTGTTGTACTTGTCGAATTATGACGTCATAATGAAGGCACCGATGACACCGAATGAAAACCACTTTTTGCACTTGTGTTAGTGTTGAAAAACCACTTTTCGCACTTGTGTTAGTGTTGAAAAACCACTTTTCGCACTTCTGTTAGTGTTGAAAAACCACTTTTCGCACTTGTGTTGGTGCAGGAAACCACTATTGCACTTGTATTAGTGTGGAAAAAACACTTTTTGCACTTGTGATAGTGTTGAAAAACTACTTTTCGCACTTGTGTTAGTGTTGAAAAACCACTTTTCGCACTTGTGTTGGTGCAGGAAACCACTTTTGCACTTGTATTAGTGTGGAAAAACCACTTTTCGCACTTGTGTTAGTGTTGAAAAACCACTTTTCGCACTTGTGTTAGTGTTTAAAAACCACTTTTCGCACTTGTGTTAGTGCAGGAAACCACTTTTGCACTTGCATTAGTGTGGAAAAAACACTTTTTGCACTTGTGATAGTGTTGAAAAACCACTTTTTGCACTTGTGTTCGTGTTGAAAAACCACCTTTCGCACTTGTGTTAGTGTTGAAAAACCACTTTTCGCACTTGTGTTGGTGCAGGAAACCACTTTTGCACTTGTATTAGTGTGGAAAAAACACTTTTTGCACTTGTGATAGTGTTGAAAAACCACTTTTCGCACTTGTGTTAGTGTTGAAAAACCACTTTTCGCACTTGTGTTGGTGCAGGAAACCACTTTTGCACTTGTATTAGTGTGGAAAACCACTTTTCGCACTTGTGTTAGTGTTGAAAAACCACTTTTCGCACTTGTGTTAGTGTTGAAAAACCACTTTTCGCACTTGTGTTGGTGCAGGAAAACACTTTTGCACTTGTATTAGTGTGGAAAAAATACTTTTTGCACTTGTGATAGTGTTGAAAAACCACTTTTCGCACTTGTGTTAGTGTTGAAAAACCACTTTTCGCACTTGTGTTGGTGCAGGAAACCACTTTTGCACTTGTATTAGTGTGGAAAAAACACTTTTCTCACTTGTGTTAGTGTTGAAAAACCACTTTTCGCACTTGTGTTAGTGTTGAAAAACCACTTTTCGCACTTGTGTTGGTGCAGGAAACCACTTTTGCACTTGTATTAGTGTGGAAAAAACACTTTTTGCACTTGTGATAGTGTTGAAAAACCACTTTTTGCACTTGTGTTAGTGTTGAAAAACCACTTTTCGCACTTGTGTTAGTGTTGAAAAATTACTTTTCACACTTGTGTTGGTGCAGGAAACCACTTTTGCACTTGTATTAGTGTGGAATAAACACTTTTTGCACTTGTGATAGTGTTGAAAAACCACTTTTCGCACTTGTGTTAGTGTTGAAAAACCACTTTTCGCACTTGTGTTGGTGCAGGAAACCACTTTTGCACTTGTATTAGTGTGGAAAAACCACTTTTCGCACTTGTGTTAGTGTTGAAAAACCACTTTTCGCCCTTGTGTTAGTGCAGGAAACCACTTTTGCACTTGTATTAGTTTGGAAAAAACACTTTTTGCACTTGTGATAGTGTTGAAAAACCACTTTTTGCACTTGTGTTAGTGTTGAAAAACCACCTTTCGCACTTGTGTTAGTGTTGAAAAACCACTTTTCGCACTTGTGTTGGTGCAGGAAACCACTTTTGCACTTGTATTAGTGTGGAAAAAACACTTTTTGCACTTGTGATAGTGTTGAAAAACCACTTTTCGCACTTGTGATAGTGTTGAAAAACCACTTTTCGCACTTGTGTTGGTGCAGGAAACCACTTTTGCACTTGTATTAGTGTGGAAAAAACACTTTTCTCACTTGTGTTAGTGTTGAAAAACCACTTTTCGCACTTGTGTTAGTGTTGAAAAATCACTTTTCGCACTTGTGTTGGTGCAGGAAACCACTTTTGCACTTGTATTAGTGTGGAAAAAACACTTTTTGCACTTGTGATAGTGTTGAAAACCACTTTTAGCACTTGTGATAGTGTTGAAAAACCACTTTTCGCACTTGTGTTAGTGTTGAAAAACCACTTTTCGCACTTGTGTTAGTGTTGAAAAACCACTTTTCGCACTTGTGTTGGTGCAGGAAACCACTTTTGCACTTGTATTAGTGTGGAAAAAACACTTTTTGCACTTGTGATAGTGTTGAAAAACCACTTTTTGCACTTGTTTTAGTGTTGAAAAACCACTTTTCGCACTTGTGTTAGTGTTGAAAAACCACTTTTCGCACTTGTGCTGGTGCAGGAAACCACTTTTGCACTTGTATTAGTGTGGAAAAAACACTTTTTGCACTTGTGATAGTGTTGAAAAACCACTTTTCACACTTGTGATAGTGTTTAAAAACCACTTTTTGCACTTGTGTTAGTGTTGAAAAACCACCTTTCGCACTTGTGTTAGTGTTGAAAAACCACTTTTCGCACTTGTGTTGGTGCAGGAAACCACTTTTGCACTTGTATTAGTGTGGAAAAAACACTTTTTGCACTTGTGATAGTGTTGAAAAACGACTTTTCGCACTTGTGTTAGTGTTGAAAAACCACTTTTCACACTTGTGTTGGTGCAGGAAACCACTTTTGCACTTGTATTAGTGTGGAAAAACCACTTTTCGCACTTGTGTTAGTGTTGAAAAAACACTTTTCGCACTTGTGTTAGTGTTGAAAAACGACTTTTCGCACTTGTGTTGGTGCAGGAAACCACTTTTGCACTTGTATTAGTGTGGAAAAAACACTTTTTGCACTTGTGATAGTGTTGAAAAACCACTTTTCGCACTTGTGTTAGTGTTGAAAAACCACTTTTCGCACTTGTGTTGGTGCAGGAAACCACTTTTGCACTTGTATTAGTGTGGAAAAAACACTTTTTGCACTTGTGATAGTGTTGAAAAACCACTTTTCGCACTTGTGATAGTGTTGAACAACCACTTTTTGCACTTGTGTTAGTGTTGAAAAACCACCTTTCGTACTTGTGTTAGTGTTGAAAAACCACTTTTCGCACTTGTGTTGGTGCAGGAAACCACTTTTGCACTTGTATTAGTGTGGAAAAAACACTTTTTGCACTTGTGATAGTGTTTAAAAACCACTTTTCGCACTTGTGTTAGTGTTGAAAACCCACTTTTCGCACTTGTGTTGGTGCAGGAAACCACTTTTGCACTTGTATTAGTGTGGAAAAACCACTTTTCGCACTTGTGTTAGTGTTGAAAAAACACTTTTCGCAATTGTGTTAGTGTTGAAAAACCACTTTTCGCACTTGTGTTGGTGCAGGAAACCACTTTTGCACTTGTATTAGTGTGGAAAAAACACTTTTCTCACTTGTGTTAGTGTTGAAAAACCACTTTTCGCACTTGTGTTAGTGTTGAAAAACCACTTTTCGCACTTGTGTTGGTGCAGGAAACCACTTTTGCACTTGTATTAGTGTGGAAAAACCACTTTTTGCACTTGTGTTAGTGTTGAAAAACCACTTTTCGCATTTGTGTTAGTGTTGAAAAACCACTTTTCGCACTTCTGTTAGTGTTGAAAAACCACTTTTCGCACTTGTGTTGGTGCAGGAAACCACTATTGTACTTGTATTAGTGTGGAAAAAACACTTTTTGCACTTGTGATAGTGTTGAAAAACCACTTTTCGCACTTGTGTTAGTGTTGAAAAACCACTTTTCGCACTTGTGTTGGTGCAGGAAACCACTTTTGCACTTGTATTAGTGTGGAAAAACCACTTTTCGCACTTGTGTTAGTGTTGAAAAACCACTTTTCGCACTTGTGTTAGTGTTTAAAAACCACTTTTCGCACTTGTGTTAGTGCAGGAAACCACTTTTGCACTTGTATTAGTGTGGAAAAAACACTTTTTGCACTTGTGATAGTGTTGAAAAGCCACTTTTTGCACTTGTGTTAGTGTTGAAAAACCACCTTTTGCACTTGTGTTAGTGTTGAAAAACCACTTTTCGCATTGTGTTGGTGCAGGAAACCACTTTTGCACTTGTATTAGTGTGGAAAAAGTGGTTTTTAAACACTAACACAAGTGCGAAAAGTGGTTTTTCAACACTAACACAAGTGCGAAAAGTGTTAGAAAAACCACTTTTCGCACTTGTGTTAGTGTTGAAAAACCACTTTTCGCACTTGTGTTAGTGTTTAAAAACCACTTTTCGCACTTGTGTTAGTGCAGGAAACCACTTTTGCACTTGTATTAGTGTGGAAAAAACACTTTTTGCACTTGTGATAGTGTTGAAAAACCACTTTTCGCACTTGTGTTAGTGTTGAAAAACCACTTTTCGCACTTGTGTTGGTGCAGGAAACCACTTTTGCACTTGTATTAGTGTGGAAAAACCACTTTTCGCACTTGTGTTAGTGTTGAAAAACCACTTTTCGCACTTGTGTTAGTGTTGAAAAACCACTTTTTGCACTTGTGTTGGTGCAGGAAACCACTTTTGCACTTGTATTAGTGTGGAAAAAACACTTTTTGCACTTGTGATAGTGTTGAAAAACCACTTTTCGCACTTGTGTTAGTGTTGAAAAACCACTTTTCGCACTTGTGTTGGTGCAGGAAACCACTTTTGCACTTGTATTAGTGTGGAAAAAACACTTTTCTCACTTGTGTTAGTGTTGAAAAACCACTTTTCGCACTTGTGTTAGTGTTGAAAAACCACTTTTCGCACTTGTGTTGGTGCAGGAAACCACTTTTGCACTTGTATTAGTGTGGAAAAAACACTTTTTGCACTTGTGATAGTGTTGAAAAACCACTTTTTGCACTTGTGTTAGTGTTGAAAAACCACTTTTCGCACTTGTGTTAGTGTTGAAAAACTACTTTTCACACTTGGGTTGTTGCAGGAAACCAGTTTTGCACTTGCATTAGTGTGGAATAAACACTTTTTGCACTTGTGATTGTGTTGAAAAACCACTTTTCGCACTTGTGTTAGTGTTGAAAAACCACTTTTCGCACTTGTGTTGGTGCAGGAAACCACTTTTGCACTTGTATTAGTGTGGAAAAACCACTTTTCGCACTTGTGTTAGTGTTGAAAAACCACTTTTCGCACTTGTGTTAGTGCAGGAAACCACTTTTGCACTTGTATTAGTTTGGAAAAAACACTTTTTGCACTTGTGATAGTGTTGAAAAACCACTTTTTGCACTTGTGTTAGTGTTGAAAAACCACCTTTCGCACTTGTGTTGGTGTTGAAAAACCACTTTTCGCACTTGTGTTGGTGCAGGAAACCACTTTTGCACTTGTATTAGTGTGGAAAAAACACTTTTTGCACTTGTGATAGTGTTGAAAAACCACTTTTCGCACTTGTAATAGTGTTGAAAAACCACTTTTCGCACTTGTGTTGGTGCAGGAAACCACTTTTGCACTTGTATTAGTGTGGAAAAAACACTTTTCTCACTTGTGTTAGTGTTGAAAAACCACTTTTCGCACTTGTGTTAGTGTTGAAAAACCACTTTTCGCACTTGTGTTGGTGCAGGAAACCACTTTTGCACTTGTATTAGTGTGGAAAAAACACTTTTTGCACTTGTGATAGTGTTGGAAAACCACTTTTCGCACTTGCGTTAGTGTTGAAAAACCACTTTTCGCACTTGTGTTGGTGCAGGAAACCACTTTTGCACTTGTATTAGTGTGGAAAAACAACTTTTCGCACTTGTGTTAGTGTTGAAAAACCACTTTTCGCACTTGTGTTAGTGTTGAAAAACCACTTTTCGCACTTGTGTTGTTGCAGGAAACCACTTTTGCACTTGTATTAGTGTGGAAAAAACACTTTTCTCACTTGTGTTAGTGTTGAAAAACCACTTTTCGCACTTGTGTTAGTGTTGAAAAACCACTTTTCGCACTTGTGTTGGTGCAGGAAACCACTTTTGCACTTGTATTAGTGTGGAAAAAACACTTTTTGCACTTGTGATAGTGTTGAAAAACCACTTTTTGCACTTGTGTTAGTGTTGAAAAACCACTTTTCGCACTTGTGTTAGTGTTGAAAAACTACTTTTCACACTTGGGTTGTTGCAGGAAACCACTTTTGCACTTGCATTAGTGTGGAATAAACACTTTTTGCACTTGTGATTGTGTTGAAAAACCACTTTTCGCACTTGTGTTAGTGTTGAAAAACCACTTTTCGCACTTGTGTTGGTGCAGGAAACCACTTTTGCACTTGTATTAGTGTGGAAAAACCACTTTTCGCACTTGTGTTAGTGTTGAAAAACCACTTTTCACACTTGTGTTAGTGCAGGAAACCACTTTTGCACTTGTATTAGTTTGGAAAAAACACTTTTTGCACTTGTGTTAGTGTTGAAAAACCACCTTTCGCACTTGTGTTAGTGTTGAAAAACCACTTTTCGCACTTGTGTTGGTGCAGGAAACCACTTTTGCACTTGTATTAGTGTGGAAAAACCACTTTTCGCACTTGTGTTAGTGTTGAAAAACCACTTTTCGCACTTGTGTTAGTGCAGGAAACCACTTTTGCACTTGTATTAGTTTGGAAAAAACACTTTTTGCACTTGTGTTAGTGTTGAAAAACCACTTTTCGCACTTGTGTTGGTGCAGGAAACCACTTTTGCACTTGTATTAGTGTTGAAAAACCACTTTTCGCACTTGTGTTAGTGTTGAAAAACCACTTTTCGCACTTGTGTTGGTGCAGGAAACCACTTTTGCACTTGTATTAGTGTGGAAAAACCACTTTTCGCACTTGTGTTAGTGTTGAAAAACCACTTTTCGCACTTGGGTTGTTGCAGGAAACCACTTTTGCACTTGCATTAGTGTGGAATAAACACTTTTTGCACTTGTGATTGTGTTGAAAAACCACTTTTCGCACTTGTGTTAGTGTTGAAAAACCACTTTTCGCACTTGTGTTGGTGCAGGAAACCACTTTTGCACTTGTATTAGTGTGGAAAAACCACTTTTCGCACTTGTGTTAGTGTTGAAAAACCACTTTTCGCACTTGTGTTAGTGCAGGAAACCACTTTTGCACTTGTATTAGTTTGGAAAAAACACTTTTTGCACTTGTGTTAGTGTTGAAAAACCACCTTTCGCACTTGTGTTAGTGTTGAAAAACCACTTTTCGCACTTGTGTTGGTGCAGGAAACCACTTTTGCACTTGTATTAGTGTGGAAAAAACACTTTTTGCACTTGTGATAGTGTTGAAAAACCACTTTTCGCACTTGTGATAGTGTTGAAAAACCACTTTTCGCACTTGTGTTGGTGCAGGAAACCACTTTTGCACTTGTATTAGTGTGGAAAAAACACTTTTCTCACTTGTGTTAGTGTTGAAAAACCACTTTTCGCACTTGTGTTAGTGTTGAAAAACCACTTTTCGCACTTGTGTTGGTGCAGGAAACCACTTTTGCACTTGTATTAGTGTGGAAAAAACACTTTTTGCACTTGTGATAGTGTTGAAAAACCACTTTTCGCACTTGCGTTAGTGTTGAAAAACCACTTTTCGCACTTGTGTTGGTGCAGGAAACCACTTTTGCACTTGTATTAGTGTGGAAAAACAACTTTTCGCACTTGTGTTAGTGTTGAAAAACCACTTTTCGCACTTGTGTTAGTGTTGAAAAATCACTTTTCGCACTTGTGTTGGTGCAGGAAACCACTTTTGCACTTGTATTAGTGTGGAAAAACCACTTTTCGCACTTGTGTTAGTGTTGAAAAACCACTTTTCGCACTTGTGTTAGTGCAGGAAACCACTTTTGCACTTGTATTAGTTTGGAAAAAACACTTTTTGCACTTGTGTTAGTGTTGAAAAACCACCTTTCGCACTTGTGTTAGTGTTGAAAAACCACTTTTCGCACTTGTGTTGGTGCAGGAAACCACTTTTGCACTTGTATTAGTGTGGAAAAACCACTTTTCGCACTTGTGTTAGTGTTGAAAAACCACTTTTCGCACTTGTGTTAGTGCAGGAAACCACTTTTGCACTTGTATTAGTTTGGAAAAAACACTTTTTGCACTTGTGTTAGTGTTGAAAAACCACTTTTCGCACTTGTGTTAGTGCAGGAAACCACTTTTGCACTTGTATTAGTTTGGAAAAAACACTTTTTGCACTTGTGTTAGTGTTGAAAAACCACTTTTCGCACTTGTGTTGGTGCAGGAAACCACTTTTGCACTTGTATTAGTGTTGAAAAACCACTTTTCGCACTTGTGTTAGTGTTGAAAAACCACTTTTCGCACTTGTTTTGGTGCAGGAATCCACTTTTGCACTTGTATTAGTGTGGAAAAACCACTTTTCGCACTTGTGTTAGTGTTGAAAAACCACTTTTCGCACTTGGGTTGTTGCAGGAAACCACTTTTGCACTTGCATTAGTGTGGAATAAACACTTTTTGCACTTGTGATTGTGTTGAAAAACCACTTTTCGCACTTGTGTTAGTGTTGAAAAACCACTTTTCGCACTTGTGTTGGTGCAGGAAACCACTTTTGCACTTGTATTAGTGTGGAAAAACCACTTTTCGCACTTGTGTTAGTGTTGAAAAACCACTTTTCGCACTTGTGTTAGTGCAGGAAACCACTTTTGCACTTGTATTAGTTTGGAAAAAACACTTTTTGCACTTGTGTTAGTGTTGAAAAACCACCTTTCGCACTTGTGTTAGTGTTGAAAAACCACTTTTCGCACTTGTGTTGGTGCAGGAAACCACTTTTGCACTTGTATTAGTGTGGAAAAAACACTTTTTGCACTTGTGATAGTGTTGAAAAACCACTTTTCGCACTTGTGATAGTGTTGAAAAACCACTTTTCGCACTTGTGTTGGTGCAGGAAACCACTTTTGCACTTGTATTAGTGTGGAAAAAACACTTTTCTCACTTGTGTTAGTGTTGAAAAACCACTTTTCGCACTTGTGTTAGTGTTGAAAAACCACTTTTCGCACTTGTGTTGGTGCAGGAAACCACTTTTGCACTTGTATTAGTGTGGAAAAAACACTTTTTGCACTTGTGATAGTGTTGAAAAACCACTTTTCGCACTTGCGTTAGTGTTGAAAAACCACTTTTCGCACTTGTGTTGGTGCAGGAAACCACTTTTGCACTTGTATTAGTGTGGAAAAACAACTTTTCGCACTTGTGTTAGTGTTGAAAAACCACTTTTCGCACTTGTGTTAGTGTTGAAAAATCACTTTTCGCACTTGTGTTGGTTCAGGAAACCACTTTTGCACTTGTATTAGTGTGGAAAAAACACTTTTTGCACTTGTGATAGTGTTGAAAACCACTTTTAGCACTTGTGATAGTGTTGAAAAACCACTTTTCGCACTTGTGTTAGTGTTGGAAAACCACTTTTCGCACTTGTGTTAGTGTTGAAAAACCACTTTTCGCACTTGTGTTGGTGCAGGAAACCACTTTTGCACTTGTATTAGTGTGGAAAAAACACTTTTTGCACTTGTGATAGTGTTGAAAAACCACTTTTTGCACTTGTTTTAGTGTTGAAAAACCACTTTTCGCACTTGTGTTAGTGTTGAAAAACCACTTTTCGCACTTGTGTTGGTGCAGGAAACCACTTTTGCACTTGTATTAGTGTGGAAAAAACACTTTTTGCACTTGTGATAGTGTTGAAAAACCACTTTTCGCACTTGTGATAGTGTTGAAAAACCACTTTTTGCACTTGTGTTAGTGTTGAAAAACCACTTTTTGCACTTGTGTTGGTGCAGGAAACCACTTTTGCACTTGTATTAGTGGAAAAAACACTTTTTGCACTTGTGATAGTGTTGAAAAATGACTTTTCGCACTTGTGTTAGTGTTGAAAAACCACTTTTCGCACTTGTGTTGGTGCAGGAAACCACTTTTGCACTTGTATTAGTGTGGAAAAACCACTTTTCGCACTTGTGTTAGTGTTGAAAAAACACTTTTCGCACTTGTGTTAGTGTTGAAAAACCACTTTTCGCACTTGTGTTGGTGCAGGAAACCACTTTTGCACTTGTATTAGTGTGGAAAAAAACACTTTTTGCACTTGTGATAGTGTTGAAAAACCACTTTTCGCACTTGTGTTAGTGTTGAAAAACCACTTTTCGCACTTGTGTTGGTGCAGGAAACCACTTTTGCACTTGTATTAGTGTGGGAAAAACACTTTTTGCACTTGTGATAGTGTTGAAAAACCACTTTTCGCACTTGTGATAGTGTTGAACAACCACTTTTTGCACTTGTGTTAGTGTTGAAAAACCACCTTTCGCACTTGTGTTAGTGTTGAAAAACCACTTTTCGCACTTGTGTTGGTGCAGGAAACCAGTTTTGCCCTTGTATTAGTGTGGAAAAAACACTTTTTGCACTTGTGATAGTGTTGAAAAACCACTTTTCGCACTTGTGTTGGTGCAGGAAACCACTTTTGCACTTGTATTAGTGTGGAAAAATCACTTTTCGCACTTGTGTTAGTGTTGAAAAACCACTTTTTGCACTTGTGTTAGTGTTGAAAAACCACTTTTCGCACTTGTGTTGGTGCAGGAAACCACTTTTGCACTTGTATTAGTGTGGAAAAAACACTTTTCTCACTTGTGTTAGTGTTGAAAAACCACTTTTCGCACTTGTGTTAGTGTTGAAAAACCACTTTTCGCACTTGTGTTAGTGCAGGAAACCACTTTTGCACTTGTATTAGTTTGGAAAAAACACTTTTTGCACTTGTGTTAGTGTTGAAAAACCACCTTTCGCACTTGTGTTAGTGTTGAAAAACCACTTTTCGCACTTGTGTTGGTGCAGGAAACCACTTTTGCACTTGTATTAGTGTGGAAAAAACACTTTTTGCACTTGTGATAGTGTTGAAAAACCACTTTTCGCACTTGTGTTGGTGCAGGAAACCACTTTTGCACTTGTATTAGTGTGGAAAAAACACTTTTCTCACTTGTGTTAGTGTTGAAAAACCACTTTTCGCACTTGTGTTAGTGCAGGAAACCACTTTTGCACTTGTATTAGTTTGGAAAAAACACTTTTTGCACTTGTGATAGTGTTGAAAAACCACTTTTCGCACTTGTGTTAGTGTTGAAAAACCACTTTTCGCACTTGTGTTGGTGCAGGAAACCACTTTTGCACTTGTATTAGTGTGGAAAAACAACTTTTCGCACTTGTGTTAGTGTTGAAAAACCACTTTTCGCACTTGTGTTAGTGTTGAAAAATCACTTTTCGCACTTGTGTTGGTGCAGGAAACCACTTTTGCACTTGTATTAGTGTGGAAAAAACACTTTTTGCACTTGTGATAGTGTTGAAAACCACTTTTAGCACTTGTGATAGTGTTGAAAAACCACTTTTCGCACTTGTGTTAGTGTTGGAAAACCACTTTTCGCACTTGTGTTAGTGTTGAAAAACCACTTTTCGCACTTGTGTTGGTGCAGGAAACCACTTTTGCACTTGTATTAGTGTGGAAAAAACACTTTTTGCACTTGTGATAGTGTTGAAAAACCACTTTTTGCACTTGTTTTAGTGTTGAAAAACCACTTTTCGCACTTGTGTTAGTGTTGAAAAACCACTTTTCGCACTTGTGTTGGTGCAGGAAACCACTTTTGCACTTGTATTAGTGTGGAAAAAACACTTTTTGCACTTGTGATAGTGTTGAAAAACCACTTTTCGCACTTGTGATAGTGTTGAAAAACCACTTTTTGCACTTGTGTTAGTGTTGAAAAACCACTTTTTGCACTTGTGTTGGTGCAGGAAACCACTTTTGCACTTGTATTAGTGGAAAAAACACTTTTTGCACTTGTGATAGTGTTGAAAAATGACTTTTCGCACTTGTGTTAGTGTTGAAAAACCACTTTTCGCACTTGTGTTGGTGCAGGAAACCACTTTTGCACTTGTATTAGTGTGGAAAAACCACTTTTCGCACTTGTGTTAGTGTTGAAAAAACACTTTTCGCACTTGTGTTAGTGTTGAAAAACCACTTTTCGCACTTGTGTTGGTGCAGGAAACCACTTTTGCACTTGTATTAGTGTGGAAAAAAACACTTTTTGCACTTGTGATAGTGTTGAAAAACCACTTTTCGCACTTGTGTTAGTGTTGAAAAACCACTTTTCGCACTTGTGTTGGTGCAGGAAACCACTTTTGCACTTGTATTAGTGTGGGAAAAACACTTTTTGCACTTGTGATAGTGTTGAAAAACCACTTTTCGCACTTGTGATAGTGTTGAACAACCACTTTTTGCACTTGTGTTAGTGTTGAAAAACCACCTTTCGCACTTGTGTTAGTGTTGAAAAACCACTTTTCGCACTTGTGTTGGTGCAGGAAACCAGTTTTGCCCTTGTATTAGTGTGGAAAAAACACTTTTTGCACTTGTGATAGTGTTGAAAAACCACTTTTCGCACTTGTGTTGGTGCAGGAAACCACTTTTGCACTTGTATTAGTGTGGAAAAATCACTTTTCGCACTTGTGTTAGTGTTGAAAAACCACTTTTTGCACTTGTGTTAGTGTTGAAAAACCACTTTTCGCACTTGTGTTGGTGCAGGAAACCACTTTTGCACTTGTATTAGTGTGGAAAAAACACTTTTCTCACTTGTGTTAGTGTTGAAAAACCACTTTTCGCACTTGTGTTAGTGTTGAAAAACCACTTTTCGCACTTGTGTTAGTGCAGGAAACCACTTTTGCACTTGTATTAGTTTGGAAAAAACACTTTTTGCACTTGTGTTAGTGTTGAAAAACCACCTTTCGCACTTGTGTTAGTGTTGAAAAACCACTTTTCGCACTTGTGTTGGTGCAGGAAACCACTTTTGCACTTGTATTAGTGTGGAAAAAACACTTTTTGCACTTGTGATAGTGTTGAAAAACCACTTTTCGCACTTGTGATAGTGTTGAAAAACCACTTTTCGCACTTGTGTTGGTGCAGGAAACCACTTTTGCACTTGTATTAGTGTGGAAAAAACACTTTTCTCACTTGTGTTAGTGTTGAAAAACCACTTTTCGCACTTGTGTTAGTGTTGAAAAACCACTTTTCGCACTTGTGTTGGTGCAGGAAACCACTTTTGCACTTGTATTAGTGTGGAAAAAACACTTTTTGCACTTGTGATAGTGTTGAAAAACCACTTTTCGCACTTGCGTTAGTGTTGAAAAACCAGTTTTCGCACTTGTGTTGGTGCAGGAAACCACTTTTGCACTTGTATTAGTGTGGAAAAACAACTTTTCGCACTTGTGTTAGTGTTGAAAAACCACTTTTCGCACTTGTGTTAGTGTTGAAAAATCACTTTTCGCACTTGTGTTGGTGCAGGAAACCACTTTTGCACTTGTATTAGTGTGGAAAAACCACTTTTCGCACTTGTGTTAGTGTTGAAAAACCACTTTTCGCACTTGTGTTAGTGCAGGAAACCACTTTTGCACTTGTATTAGTTTGGAAAAAACACTTTTTGCACTTGTGTTAGTGTTGAAAAACCACCTTTCGCACTTGTGTTAGTGTTGAAAAACCACTTTTCGCACTTGTGTTGGTGCAGGAAACCACTTTTGCACTTGTATTAGTGTGGAAAAACCACTTTTCGCACTTGTGTTAGTGTTGAAAAACCACTTTTCGCACTTGTGTTAGTGCAGGAAACCACTTTTGCACTTGTATTAGTTTGGAAAAAACACTTTTTGCACTTGTGTTAGTGTTGAAAAACCACTTTTCGCACTTGTGTTAGTGCAGGAAACCACTTTTGCACTTGTATTAGTTTGGAAAAAACACTTTTTGCACTTGTGTTAGTGTTGAAAAACCACTTTTCGCACTTGTGTTGGTGCAGGAAACCACTTTTGCACTTGTATTAGTGTTGAAAAACCACTTTTCGCACTTGTGTTAGTGTTGAAAAACCACTTTTCGCACTTGTTTTGGTGCAGGAATCCACTTTTGCACTTGTATTAGTGTGGAAAAACCACTTTTCGCACTTGTGTTAGTGTTGAAAAACCACTTTTCGCACTTGGGTTGTTGCAGGAAACCACTTTTGCACTTGCATTAGTGTGGAATAAACACTTTTTGCACTTGTGATTGTGTTGAAAAACCACTTTTCGCACTTGTGTTAGTGTTGAAAAACCACTTTTCGCACTTGTGTTGGTGCAGGAAACCACTTTTGCACTTGTATTAGTGTGGAAAAACCACTTTTCGCACTTGTGTTAGTGTTGAAAAACCACTTTTCGCACTTGTGTTAGTGCAGGAAACCACTTTTGCACTTGTATTAGTTTGGAAAAAACACTTTTTGCACTTGTGTTAGTGTTGAAAAACCACCTTTCGCACTTGTGTTAGTGTTGAAAAACCACTTTTCGCACTTGTGTTGGTGCAGGAAACCACTTTTGCACTTGTATTAGTGTGGAAAAAACACTTTTTGCACTTGTGATAGTGTTGAAAAACCACTTTTCGCACTTGTGATAGTGTTGAAAAACCACTTTTCGCACTTGTGTTGGTGCAGGAAACCACTTTTGCACTTGTATTAGTGTGGAAAAAACACTTTTCTCACTTGTGTTAGTGTTGAAAAACCACTTTTCGCACTTGTGTTAGTGTTGAAAAACCACTTTTCGCACTTGTGTTGGTGCAGGAAACCACTTTTGCACTTGTATTAGTGTGGAAAAAACACTTTTTGCACTTGTGATAGTGTTGAAAAACCACTTTTCGCACTTGCGTTAGTGTTGAAAAACCACTTTTCGCACTTGTGTTGGTGCAGGAAACCACTTTTGCACTTGTATTAGTGTGGAAAAACAACTTTTCGCACTTGTGTTAGTGTTGAAAAACCACTTTTCGCACTTGTGTTAGTGTTGAAAAATCACTTTTCGCACTTGTGTTGGTGCAGGAAACCACTTTTGCACTTGTATTAGTGTGGAAAAAACACTTTTTGCACTTGTGATAGTGTTGAAAACCACTTTTAGCACTTGTGATAGTGTTGAAAAACCACTTTTCGCACTTGTGTTAGTGTTGGAAAACCACTTTTCGCACTTGTGTTAGTGTTGAAAAACCACTTTTCGCACTTGTGTTGGTGCAGGAAACCACTTTTGCACTTGTATTAGTGTGGAAAAAACACTTTTTGCACTTGTGATAGTGTTGAAAAACCACTTTTTGCACTTGTTTTAGTGTTGAAAAACCACTTTTCGCACTTGTGTTAGTGTTGAAAAACCACTTTTCGCACTTGTGTTGGTGCAGGAAACCACTTTTGCACTTGTATTAGTGTGGAAAAAACACTTTTTGCACTTGTGATAGTGTTGAAAAACCACTTTTCGCACTTGTGATAGTGTTGAAAAACCACTTTTTGCACTTGTGTTAGTGTTGAAAAACCACTTTTTGCACTTGTGTTGGTGCAGGAAACCACTTTTGCACTTGTATTAGTGGAAAAAACACTTTTTGCACTTGTGATAGTGTTGAAAAATGACTTTTCGCACTTGTGTTAGTGTTGAAAAACCACTTTTCGCACTTGTGTTGGTGCAGGAAACCACTTTTGCACTTGTATTAGTGTGGAAAAACCACTTTTCGCACTTGTGTTAGTGTTGAAAAAACACTTTTCGCACTTGTGTTAGTGTTGAAAAACCACTTTTCGCACTTGTGTTGGTGCAGGAAACCACTTTTGCACTTGTATTAGTGTGGAAAAAAACACTTTTTGCACTTGTGATAGTGTTGAAAAACCACTTTTCGCACTTGTGTTAGTGTTGAAAAACCACTTTTCGCACTTGTGTTGGTGCAGGAAACCACTTTTGCACTTGTATTAGTGTGGGAAAAACACTTTTTGCACTTGTGATAGTGTTGAAAAACCACTTTTCGCACTTGTGATAGTGTTGAACAACCACTTTTTGCACTTGTGTTAGTGTTGAAAAACCACCTTTCGCACTTGTGTTAGTGTTGAAAAACCACTTTTCGCACTTGTGTTGGTGCAGGAAACCAGTTTTGCCCTTGTATTAGTGTGGAAAAAACACTTTTTGCACTTGTGATAGTGTTGAAAAACCACTTTTCGCACTTGTGTTGGTGCAGGAAACCACTTTTGCACTTGTATTAGTGTGGAAAAATCACTTTTCGCACTTGTGTTAGTGTTGAAAAACCACTTTTTGCACTTGTGTTAGTGTTGAAAAACCACTTTTCGCACTTGTGTTGGTGCAGGAAACCACTTTTGCACTTGTATTAGTGTGGAAAAAACACTTTTCTCACTTGTGTTAGTGTTGAAAAACCACTTTTCGCACTTGTGTTAGTGTTGAAAAACCACTTTTCGCACTTGTGTTGGTGCAGGAAACCACTTTTGCACTTGTATTAGTGTGGAAAAAACACTTTTTGCACTTGTGATAGTGTTGAAAAACCACTTTTCGCACTTGCGTTAGTGTTGAAAAACCACTTTTCGCACTTGTGTTGGTGCAGGAAACCACTTTTGCACTTGTATTAGTGTGGAAAAACAACTTTTCGCACTTGTGTTAGTGTTGAAAAACCACTTTTCGCACTTGTGTTAGTGTTGAAAAATCACTTTTCGCACTTGTGTTGGTGCAGGAAACCACTTTTGCACTTGTATTAGTGTGGAAAAACCACTTTTCGCACTTGTGTTAGTGTTGAAAAACCACTTTTCGCACTTGTGTTAGTGCAGGAAACCACTTTTGCACTTGTATTAGTTTGGAAAAAACACTTTTTGCACTTGTGTTAGTGTTGAAAAACCACCTTTCGCACTTGTGTTAGTGTTGAAAAACCACTTTTCGCACTTGTGTTGGTGCAGGAAACCACTTTTGCACTTGTATTAGTGTGGAAAAACCACTTTTCGCACTTGTGTTAGTGTTGAAAAACCACTTTTCGCACTTGTGTTAGTGCAGGAAACCACTTTTGCACTTGTATTAGTTTGGAAAAAACACTTTTTGCACTTGTGTTAGTGTTGAAAAACCACTTTTCGCACTTGTGTTAGTGCAGGAAACCACTTTTGCACTTGTATTAGTTTGGAAAAAACACTTTTTGCACTTGTGTTAGTGTTGAAAAACCACTTTTCGCACTTGTGTTGGTGCAGGAAACCACTTTTGCACTTGTATTAGTGTTGAAAAACCACTTTTCGCACTTGTGTTAGTGTTGAAAAACCACTTTTCGCACTTGTTTTGGTGCAGGAATCCACTTTTGCACTTGTATTAGTGTGGAAAAACCACTTTTCGCACTTGTGTTAGTGTTGAAAAACCACTTTTCGCACTTGGGTTGTTGCAGGAAACCACTTTTGCACTTGCATTAGTGTGGAATAAACACTTTTTGCACTTGTGATTGTGTTGAAAAACCACTTTTCGCACTTGTGTTAGTGTTGAAAAACCACTTTTCGCACTTGTGTTGGTGCAGGAAACCACTTTTGCACTTGTATTAGTGTGGAAAAACCACTTTTCGCACTTGTGTTAGTGTTGAAAAACCACTTTTCGCACTTGTGTTAGTGCAGGAAACCACTTTTGCACTTGTATTAGTTTGGAAAAAACACTTTTTGCACTTGTGTTAGTGTTGAAAAACCACCTTTCGCACTTGTGTTAGTGTTGAAAAACCACTTTTCGCACTTGTGTTGGTGCAGGAAACCACTTTTGCACTTGTATTAGTGTGGAAAAAACACTTTTTGCACTTGTGATAGTGTTGAAAAACCACTTTTCGCACTTGTGATAGTGTTGAAAAACCACTTTTCGCACTTGTGTTGGTGCAGGAAACCACTTTTGCACTTGTATTAGTGTGGAAAAAACACTTTTCTCACTTGTGTTAGTGTTGAAAAACCACTTTTCGCACTTGTGTTAGTGTTGAAAAACCACTTTTCGCACTTGTGTTGGTGCAGGAAACCACTTTTGCACTTGTATTAGTGTGGAAAAAACACTTTTTGCACTTGTGATAGTGTTGAAAAACCACTTTTCGCACTTGCGTTAGTGTTGAAAAACCACTTTTCGCACTTGTGTTGGTGCAGGAAACCACTTTTGCACTTGTATTAGTGTGGAAAAACAACTTTTCGCACTTGTGTTAGTGTTGAAAAACCACTTTTCGCACTTGTGTTAGTGTTGAAAAATCACTTTTCGCACTTGTGTTGGTGCAGGAAACCACTTTTACACTTGTATTAGTGTGGAAAAAATACTTTTTGCACTTGTGATAGTGTTGAAAACCACTTTTAGCACTTGTGATAGTGTTGAAAAACCACTTTTCGCACTTGTGTTAGTGTTGGAAAACCACTTTTCGCACTTGTGTTAGTGTTGAAAAACCACTTTTCGCACTTGTGTTGGTGCAGGAAACCACTTTTGCACTTGTATTAGTGTGGAAAAAACACTTTTTGCACTTGTGATAGTGTTGAAAAACCACTTTTTGCACTTGTTTTAGTGTTGAAAAACCACTTTTCGCACTTGTGTTAGTGTTGAAAAACCACTTTTCGCACTTGTGTTGGTGCAGGAAACCACTTTTGCACTTGTATTAGTGTGGAAAAAACACTTTTTGCACTTGTGATAGTGTTGAAAAACCACTTTTCGCACTTGTGATAGTGTTGAAAAACCACTTTTTGCACTTGTGTTAGTGTTGAAAAACCACTTTTTGCACTTGTGTTGGTGCAGGAAACCACTTTTGCACTTGTATTAGTGGAAAAAACACTTTTTGCACTTGTGATAGTGTTGAAAAATGACTTTTCGCACTTGTGTTAGTGTTGAAAAACCACTTTTCGCACTTGTGTTGGTGCAGGAAACCACTTTTGCACTTGTATTAGTGTGGAAAAACCACTTTTCGCACTTGTGTTAGTGTTGAAAAAACACTTTTCGCACTTGTGTTAGTGTTGAAAAACCACTTTTCGCACTTGTGTTGGTGCAGGAAAC